>NC_140964.1:85498487-85638487 GCF_056783735.1 Eptatretus burgeri | reverse complement strand
CCAGATTCAGAGCGGACCCTCCAGCCATTACGCCACTGAGTCTGGTTAGACCATTTCATGTCATCCCCATCTATACCCACGATCTTTTCTAGCCCCATTAACCACACCAAACTCACAATCTTGCCTGCAAATCACTGTTTCCTCCTTCTTACCCACACCCACCATGTCGTCCTCTTTTTGTGTTTGCTCATCTTATCCCACTGAACCACTCAGTTAGTTCGACGCCTTGTTACCTCCACCACCCAAGGTGGAGGTTATGTTTTCGTCCTCTCTGTCTATTTGTTTGTGTGCAGGACATCTCGAAAAGTTGTGGACAGTTTGGATGTGCGACAAGGACGAACTGATTAAATTTTGGTGAAGATCCGGTTGCGAATCCCACTACGAGAGTTTTTAAAATGGTTCTTCACCATTGAGAGATGAAGCTAAAATTATAGAAAGCACAATATCTCAAAAAGCTGTGAACGGATCCGGACGAAACTTCGTGGACAGGTTGGGTGTGTGAAAAGGAAGGATTGATTAAATGTTGGTGAAGATCCAAATTCGGATCTGGATAAGAGAATTATTTAATTTTTAAAGTGATTCTTCACCATTGAGAGATAGGGCCAAAAGCTATACATTGCATGATATTTGAAAAGTGTATTGGGCCAGATATGTTCTTGTAGATCAGGCATTGCGTGGCGGAGGTATGCGTTCTACGGAGTGCCCTTCAATTTATCCGCTGTCACCTCACGCTTCCATGAGCCTTGATCATGTATTTCAAACTTGAACAGCACTATTTGACGTCAAGACGTTGACTGATATGCTTCTGCCCACATTATAACATCATTATACATACTTGTCCCTTCATCTGTTCTCAAATATCACATTTTTATCGAACATGACATCTGACCTTTGATCTCTTTACGCCAAAATCTAATCAGGTCATCTTAACATCATTATACATACTTGTATCAAGTTTGATCAAAATTCAATCACTGGTTCACAAGTTAGAATGGAAACAGAATTTTTCACCGACCATGACCTCTGACCTTTCACCTCTTGACTCCATAATCGAATCAGTTCATCTTTGCATCATTATACGTACTTGCACCAATTTTGACTTTGTTCCCTTCAGCCGTTTTTACGTTAACATGTTAATGAAAAAATATCACGGACGGACGGACGGACAGATAAGCCGAAAACATAATGCCTCCGGCGACTTAGTCGGCAGAAGTATAAAAACAAATTGTGAAACAACTCCACAGATGGTGATTTGTAACAACACAAAGCAGTTATTTCCAGGAGACAGATTACACATAAATCCTTGAGGACTGGTATCCTGGTAAAACGTCAAGCAAATAATAATTCTTGCTGTTATCAACCCATTAACGAAATGATTAATAGTGCTGTAATGAGGGGCCTTATCTCCCCTTACAGGTGTAAGCAGTTGTTTGAATGAAAAGGGACCAGTGGGTAGTCAGACCAGCACCCCATAACCCACTTCTGCATGAAAGGTGAGCCATATGCAAGACCTCTCCCAAACCACCACTTTCCATCAGTCTCCTCCTGGGTACGCAGATCAAAGGTCTGAAAACATTTTAACAGCGGATTTTTTTTCCCACAATTATACTTCATCTTTCATATGCAGTTCAACATTCCAAATCCCGACACATTTTAAAGTCAATGTCAAAGATGAGTTGAGTGGGAGGGTGAGTACTGTTTCCTCTGCCACCCAGTGGGAGGGTGGATGGAGGTTATGTTTTCACCTCTGTTTGCTTGTGTCTCAAAAAGTTGTGAACGGATTCGAATGGAATTTGGGGGACAGGTTGCGTGTGTCACAAGGATGAATCGATTTGGTTTTGGTGAATATCCGGGTCCGGATACTAGAATTGTTTTTAATTTTACTTTTAAGTGATACGTCACTATTGAGAGAGGCGATTACTACACTATTTATTGGGGCCAGAATGATATATAGCATGATATTTCAAAAAGCTGTGGACGAGTTATGACAAAACTAGGTGGATGAGTAGGGTAAGTGACAAGAACAAGCCGATTCAACTTTGGTTCTAGTTCGGATTCAGATCCGGCCAGGCCCATTAGTGGGATACAAAATGTAAACTGTTAAACCTGGTGGAAGTATGCGCTCTACCAGTGCCGTTCTAGTTTCCTTTGTTCCTTCTGTAAGATCGCTGTACGGGGCACAGCGCAACAGCTCGCAGGTGACGAATTTCACTGAGATACCAGCATGTGTTTATTAAGTTTGATTTTATTATGAACCGACATCAGTCTCAGTCGCTTCAATCAAGATGTGAGAGACAGAATATGTAAACAGATTATCAAAACAACATACAAGTTACAAACACAGAAGCACGCCTCCCGAGCTATCATCTTGACAGATTTCTTTCCCAATTCGATTTCGTTTTCAAAATGCAGAATTTTAATATTAAAGGATTTCCAATTCAGAACTTCTGCTTCTTTGCTGTTAGAAGCTGCTCGTTTCCAAGTTGGACATAGTCCTTCCGCAAACTTGCGCAGATGTAGAATATCACTTATGCCAACTATACTGGAGCATGTTTTCTATTATTGAGGGTTATAATAGGAGCACTTGATTATTTTGTCACAAGTTTCATGATATTTGCCTTCAGATTCTTGTTTTCAGTTTTCTGTTTTCACCAATAAGCTTCCCTGATAATTACATTCAACTACAATTGCTTTGCCGAACTTCTTTATCAATGGCAATGATTATGGTCTCGAAGTACGCACACCCTCCTCTTATCTGTCTCGCCTGGGTTTGAATCCCGACCCAGCTATAAACTCTCATACTGGTGTTTCACTGGCAAGGTGACTCATCAATGTGTATGCTGTCCCTCGGTTGGAGGTTAAACGGGCATCGTATCTGCCAGCATTTGCTGGTGGACGTTAAAGACCCTATGGTGTCTTTCGTGAACGGTAGGCGAGCTATCTCCGGCACCCTGAACAAATTACAAAATCCTGCCGTAACCAGCAGAGGGTATTGTATCAGCAGAACAGCTGAGCCCTCAGCCAAAGATGCTACCCCACAGCCTTTGCTGTAAACAAATGAAGAGGACGGTAATGATTTTACGTATTGGGCTTGACTACTACATACTCCCCTCTAATAGCCCCAATTAATCCCATCTCCTGTGGGGTTGGCCAAGGAAAACTCTTGGCCCAATTCTTCAATGAACTGGCCGGCCAGGCCTGACATTTGACTGCAGCTGGTCCAGCTGATTCAGGCAGGAATTGGTTCAGGATGCAGGTAAGAACTTGCCTACTCTTTGTGAAAAAGTATCTTAATGTTATTGAAGGCGTTCTTTTACATACTCCATACGAACTTTGAGATGCGTATTTTTTTCAGTAATGGCTTCTTTCTTGTGATGTGTCCATAGAGGCCAGCTTTGTGTAGGGAATAGGACATTATTTATTGAACACTGAACCCCATCTCAGACAGAGAGCCTTGCAGATCTTTCAAAGTCACTGTTGGATTTACAGTGACGAGAACCAGTTCACTGCTTGTCTGGCTGCTGGGTTTGTATGAGTAATCTGATCTGGGTAAAGTCTGGGTGGTATGATACATCATCCACTTCTTAATGATGGATTTCACCGAACTCAAAGAGGGTCCTGGGTGACTTTGAAATCTTCTTATAACCCTCTCCTGAACGGAGTTTCTCCACCACTTTATGTCTGACTTCTTTGGAAAGCTCCTTGGTCTTTATGTTTACCTTGTTGGTTGACCAAGTGAGTTGCACCTTATAACTCCTTAGATAAGTGGTGGAGCTTAATTTTTAAAGATAAACCACTGATTACACACAGGTGAAACCTATTACACTTATTTTGTAACCTTTCAAACAAATAAAAATTTGTTCCTGAAATGATTTAGGGTAAATTAAGCAACGGGTTTGAATACTTATGAAACTGAGAATCATCCGATTTTCTCTGTTAATCAAACTTATTCACATTTTATCTGCATTTTTAGCTTTATCACTTTGGTAACGACTCGTGCTAGCAGATGGGTCCTCCGGAGAAAAATCCTTCCCAGGGATGGAACACACACTGATGCTTCGCTACGCATGCGGAACACAAGGATGACAGTTTATAGCTCGCTCAAGATTCGAACCCAGGCGAGACAGCTCAAAAAGCGAGTGTGCATAACTTCAAGCTGTCCTGCCAACCCCTGGTTCGAGATATTAAAGAATCCTTATAATTTAATTGCATCACCATAGATGCTACAAAAACGGTTAGTGAATGTTTGAGTGGCTGGTGAGATCAACAGGTCCGGCAATGGAGACAATAAGGTTTTATAAACAATTACAAACTGTACAAACAGACGGGCACAACATATCTGTTAGACAGAACAGCTTATAAAGAAGTGAAACACACGTTGTCCACTCATTACCAAAAACAAGTGAAAGTCGTTGAACAAAGACAAAGCAAGTAAAATGTGTAATTAAAAACAAGTAAAAGTTGATGGAGTAAAATATGTTTCAGTAAAACAAGTATGCATTTAGGTTGTGGATGTTATCAATCCCATGATGGTATCTTTTGAAAACAGCAAACTTTTTGTGGTGGTTCTCCGACCAAATAAATTACCTGCTCAGGTCTATCCATGGTCATTGGGAAAGATGGGGTATCGCTACGGCACCGGTCAAATAAGCCAAATGACCTCCTCTTGGGTTTGTTTCCTTGTGCATGACATGAAAATATTCGATGAAGTACAAAGCAGCATCAGTTTTGATGGAGGTACGACTCATCCAAGCTATTAGCATTCCCAGGTGGGTGCTCAAGTTAGTTGGGCACACAAGGGGCAAAAATATTATCTGTGAACAGGAGTTGTTTTAAACGCCTTAGCAATGTTTAAAAAACACATCCAGAGAGACAGATTAACGTAATGTGCGTATTACCTTTCTATAAATTACCTGAGGTTTCCATTGGCGCAAGAAAATTAGCGAAGCAGACAATTCCGAGATCTTCAGCAGTTGTCCGGCAATCTCGTTTCAACGATTTCTTGCCTAATTCCCTTCTTCATCTCATTTTTTCCTCTCCACAATATCGTCCTCCTCTTTCGAGAGTCCCACTCATATGTTCACAATTCGACCCGTGAATGGTCGTGTTAGATATTTGCGAAAAGCAGGAAGGAGAAGTCGGCATATCAAATTTCCACCATCATTGCATCATTTCTAATAACAGGCCTTTGATGAAGAACTTTCTTGTAAGTCAGGCCTGGATGGAAAGGGACATGTACCGCACCCGCCCCTTATCCACTTCCTCATTCAACTGATCGTTCTTCACCTGCTCTTCCTTATTCATCTGCTCCTGTGACTTTCCAAACGATCCCCCATTATAAAACAACCTTCAATCTGCCAAATAGATTACCACAGCAACTACAACATTACACTTCTTTATTCTAGGCCTACCTTATAATTTCAACAATTATAACGGTGTTCGCAATTTCCGTCAAAGCTCATCAACATCCTGCACCATTAACCAATTTAGAAGTACATCAGATTTTCAGCATTCTTACGTCAACCAACGAATAGCCATTGAAAAGGATATAAAGACAGTATTCATTGCTGCCAGAAGTAAAGGCCACCATTCACACAATTAGAAAATTATACTCAATTTATTACTTTTGTTTTAATAGCCCTTTAAGCCATCAACGACGTCATTAACCATAAAACCCAAACAATTAGGCATTCAAGTATATCCATACCCCTGCAAAGATTTCTCATTAGTTCTGATGAGGTGCTCATCGGACTTCTACCAGATCTCATGAGAAATCAGAGATTTTTGTTCGTCGGAGCCATAGTGCCTGGCTAGGCGGAGCCACATTGGTCTGGATCTCAGCCAAGTACCAGTGGTCACATTCTCAGATGAACTCATAAAGCTCTTAGACCGTACAAAGTACTTCGGAGCCAGAGGTTTTGCCAACAGGACGAGTTACCTACATCCTGACACGGATTTCTGAACCTTTCAAATCGATACAGGAAGAGCAACATCAACAATGCAATTGTATGTTGCTCTTCTCTCTGATATTATCACTAAATGAAACAAAGGCATTGTTTCTCTATCAAGAGTATAAGGTGGCAAAGAGTGAGAGGCTGTTTTCAGAAGGAAAATAAAATATACATTGCAGAAGCTTATTATCCATAGGGCTTCAATTTAACATCGACCATCATCACCACGAGATGTTGAAATAGCAGAAGTGGAAAGACTGATCAATTGATCTCAAGCTGGTGCTTTTCCGTTCTAGCATGAGCCTCTGTAAATGCATTAAAAAGTTTAAAGATTGGCATTCTGGTGTGACGATGGCCGAAGGGGCTGCGTGTTGATATTTGCGAAGAGCAGGAAGGAGAAGTAGGCATATCAAATTTCCACCATCAGTGCAGTGTTTATAGTGACAGGCCTTTGATGGAGAACTTGCTTGTCTGCCAAGCCTGGATGGAAAGGGTCATGTACCGCACACCCACCACTTATCCACTGCTCTATCCACATCCTCATTCAACTGATCATTCTTCATCCACTCTTCCAGATTCATCTAACCCTGTGACTTTCCAAACGACCCCTCGTTATACAACAAGCTTCATTCTGCTATATAGATTACCATAGTACAGCAAGCAAGCTGCTCCATCTGCATTTAGGCTGCAGACTTTAAAGATCTCACTCAGAGTATGCGTGCAGTACCCTGACAAAATTCCCTGCTTGGGGTTAGCTTCTTTAGTTTGGTAACCAGATTAAACCAGGAATGTTCTGATGTAGATGTGGGCATCACGGGCCAAGCGGCCTCTTCCTTTGCTTGCCTACCTTGTAATTTATGATAAAAGTCCTTTGGCACAGAAAACATTTTTCTTTCAATGTCAGTTGTGTACGTGTGCCGCCTTCATATTCCCCAGAGAGATACTCAAAGCAACATCCTGCATTTATTCTGCAACAAGTCACCCATCCTACTTCATTCTATCAAGCGATGCATAATGATCGGGAAAAAAATGTTGTACTTGCTCACCTTGGAGGTAATTGCTACTCCGATTACTTCAGCATTATGTAAACAGAGTTGCTGCCAATCCCGAGCATCGCAAATAGCAATTTATTCACCGATTATTCTCATAATTTGTTTTCCACCCAAACTAGGATCATCGAGTCCCAAAACTTACTGGTTAAGATCCAGGTCGAGGATGAAGTGTTGGTCAAATGCCTCCACCAAGAAGCTTACTCGTGTCATATGCACCTCCTGTGAATGGAAAGCAAACCTTGGATTAGGAAATGCTGAAACATTCACTGGGGACGCTGCAAACGGGCACAAAAGGTAATTGGCTCCAACCATCTCTGGCACCACACAATACCCTTCCAGCATCACAAATATTGGCTGGTAGGATGTTCTAGAGGTAATCAAAGTCACCTCGAAGCTGTCTCGCCAGAGTTCAAATCCTGACCCAGCTATAAACTGTCATCCCAGTGTTTCACAGGCAGGGTGATTCATCAATGTGTGTGTCGTCCCTCGGATGAGTAGGGTAAGTGACAAGAACAAGCCGATTCAACTTTGGTTCTAGTTCGGATTCAGGAAAAAAGATTCAGCAAACTTCGGAAAATACTTGGACGTGAAAACTAGAAAATCTGAGAGATTTGTGAAGGGAAGGAAGTTTGCAGAGGGAAGGGAGCATATTAAGAGGGGCACTAAAGAGAGAAAAAAAAAGCTTCTTTAAAACTAGAGGATCATGAAGGTGATAATGATCAGACTTTTAACATTCCCATGAACACTACACAGTGGTGTTTGCCTGGTTCACCTCTCACTAAACACCACACAAAACCAAGCGTATTTCTTTTTTGCAGCAGTGACTGTCGTTGGTGTATAATGGAAAGTTGTTACTTCAAGACCATTTTCTTTGACCTTGAAATAATGTAGGAGAAGTATTTTTGTGGTTTGAACACGATCACTAATGGGCATTACAGCCCAGAGCTGCCGGCAAGCTTCAGCTGACGTGCGCAGATACATATAGCGGTGGGTTGAGTAGTTCATATAGAGCCTGTCAGACTTTTCCATGTTCACATTAGTAATCGCATTGACAGGATGGTACAGATGCAATGCACGTACTTTTGAGCCATCTTGTGTGGGTTTGGTTACTGACATGATTCTAAACTGTCGGATTGGTGCTATGCCGAGAGGGTACACCATCCCTTGGATGGACTTTAAGCGAAGTGTCCCATCTGCTATCATTAGTCGGTAGGGGTTCAAAATCCCACAATGTCTTTTGAAAAGAGTTGACGACTGATCACCATGGTTTTAGCGCCACCTCATCACTATGGTTTTATCACTTATCACCACCATGGTACTTTGTTACAAAGCATCGGTGTTGCCAAAGTGGTTTCTTGGCAAGGGTAATACTGGGTGGGTTGTCATTGCCTTCCCACCAGTAGTTAAAGCAAGAATTTGGAATTTGTATAGGGTGCCAGTGATAGCTCGCCAAACCTTCGCGAAAGACACCATGGGATCTTTAACGTCCACCAATTAATACTGAGACAGGACGCCCAGTTTAATGTCCATCTGAGGGACAGCACACACATTGATGAATCTCCTTGACTGTGAAACACTGGGATGACAGTTTATCGCTGGATCGGGATTCTAACCTCGCTCGATAGCTTAGAGGCAAGTGTGCATACCTCTAGGGCACTGGGTCATCCTACCAGCCTTATGGCCATTCACAAATTAGAAATTCTTGACCTAACGAGTAGAATGCCATTCAGACCTGGCAGGGCAGATCGTGAATGAATTCTTGCTTGATTTAATTCCAAACGTTTATTCTATAAATATATACAATCAAGTATTTTGTAAATGACACAAAGCTCAAAAGTACTTTTCTTCAATAAAAAAAAACAGCTTTCTTGAGAAATATTACAAAGTCAGCAGAACCGTGCTTCTGGCATCCCCTGCTTTCTCGGGGGTAATTAATCCAGATCTCCTGTGATCCCGTGTGCTTGCGTTTTACAGTATTGACAGTGCAGTATTGCAGAGAGATTTTCAGTGCAAACGCTAATGATCCCACCATGCCTTCAGAAAAGAGAAGGCCAGTGCATGCTGACAGTCTGCTTTTATATAGATCCAGCGATGGGTTTCAGTGCTGAATTGTCAACGACGGAAATGCTCATGATGCGTCGTGGATGCTCTGCCACCACCAGGGGATTACATGGGAATATCAACGACAACAACACTGGCCTTTACTCTTTTTGACTATCCAATCAAATTTCACTTTAATTGATGTTCTCTGGGAAAATCGACATATGCTTCATACACAGGGCAGAAATGTTCATGGAACAGGTGTTTTGATTGCGAATGAAATGATAGGTAACCATTATTTAAGGATAATACACGTTCGTTAACAAGGAACTTCAACGCAGGAGGCCATTCAGCCGATCAAGCCTGGGCAATGGTTGCTAACTTACAAAGTTTGTCAATGATCGAAATTTCTTAAATGCTGAACATCAAAAGCAAGCAAGCAGCACGTACCATTTTTAAAAGTCTGAGGTATGACTTGTTTGGGGTTTAATTTGAATGACCGAACCCCAGACTCAGAAAAGATGCTCTAATGATTACACCACCAAAGGATCAACGTAAACTTGAGATTTCATCAGGGTGGCGGACATTTCAAGCCACCCGATTACCGAAAGACCACGTTGGTGCCAGTGTATGGGTGTGGTGCACTACGTACCCAGGGCTGGTGGTGGTGCGGCGTACGTGGGGTCGTGTCCAACTCACGCACTGGACTCTCGTGCGTCTCCATCACACGGCGCAGCAGACGATGTGGACGCGTGAGTGAGCGGTTTTCGGGGGTTCGGACTACTCCAGCTGCTCCAGGGAGTCGGAAATGGAGGTCACGTATATGTAGATCAGGATGAGGACTGTTATGATTTGGACCAATTATTTATTTATTCATATGCAGCCTGTGGCTGCTTGGCTGCATCATTGGCTGAAGGCACAGCTGTGCCACTGATGCAATGTCCCCTGTTACCAGCAAGCTGGTACTCATTTCGCCAACCTCAGACGGATGACAGGCTGAGTCATCCCAATTGATGTTGATTCAACGATGAAACAGGGGCTTGAACTCAAGACCCTAAGATCTTAAGCCAGCCACCCTAACCGGTAAGCAAACACCAGACTGATTTGGACCAATAATATTACCGGATAAGACAGCAAAAGCAACATTCGGTGTACAGATCACTTTTCTATGAATACAGGTAAGTAATTGACCTCGTAAGTCAACAAGCGATAAAAATGTCTTGTCAGCAAGTGTACCTGAGCAACTGTTCCACACCAAGGTGTTGAAGAGTGACAGTCGAACGAGGAACATAATGTGCCAGGAGTCCAAAGCACCCATGATTCATAGCGGACGTGCCTGCTCTTCCCAGACAAGTCAAACCCGTCTCAGAGTCCACCAGTTCTATTTAACAGCTACAGAACACCCCGAGGTCCTCACATTGCAGTTTCACCAAACGAGCCATTGCGATACATCAGAACACGTCAGCAGCTGCGACGGAGCAACGCTGATTCTGGGACCCAGGGCGAGGTCCGGGCAGGGCAGGAGAAAATCGCTACTGGGAACATCCACGTGATGCGAAAGGTCGTGTAGAAAAAGATCCCGGGGGTCTCCTGAAGAGGAAAAAAAAAGTCACGATGGCATTGATCAAACATTCCGTGTGGAAATCCCTTTTATATGAACAATCGTTTGGATTACCGCGTTATACCTTCACGAATCCCTCGATCAATCAATCAAAAGATATCGCCAAGCGGTCGTGCACCTCGATGGCTTACCGGATAAATGGTGGGTTAACTATGGTACAGTGCTCGAGGATTGGAAAAAAATCTCTTCCCGATAAAAAAAAACCTGCTAATCCCGTACTTCCGCAATGCAGCGAGCGGAGCGGGACTGCAGCACCACGGGCAGCTCCCCGCGCAGTGCAACCCACGTGCTCTGCACCAACCGGGCTTGTAGGCGTCGCCAACGAAGCCGATTAGCGGTGGGATCCCCGCGGCACGGATCTACTACCCACGCCAGCCCGAAGCAGCACGGACAAAGACCCCTCGTGCCATCACTAGCGGTTTGGCATGCGCGTATCGATCCGTATCATCCAGGCCGAGGTGCAAGCACGTGATGGCACATCAACAGCCTGTGTCCCACCCCCCAGCTCCCCCACCTTCTTCTTCCTCTCCTGCTTTACTTTTCTTGTCTTGCACTCGTTTCCCCTTTTTCTCCCTCTCCTCTCGGATTACCATGGCTTTGCAAATGGCATGGAACAGTCAATAAGTTATTTACTCAACCACCCAAGTTTGCCACCACCATGATAGCCAACGACACGCAGAATTTGCCATATACGAATAAATTCACGTTTAAGAAGTTCGCCCTGAAACCTGAGCTTGTCATTCCTTAATGGAAAATGAGGCGCGCGACTTTAAGGTTTGAAAAGGACCAGAAAACACTGGTGAAGGTCAAACGATTAGCCAGCGGTGGGATGGACGCGAGCCGGGAGGGGGAACGTGTCGTGCGGGGAAATGGCTGCTTGACAGCGGCACTTGAATAAACCATGAAGGATTGCAAAGCGATTCGAAACACTTGGCCCCCAATAACAAACACCCACTGTCTGGATGATGCAGTCCAACGTGTAGGACGACCACCAACATCACCAAGGATTGCATTTCAACACTTGAGTGAGTGGTCTGGGCTCAGTGTCGTGCAGCAGGGGCTCAGATGTGAACACCACACAGGCCAGATTAGCAAATCTCAAGCCTGACCTCACCCAAGGGCTGGGGACAAAGTGCTGTTTTTGGAGAGATAGCCTTGTCATCTATACCAAATCTAGGAGTTTATATCATCAGATCAAGCTTTGAGAAAAAGCATTATATGCAGCAGTTGTTTTTTTGTATAAATAGTCGAGGCTCGTGGAAGAGCTAGTAATTGTGCACTGAACGAATCAGAACAAAACAGGATGCAAAAGGAACAGTGGAGAGAGGAAGGACATCAAACAAACAAAGGGTGTGGGGAGGAATGGGGGCAGAAGAGGATGTATGGGGATGATGGAGTGAACAAGATGGGTGCAGAAAACTCCAAGGAGGGAGAACTGGAAATTTGGAAGGAGGGGGGATTGGGGTGGGGAAGGGGGGGGTGTGAACAAGCACAGAAAAGATCATGGTTTTGGATTGGGGATGACCTCAGATGGTGGTGAACAGCTGTCTTGAAGGCCTGGCGGGAAGAATGAGATTGAAGAGAATGTGGAAGTTGATTCCACAGGTGAGAAAATAGAAGAATGAATGAAGTGAGCAGTGATCCTGGATTTAGGTAATTTCACCATAAGGAGGTTTATGGTGGTCCATCTGTGCACTGCAGAAACCTGGTGGGAGGAGTGGACAAAGCAGAGAAAGAGCAGAGGGTGCAAGACCAGGAAGGAGGCAGAATAAGTCAGAGACCACCAACCTCTCTGCAATTACAAAGTGATTCTCCCAAAGACATCAACATCAGGGTGGGAGATTCCAATAATCCTGAAGGCCTTGGTTTCCACAGCAACAAGCTGAGCAATATGTGAGGCAGGGGAGTCAGCCCAGAGGGGAGAGCAGTACTCCATAGAGCTGCGGATAAAAACCTTGTAGGTGGATCAGAGTTCAAGTTTATCAAGGAAGGTTCATCAAGTTTTTATCAATATCAAGTATATTTTGTAATACGGAGAATGCCCAGTCGAGGGCCGGCTTTGGAGGCCAAATTTGAAATGTGGTTTGCCCAAGAGAGATCATGGCCGATAATAATACCCAAAGTTTGAATCACTGCACTTCCTCAAGAGGATTGTTTAGACAGTAGATTGGAGGGGGGGGGGGGTAGAGGGGTTGCCATGTGGTGCTTTCTGAGAGATAGAGAGAGTGTGAGATTTGTCAGTATTGAAAGACATATTCCAAGTGTTTGACCAGCTTGTGATTTTTTTCAAGGTCTGAAGAGAGTGAAGAGGCAGCAGCTTGCCTGTCTGAGGGATGTCACGGCAGAGGATGGAGTCATCAGCAAATAAGATAAAGGGGATTTTCCAGTGAGAGAGATCACTGATGAAGATTAGGAATCGGACTGGGCCAGAACACTGCCTTGGAGCATTCCAGCCTGGACAGGGAAATGAGATAAAAGGATTCCATTGAGAGCCACATGTTGGCTATGAAAGTATAGGAAGTTGAAACAAGTGAGAATTTAATGAGAGAAATTGGAGGACAAGATTAAGCCACAGCTACACAATGTGTGTGAGATCAGAAGGGTAAAACAGGAAGAGCTGCAGCATCTGGGACCTGGGTAAAAAGACAATACAGTATTGCAGAGAGAAAGGGATGACATCAGGGAATTAATGTAGAGGATTCTGTGTGGATCGGTCAACACTGGGTCGGGATGTGTGGATAGACTGTAAGTATAGTAAGATACTTGTAGGGGGGCACTTTTCCAGGGTGCCAGATATGAGGGAAAGGCAGGGAAGAGTGTGTTTGTGAAGAATCCAGAGAGCCATGTGGAAAGGGAAGAGTACTGATCCTGGTGGTTATAATTTGGTCTAGGAGCAGAGAAATGGCAGAGTCGATGAGGATTCTCTATATCAAGTTCAGGGTTGCTTTTTAACCCAGTTTATAGATAAGCCCATGGTAGTGGGGGGGGGAGGTGCAGTGTTCAACCTCCTTTTAAGTGATAATCCCAACAGTGGAAGAGGTAGAGGTATTTAGGGACAAGTGACCAAAACAGTGTACATCAGGATTCTGTTAAATGGAGTTGGGTATAACTTAAGAGTAAGAGGAAAGACTATTCAATTTCAGGAAGGCAAACTGTGAGAGCCTGAGGAGAGAGGGAGAGAGTTAGGTGCTAGGATTGGCAGAAGCTGACAATAGGGCAATCAGCATCAAATAAATGGGTAACCTTCAAGGAGTAAATGAGCTTTCAGAGTCCAGGCGAGGAAGCAAAGGATATTAGTAAAGAAAGTTAGGAAAGCTAAGAGGAAATAAAGCAACAGAACAAGATGATATGCAGCCAGGAGTAGTGTATTGAAAGAAGTGGCAGAGCTGATGTTAACTGACCAACACCCAACCTGTCTTCCAAATTTTGCCCAAATCTGTCCACTTTTTGAGATAATGATCGAGTGTAATGCATCTCGATTATCAGAATGCATTTGATAAAGTACCATGTAGGAGGAGGCTGTTTGTTGAGGTTAACGCTTGTGTAATGGCTGGGAGGGTAGCTAATTGGATTGGAAACTGGCTGAGTGATAGGGAGTAAAGTGGTTGTGAATGAGAGGATGTCTGGCTGGGATGTTGTAAGTTCTCGTACTCTCTCACTCTGATGTACAACACTCTTCACAGAGCGTCAACAGCTTCCTGAGCAAGGGTTCTACTGGGCACCTTGGCTTCCTGAGCCAAGGTGCTGGTGATAGCTCGCCTACTCTTCGCGAAGGACACCGTGGGGTCTTTAACATCCACCAATTAATGTCGGCAGATGGGACGCCCAGTTTAATGTCAATCCGAGAGACATCATACACATTGATGAATCACCTTGCAAATGAAACACCGGAATAACGGAGTCATTCCATCTGAAATCACCAAATTTAAGAAAATGTTCCCAGTTGACCCCCTCAGATTTAATTTAAACTTTCATAAAATAGTTCCCAGGTATCAAAATGAAGCTGCGTAAAATTTTAGGTCCATAGATGCGGTCAACTCTGAGATATCGAGGGTTGAAAATGTGGTTGTGGCCCTATTTTTATGGTCGTTGCGAGCATCACAAACTGAACGGCTACTTTTAAACTCCCACAACTTTTTAAATATTAATGCTAGAGCCTTGAAATTTTCAGAGATTATTCTACTATAACTGCTCTGTAAGAAACAAACATAGAACTGAGTATACCTCTATTAAATTTTATGACCTGATCAGTTGAAATCCAGAAAAAAAATGTTGGTTTTGTATGAAGACCCAACTTTGAGACCCCATATATTTTTATTGAGCCATCCCAGAAGCTTGAAATTTTTTCATGTAGTAACTGTATGGTAGTACTATTCAAATACATGTTTACTTTTCTTAATCAGTCATATATAATACAATCATGATCGCTCAAAAATGGAAAATTTTCATTTTTCCCCGAAATTCAGGTGAGGATTGCAAGTATATGACAAGTCATACCACTTCAAATTGTTCACCATTGGAAAGAGCATATTCAAGTTTACAAAAGTGTCAAATATCAAAGTGGTATATTTTTTAAAAATATATTTTCTTTTTTTTGTTCAAACTGTTGTTAACACAGTTGTGAATACATGAAGTATGTGCATAGTGTGGGCAACATGGTAATCATGAATGATTAGTTCTATGATTCAAATTAATAATACAAAAATATATCACATACTGCAACAACAATGTAACAAAACATTTCACGTAAATGATTTGAATAGGTCCTTGATCTGCTTTTCCAAGTCAGGTGCGAGCTTGTACTGCCTCCCAGTTGACGTTAGGGGAGTATCAATAACTTTCATCACATGGACCAAAGGAACCCAACAAATGTCCTCCCTTGAATGTAACTATATACACTGCTGACATCAGTAGATCAGCCACTATTCCTGAGTTCTATTTTTAGCCCCAGCCAGATGAGTTAAGCTCTTGCTATTTACAAATGAGAAACAGAGAATTACAAATTCAAATTTCAAAGTATTGTGTTCATGGTATCCTAATAGCAGATGATATGTATGTACATTGTATATATATGTACTACACATATGCACTACATGTAAAAGGACTGTTCATTAAATAGCACACACAACACGCACAGCACTGGCAGAACATCATTTCTTCAAGTATTTTAAAAATATTGATAGAAACATTTTACCACTTTGATATTTGACATTTTGTAAACTTGAATATGCTCTTTCCAATGGTGAACAATTTGAAGTGGTATGACTTGTTATATATTTGCAATCCTCACCTGAATTTTGGGGAAAAATGAAAATTTTCAATTTTTGAGGGATCATGACTGTATTATATATGACTGATTAAGAAAAGTAAACATGTATTTGAATACTACTACCATAGTAATTACCTGAAAAAAATTTCAAGCTTCTGGGATGGGTCAATAAAAATATATGGGGTCTCAAAGTTGGGTCTTCATACAAAACCAACATTTTTTTTCTGGATTTCAACTGATCAGGTCATAAAAATTAATAGAGGTATACTCATTTTATGTGTGTTTCATACAGAGCAGTTATAGAAGAATAATCTGAAAAATTCAAGGCTCTAGCATTAATATTTAAAAAGTTGTGGGAGTTTAAATGGAGCCGTTCATTTTGTGATGCTCGCAACGACCATAAAAATAGGGCCACAACCACATTTTCAACCCTCAATATCTCGGAGTTGACTGCATCTATGGACCTAAAATTTTACGCAGCTTCATTTTGATACCTGGGAACTATTTTATGAAAGTTTAAAGTAAATCTGAGGGGGTCAACTGGGAGGCCTCTGGTGATATGAGGTGGAATGACAACGGTTATAGCTGGGTCGGGGTACTAATGCTTGTGGCAGAGTCATGCTTTACATCAAAAACTCAATTTCTCACACTCCACATACTGCTCTTACACCTGCCAAACCCCAAGAATTCCTCTGTCTAAAACTTCCCCTCATGTTTGTCTGTGTGTGGCACCGTCCTTCCAACAGTGATGACTCCTTTTCCATCTCTCTCACAC
The DNA here is from genome assembly GCF_056783735.1 of Eptatretus burgeri. Taxonomy (NCBI): domain Eukaryota; kingdom Metazoa; phylum Chordata; class Myxini; order Myxiniformes; family Myxinidae; genus Eptatretus; species Eptatretus burgeri. Next base: position 85,621,779 of record NC_140964.1, on the reverse strand, counting down.
CAGCCATGGCACTTCTGCAAAGGACTTCTGTGACTCCATGAGTCTGACACAACTTGTGAACTTTTCAACCCAGATTTTTCCCAATAGCAAATCTTCCCTCCTGAATTTGGTGATGACCAAATTCTCCGCCAATGTATCTTGCTCATCCTCTGCTCCAAATGGCTCATCTGATCATGTGCTTGTGAAGGTCAACATCTCTTTGGCCATTCTCAGAGAACAGCCTCTCCACCGGCGTGTCGAGCAGTTCATTCAAGCCAACTGGCAGGGACTATAAGCAGCCATCACACTTCAGGACTGGTCTCCGAAATCCACCGTCACTAATATTAATTCAGCCTGGGAATTCTTCCATAGAAATCTGCTCTCTCTTATGCACAGATTCATCCCATCTCAATCTTCAGTTATTTTACCCATCCTCCCACTCTTGGTTCTCAGAATCCTGTGGTGAGGAAGTTGCTTTAAAACAACTTTCATTCTCCTCCTATCCAACTGAAGGTAGCCTCAGAACAATCCACAAAGCCTGCAACAGATGTGTTGTTTCCCCTCAGGAGAGCCAGAAAACAATATCTGTCCATTCTCACAAATGAACTTCAAACTTGTCTCTCTCCTCCAAAACCTGGTGGTGCCTTGTCAAGTCTTTCTCTGGTGTATGCTCAACTTCCATCCCTTCCCTCACTTCAAATAGCACCACAGCAGACTCTGCTCTTGAGAAAGCCGAATGACTCAATTGTGTTTGCTTCAAATTCGTGTCCCTAACCTCTACCGCTCAATATCCACCGTTCCCAGGCATATCCAACTGCTCCTGAATTCAGTGTCTTTTGCACCTGAGAAGGTGGAAAAGTCTCTGGCAACCCTCGACTCTGACTCTGTAACTGGACAGGATGACATCAGCTCGCGTGTCCTCCTAAAAATCTGCTCTACTGCCCTTACACTTCCTGTCTCTGCCCTTTTCACCCTGTCATTTGCCATAGGTCATCTTCCATCTGCTTGGATATCAGCCAACAACACTGCATTACATAAACTGGAATGGCACTCTGATGTCAACAGATATGCCTCTGCCCACATTATTATCCCCCCCCCCCAGAGGGAGGGAGCGGGATATTGTAATCGTCCGGTTTGTTTGTCTGTCTGTTAGCAACTTTACGGCAAAACGGATTCAGCAAACACTATCAAATTTAATCCACAGGTGGGCAATGAACCTTGGACGACCCCATTAACTTCTGGGTCCAATTGGATCAAAGGTCAAGGTCACGAAAAGATCAAAATCGTTTTTCACTCATAACTTCATCAAAAATGATCTGATTTACTTCAAACTAAGCTTATAGTGAAACTTATTCTATTTGTCACTTATAATCCTACCCATTTCTATAGTGAAAAATGCATGTTTGTGAAGATCGGTAGGGTCTGAAGTTTTGGGGGTCATGGTCATCGGTCAAAATTACAAGTTTTCCATTTAAACTAAAACATGGTTACGAAAATACAACTTTACAGGAAAACGGCTGGCTCAAACACTGTCAAATTGTATCCAAAGGTGGGTAATGAACCTCGGACGACCCCATTAACTTTTGGGTCCAATTAGGTCAAAGGTCAAGGTCAGGTCACGAAAAGGTCAAAATCGTTTTTCGCTCATAACTTCATCAAAAATGGTTTAATTGACTTCAAACTAAGCCTAAAATATTCCTTATAATCAACATTCAGGTTAAGGATGTATCAAATTTTAATTTGATCCCCAAAATAACTTTATGCCTTAAATGGGCGGGATTTGTTGTGCCTGGCACGACTTGTTTATTATTATTATTATGCAATTGAATTCAGAATTGGATTGAAATAAATTCAATTCAAATCAAATGGAAGACCAAATAGGTTCAGTCCTGCATTGGAGTAATCAGAAGGAACCCAAACAAGCAAAAAGCAAAGATTAAGTCATCAGGAGGAACCTGGATAGGATTCGCATTTCGCAAAACAAGGAAAAGAAAAATCAGAGATTGCAGACCCTCATCAAGACTTCTTTTGAGTGGTGCATTTTTTTATAGGTTTTCGGGTAAATACAATATGGCTGCCAAACCATGCGACCTATGATATCATGTGTGAACCTTTTGTTCCTCATGGGCAGGTGGTCATAGGTGTAAAGTTTCACCTCGATCTGTTGAGCCACTTCAGAGATTACTATTTTTGAAGGTTTTTCTCTTTAAAACATAGCTGCCGAATCACGTGACTGATGACTTCACAAATTTTTTTTCTGTGGACCATTTTATCCCCAGATGACCCTCAAAATTTTTCATATTGATCGGATGTGGCGTTCTACATATGCAATTATGACGTCATAACAAAGGCACCTATGACATCATAAACAAGTGAGCACAATATACGCCCGAGCAAGAAGGTATATACAGAATTGTGCGACTACATGGAAAACAGCATCCTGGTTGCCATGGCAACCACTTTAGATGATGAATGTATGTCACGACACCGTCTCCACAGTCTGTACCGATGTACCAAATATGAAACGTGAAAGTTGAAAACTTTGGGAGTTAGAGTGCGGACATGAACGGTCGGACAGACAGACAGACAGACAGAGACAGACAGAGACAGACGGTATCACATAATGCGCCCAGATATATATATCTTCTTCTTCTTCTTTCGGCTGCTCCCGTTAGGGGTCGCCACAGCGGATTATCCGTATGATCCGCATAGTGATTTGGCACATGTTTTAAGCCGGATGCCCTTCCTGACGCAACCCTGGTCGCCTCTTACGACACAGGGATATGGTACACCTATTTTAACCGGGGTATACACTGGCCCAGTACACTGGTACTCATTTCGCCGACCTCGGAAGGATGACAGGCTGAGTCAACCCCCTGGTGTATTAAATCAGTGTCCAACGGGGCTTGAACTCAGGACCTTTTGGATCCCAAGCCACTGCCCTAACCACTGCACCAACTCCAGGCTTTTATATATATATATATATATATATATATATATATATATATATATATATATATATATATATATATATATATACATACTGTCTATATATATATATTGTTGTGGTTACCAGATTCGCAAACCACCATTCAGGTCCCTTAGGTGAGGTATCTCGGTAAGTACATGTGTAGTTAGGCCCGAACCCGTTGTCTAGTGGGAATACATGTCATTTATGCGAGCTGCGACTCTTCAGGATAGCCGTTTTTCTGTTACTATCTTTATTTTGGACCAATCGCCATCACCACAACCACAACATCAACCACCAACCACAACACCGCTTCACCACAACCGCCACGACCTTCACGTCACACCTCGCAACCGTAGCATCGCCACCGTTCTTGCCCCGCTGTGGGTACCGGTGTTGGACTCGTGCAGGGCGCACGTTGAACAGCGTGTACAAAATCACGGATTTTGTGCTTCAAAAACGGATCAAAAACGACACACGCCCACTTTTTGCCGTCCAATCGGTGAGCGAGGGGCGAATTGGCCCCGCCCCCAGGGCGATCGATATATGCAAATTTGTGGATCAAAAAGCCTTCACGCCCACTTTTTCTCGGGCCAATGGGGAGCGAGGTGAAAGGTCAAAGGGAGGGGGTCAAAGGCGAAGCTACGGGGGGATAAAAGGACGGTGTTCGTCAGTCAGCAAAACGAGAAGGAGTCGGAGGGTGGAGAGTCGAGTGTGGAAGTCTGGAGCCCGAAGCCTGCAGTAGCTGGAGAAGCTGAAGAGTGTGGAAGTCTGGAGCCCGAAGCCTGCAGTAGCTGGAGAAGCTGAAGAGAGTCGAACGAGGAGAGCCCAAAGAAGAGTCCAGGGTGGAGAGTCCAGAGGCGGAGAGGCGGCAGCGGCGAAGGCAGACGAGGGGGTGCTCGCGACGGTGCCGGGAGCTGCACGCCCGAGGAAGGCCGGCAGCGCGACCTGGCCGAGGTGGAGACGCACACCAGGGATAATAAAGATCCTCTATACCCCGAGCATCAGCAACCCCCTCCTGTTTCCCCCCCCGCGCTGAGATAGTGCGACCAAGGGGGCCCCCTTTCCCACCCCCTGCCAGGCACTGTCCGCGAGGCCCACGGAGTGAGGCGCCATCGCCGCTCCGCGTCTCATCACCAGACGGGTAGGCGCGACCCGGTCTCGGCCTCAGGCCCGCCTCATCCTTGAGGGTATTTCTTTTCCTTGGTTTTGGGTATGTGTTGTCGGCGCCGTCTGTGAAGTAGAATTGTATAAGTGTTGCCGTGTGCTCGGTAGTCGGTATTAGCTCTGCACTGTGTTTTCACTTTTATATTTGCTTTTTGTGTAAATGGAATTGTGTTTTCTTTTTTTTGTGTGCATTTGGTGGAATTGTATTTGTGTGCTTTCCGTTCGTCGCGAATAAATGTGCTTTATTGTTGAACTGTCCTCCCGCTTCGCTTCGTCTTTTCCTCCATTGAATCCTCATCTTGCTTCACGTAAAGGGTTGGTAGTGGGCTGAATACGCCCGATAATTAATCAAACCGTCGAGGTCGACGATAACACCGCTCGGTTATTCTGATAGTACGGAACGGGTCGCTTAAGTGGCCTGTGTCCGAAGTTGACCTGCGGCGAGGTGCGATCGCCCGGTCTACCCTCCGCGTGGGTACTTAGGTAGGTCGAATTCGGCGAGCAACCCTATCCCACGCGGGGGCTGATTGGCTCGATCGCGGTGAGACCGAAAGGTCCACCCGTGACTGGTTCCCGGCGTTAGTCCGAGAGGGTCACGACTGGATTGTCCGTCCGGTGGGCGACGTGCCGCGATTCGAGTTACGTGGCCGTTCGCACGCCGGCGGGCGCGAAGACCGCAACAATATCTATACTGTATATATATATATATATATATATATATATATATATATATATATATATATATATATATATATATATATATATATATATATATATATATATATATATATATATATATATATATATATATATATATATATATATATATATATATATATATATATATATATATATATATATATATATATATATATATATATATATATATATATATATATATATATATATATATATATATATATATATATATATATATATATATATATATATATATATATATATATATATATATATATATATATATATATATATATATCTATACTGTCTATATATATATATATATATATATATATATATATATATATATATATATATATATATATATATATATATATATATATATATATATCGGGCGTATAGAAAAATCACACATTCCCCATGAGGAGTGCTTGCTATGTGCCAAGTTTCCATTTTTTCCTTGGTGTTGTTTCAGAAATAGAGGTCCAAAGTTTTCTGTTTTTCCAATATTGCTGCCACACCACGTGACCTATGACGTCATAATTAGTATTAAAACATTATACATGAGTAGTCACACCAATAGTGAAAATTTTCTCTCAATCCGACAAGCGGTTGCAGAGAAAAAAAACGGAAGTTCTGTGCGGACAAACAAACAGACAAACAAATGGACCCAAATGCATTACCATGAGGGTAATCCAAATTTACTCCTCTGGTGAGGGTAATCAAAAAAGATTGGCAGACACAGTTTAACATATAATGTAAGGGTCTGGGGATGGGTAAGAATAATGAAAATAGAGATTACGTGATGTAAGGGGCAGACTTGCAATCTGTGACACAAGAGGATCCAGCGATGGTAATATTATTCAAGATTATTAATATTCACCATTATTATTTTTAATTATTCACCATTATTAAGATTTTTGTAATATTATTACGATATTATTCACCATTATTCAAGAAAGGATCCACAGATCAGGTCAGGTTCGATCTGTGACCTGCTACAGGTACCATGTAAACCTGTACTAACCTGTTCCATGGTCGGGTTGTCGGCGACTAAACCGTCTCCCCCACCAGGTTTTCTGGTGAGGAGGTTGTTTGGATATGGACACCAAGCAGGATTAAAAACAAAACCTGTCAAAGGGCGGAGGAGCTCCTTGTGAGCCAACGGCCATCCATATCTAGTGCTCAACTGTGTCTGCGGACGTCCTCCTGCAGTTGGGTCACTTCTTATTAGGAGGTTGGTGGCAGGATTTGCACTCCGGCCACCGTAAAACCCTTCATTCCGCAAAACGCAAAAACGCAAAAAAATCTGAAAACCCACTCCGTGGGAGTACCTCCTGTGCAGCTTCCCTTCGCAGGGCAGCTCACCGGATGACGGGATTGGGGCAAAGCCTTCGGGACCCCCAATCTTTGATAGGAGGGGAACCACGGGGTAACATCCCTGGGACAGATTGCGGGAGAGTGTGTCGGAGTGGTGCTGAGGTGTCGTCCACCAGACGGCGGTCTCCTTGGGTTAACCTGAGGCAGTCCCTTCAGGTGGGTGCCTGGAATGTCCTATCCCTAAGAGAGGATGATCACCTGTCTCTGTTATCATCTGAGCTCAAGCGTTTGGACATCGGGATTGCAGCTCTCTCTGAGGTTCGGAGACCGGATTGCGGCGAGATAATGGTGGGTGGTTACACCTACTATTGGTCTGGTCGCTCTGATGGTTACCATACCCAAGGAGTTGCTGTAGCTGTGTCCAATAAGCTGACCCCAATGATAATTGAGGTAACACCGGTCAACGAGCGTATTATGAGATTAAGGATTCGTCACTCCTTAGGTGTCATTTCCCTGGTCTCTGTTTATGTTCCGACTGAGGCGAGTGATCTCACCATGAAGGATGCATTCTACGCCACACTCGAGTCTGTAGTTGATCAGTGCCCCAGACGAGATACACTTCTAGTCTTGGTGGATTTCAATGCATCGACTGGAACTGATAGGGACGGTTATGAGGTGTGTGTTCGTCCCCATGGGTCAGGAACTATGAACCAGAATGGCACTAAGTTCCTTGACTTTGCAAGAAGTCATGGACTTAGGGTGGCTGGTTCATGGTTTCAGCGCCCACAAGCTCATCGCTGGACTTGGTATTCCAACGCTGGCGGTGTGGCAAAGGAGATTGACCATGTCCTCATTGACGGTCGTTGGAGGATGATCCAGAACTGCAGGGTCTACCGGAGTGCTCAGTTCCTCAATACTGACCACAGGCTTGTTGTAGCAACTCTAAAGCTGCACCTTAAATCCTGGAGAATGGTACCATCCCAGCCGAGGCTGGATGTTGCCAAGCTCAGGGATGAGAGAGTAGCTGAGGAGTTTGCGAACAGGCTGAGTGGACACTTGGGGGGTCTGGGTGCCTTGGGGGGTCCTGAAGAGTTGTGGAGCGCCTTCAAGACCACCGTCCTCGATGTTGCCGGTGGATGCCTTGGAGCTCACCGCAGGGCAAAGAAGAATTTTGTCTCTCAAGGGACACTGGATACCATTGACCAGAGTCGCAGGGCCAGGATGAATGGCAGAGCTGAGCTGTTCAGGGAGCTGAGGCGTAAAACTGTACGTGCACTGAGGGTGGACAAGGAGGCCTATGTGCGAGGAATCTGTGAGGGGGTAGAGCATCACCTGTGGACAGGTGATTCTCGTCCCGCTTACAGGGGAATTCGCGCATTACGTTCATCCAAGCCCATCCCTCGGAGCACTACAGTTCGAGCAGAGAGTGGTAGGCTCTTGACAGAGGAGTCTGAAGTGAAGGCCCACTGGGCCGGTTACTTTGAGCGGTTGTACCAGGCTGATCCCCCAACTGTCGAGTTGGACGTCAAGGGTGTTACAATCCCTGTTGCTGACCCTCGAATCAACTGTGGTCCACCTACGCTTGTGGAAACACAGGCTGCGGTGAACCAGTTGAAACGGGGCAAAGCTCCAGGGATCTGTGGCATCCATGCCGAACTTCTCAAGGCTGGTGGAAATGCTGCACTCGTGTCGTTGCATGCAGTTTTGTGCTCTGCCTGGAACACAGGCATCATCCCAACTGACTGGAAGAGGGGCCTTGTTGTCCCTCTCTGGAAAGGGAAGGGTGATCGCCAAGACTGCAACAACTACCGAGGGGTGACGCTGCTCTCAGTGCCGGGCAAGGTCTTTGCTCGGATAATTCTCGATAGGGTTCGCCACCATCTGCTTGAGCACCAGCGTCCAGAGCAGTCAGGCTTTACACCAAAGAGGTCAACGATTGACCGTATCCTTGCACTTCGTGTCCTCACCGAACGCAGACGAGAGTTTCGGCAGGGGCTGCTTGCAGCCTATGCTGATCTCTGTAAAGCGTTCGATTCAGTGAATCGGGATGTCCTCTGGAGGATTCTTGGTCTTCGTGGGGTGCCACCAAAACTGATCGATCTGATGTCTGAACTCTACTCTGGTACTGAGAGTGCTGTGAAGTGTGGTGGTACCATCTCTGACTTATTTCCAGTTGTTACTGGAGTTCGTCAGGGATGTGTACTTGCCCCCACACTTTTCAGCACTTGTATGGACTGGATTCTAGGGAGGATGTCGGAGAGATCAAGTTGCGGTGCGTCATTTGGGAATGTCAAGATCTCGGACCTTGACTTTGCAGATGATGCAGTCATCTTTGCGGAGACTTTAGACATCCTCTTGGGGGCCCTCGAGGTGCTGAATGAGGAGTCGGAGCCGTTGGGATTACGGGTTTCTTGGGTCAAAACTAAGATCCAGGCTTTCGGTGACATCTTGGATGCTGCTGTCCTGTCTGTGTCTGTTTGTGGTGAGGATGTTGAGGTCGTGGATAGATTCACTTACCTTGGCAGTGATATTCATGTCTCCGCAGGTTGTGAGCCGGAGGTCAATAGACGTCTGGGTCGGGCCTGGGGAGTCATGGATTCACTGGATCATGGGGTGTGGCGCTGCCGGTACCTGTGCGGGAGGACGAAAGTCCGAGTCTTCAGGTCCTTGGTACTTCCAGTCTTGCTCTATGGGTGCGAGACTTGGACTCTGACCAAGGATCTGAGACGGAGACTTAATTCCTTTGGTACCAGGTCTCTTCGGAGAATCCTTGGCTATCGCTGGTCGGATTTTGTGTCCAACGAGCGGTTGCTGAGAGAGACTCGGATGAGATTTGTTACCTGCATAGTCCGTGAGCGTCAGTTGCGGCTGTATGGACATGTGGCTCGTTTTCCTGACTCTGATCCTGCTCACCAGATTCTCTCAGCGAGGGAGTCTCATGAGTGGAGGAGGCCAGTGGGTCGACCACGTGCCTCATGGTTGCAACAGGTTAACCATCATCTCAAGGAGATGGGGATGGGCCTGGCATCTGCCTGGGGGATGGCCAGACGGAGGCCCCTGGAGTACCGGCGGAAAGTGGACGCAGCGACGTGCTGTTCTGGCACATGCTCCCATACCTGACCTGACCTGATCCACAGAAGAATTGGGAAACTATATACCTGTTAGTTTGATTTCAGTTGTGGGGAAGGTGTTGGAGACATTAATTAAGGACCAGATGAGGAACTAATTCAACAAATACAAACTAATTAAAGGTAGTCAGCATGGTTTTACCAAAGGGAGTTCCTGTCTAACAAATGTTTTGGAGTTATATGAGGCAGTGTGATTGGGTGGATGAGGGAATGGCAGGAAACATAGTATATCTAGACTTTAAGAAGGCATTTGATAAGGTGCCACATCGGAGGTTGTTAGCCAAAGTGAGGGCTTGTGGAGTCGCTGGCCAGGTAGCTAATTGGATTGCAAACTGGCTAAGTGGTCGGAAGCAAAGAGTGGAAGGATGTCTTGCCGAGAGGATGTAAGTAGCGGGGTAACTCAGGGATCAGTACTCGGACCATTACTATTCATTATTTACATCAACGATTTGGATAATGGGGTAAAGAGTAAGCTTTCCAAATTTGCAGATGCCACAAAGCTTGGAGATAAGGTGGATAGCAGAGGGGGTGGTGATCAGATTCAGGAAAGTGTTCATACTTGTATGGATTGGGCAAAAGATTGGCAGATGTAATTTAACCTGAGCAAGTGTAAGGTGTTGGGGATGGGAAAGAACAATGAAAATAGAGATTACATGATGCAAGGGGTAATTTTGGAGCATGTCACACAGGAGAAGGATCTGGGGGTGGTAATGGATATGGGAGGTAAGCAGGCAGCACAGTGCCAGGCAGATGTCAGTAGAGAAAATATGGTTTTAGGTTGTATTTGGAGGGGGATTAATTATAAATCAAAATAGCTGGTGTTAACATTGTACAGGAATTTAGTGAGGCTACATCTAGAGTAGTGTGTGCAGTTTTGGTCACCACAACTCAGGAAGGACATAGATGTCATAGAGAGTGGGTTCAATGCAGGGTTACGAGATTGATTCTGGGCCTAGCTAGACTTAGCTATGAGGAGCGGCTGAATTTGACAGGGCTTTATACATTAAAAAGGAGGCGGTTACGAGGAGATATGGTAGAGCTGTTTAACAAAATGAAAGGTGGAGATAAAAGAAGTGCAGATAAATTATTCAACAGAGTAGACAGTGATAGGACCAGGGGGCGTAGCCTGATAGTAAATAAGAGGAGAGTTAAGACGGTAGCAAGGCAGGGGACTTTTACTCAGAGAGTAGTTCATGCATGGAATGGCCTCCCTGGAAAGATAGTGGCAGCAGAAATAGTAGATAAGCTTAAATTGGAATTGGATAGGTACCTGGAAGTTATAGAGGTGGAGGGGTATTGGGATGTTGATCAAATTTTTTGGGAGTTTGAGCATTAATGGGTGATTGTGTGCATGTGTACGGAATCAAATGAAACAGTGTTCCATTTGTGGCAGTGGCAGGATTAGAGTGCTGTTGGTGGGGGTCTCGTCAAGGGGTGTTTTGTGGTTGATGTGTGTTTTTAACCAAGCCCATGCCCCCTCCCTGAGGAGAAGAAGAAAAAAAAATCCCAAAACTCCAAAAATTTAAAATAAATAGATTTAAAAATAAAAAATTAAAATTGCATTTTCTTCTTTGGATCTTGTGTTGATAAGTTAGTATGGTGTTAGTGCAGGCATGATGGGCTGAATGGCCCCCACCTGTGTCTGCTTCCCTTCTATAGACATGAGGTTAAGCAGACACCGCTAATTGCGTTTTAAGTTTGATTTGCAGGGGGATAAATTATGAATCAAAAACATGAATTTAGTGAGGCATCAACTTGAATACTTCATATAGTTTCGGTGAAAACATCTGAGGAAGGACTTAGCCACCATAAAAGTGTTCCGCATAGAGCTACTCGATGAGTTCTGGGGCTCGGAAGCTTCAACTCTGAGGAGTGGCTGAAGGAGACAGGAAGAACTTCAGACATGAGAAAGGAGGCGATCTGAAAGAGATGTTCAAAATAATGAAAGTAATGGACAAAATAAATGGAAAAGAGCTTTTCAGCAGAATAGGCAGTGAGAGGCAGGATTAGAGGACACAACCTGAGAGTAAAGTTAGGATGGGAGTAAGGCAAGGATCTTTCACTCAGAGAGTAGTCAATACATGGAAAGGTCTCACTAGAAATGTAGTGGCAGCAAAAACAGCACAAAGGTTTCAACGGAAATCAAGTAACTAGAAGCATTGGGGAGAGATATGTCCATGGATATTGACAAGACTTGTGGGAAGCTTGGGTATGGATGTGTGGTTGTACAAATGTATAGTGGTTTTGTGGTTTCTGAGAGGATCTCACCAAAAGCTGGATGTGGTGTTAGTCTTCATTCCCTCCACTCCTCACCCCCCACCCCCTCACCATAAGTCCTTACACATGCACGCACCCATAAATTAAATGTATACAAACTTGTTATTCAGAAAAAAAATAATTAAATATCAGAGAGAGGGGGATGTTGAGGCGTTAGCATGTGATGGCATGACTGCACGTCATCAGTTACCCATAAGGCAGTGCACAAGATAGTATAATTTTCAATATATGAAGTCTGCATACATTTCATTGAGAGATAAATAAATACCCCTGATGATGTCCCTGTGCCTACCGCACTGTTCTCCTCGCTCCTCAGTGATCCCACCAACAGGAGTCGACAAATGAATTGATTGGATTATGTTTTGATGTGGCATAGGCATGATGGGCCAAATGGCCTCCTGCATCAAAGTTCCTAGTGTTAAAATCATCTGAACCAATGTCTCATGATGCCGGGGAACACTGGTGCTCAAATTCCATCTGCTGTGTTGATTTGTCTCTCAATATCCTTGCAATTCAACTTAAAGTACACAGGATGTCTGCTATCATCTTTAACCAGCACACCATTTATGAAGTAGATTCTCCCATGAGTGTTATATCAATTCAAATGCAATGTATAAAATATAAATTGTACTCTGGTCGGGCTGGCAGGATAATTTGGAGGTAGGTACACTCGTCTCCGAGCCATCTCGTCTGGGTTTGACTCTCGACGTAGCTATAAACTGTAATCCTGTTGATTCAAATACATAGCCATACATTGTGTGCATCATACCTCAGATGGATAGGAAGCCATCCCAAATCAGTCAAACATCAGGCCCAGCTACTCAATTTGTGAAAATATTGGGCCAAATAGAATGTTTGCAGACCAATTCCACAAGAAGGTGAAAATAATTGGAGCTGTTAAAGTAGTCATGTAGCATTTCCATGTTCAAATCATGATAAAATTGGATCAGTCAAAAACGAGAAATAGGGTACAAACCTTCCATGCTCTGATATTCAAGAGCCAGTCATTATGCTAGTGCCATAACCCAAACCAAGAAACCCTGAGGTAATGAAGCAGAGTTGCTGCACTGTTTCATAAGAAAGTCTACTTGTCTACAGCTGCTGCAACAACCCCACAAAAGATTAGCAAGACTTTGATGAAAGATGAAACCAGAACATTTTTCAACCAATCAATTTATCAAAAATCTCAGCTGCAGGAACTCCTCCGGCAGCAACACTTGCTGCATTGCTTGTAAAATCATGAGTTTCCTGTCAAGAAGTCGAGAAACCATTGTTGACAGATACAAAATTCCACATCATTGCAAGTAACACAGAAGTGTGAGAACATCTAACAATTTTTTTTTCTTTTTTAATCTGTATGTTCTCAGGCTTGTGGAGGATCCATAACATAAATCAAGTACTCTAACCGTCAGGGGTTTTAGAACACCCCCATATTTCCAGTTGTTACTGAAATTTAAGCAGTTTAATGTGTCAATGTACTCTAGGGTGGTCCAAAAAAAGTCGAACAAAAGAGAATGTTGCTCCACAAGCTTAAACTTATTCTAATATGATTCAATAAAGCGCATAATTTTTTTTTTAGCTTGATCAGAGGCGATTTAGAGGTGGCTCCATATGACGACTTTTAGTCTCATGACTTGAATAAATTAGGGTATGGTCAGGTACGATTACGGGTACTTCTGAATGTCCGAGGTGGAAATGGAGTGCATTTTCGAACTCTATGGGGTCGATTTACTCTAAGAAATGACTGCACCGACATTGAATTCACTACCATTTCGAAAATATTACCTAAAACAAGATTTATCATTACTGGAGTTGAGTAACGAATCCTACTCATTTCGATATTTTCGAATTTATAATTAATTTGTTGTCAGTCTAAACATTTCTTGGAGTAAATAGACCCCAATGAGTTCGAAAATGCAGTCCATTTTCAGCAAGGAAGTTCAGAAGTGTACGGATTCGCATCTCACTATACCCTAATTTAATATAACAATAACTAAATAAATAACTAACATATTGTGACGTCCACAGGACTTGAACAGTCCCGCCAACGTAGAATGAGCCGAAACGATGGAGGCGGTTTATTTTTTATAACCCAAAGATGGCAGTTTTAATCGCTCCACAGCAAACGGGACGAGGAAGGTGGCACGAGTCGCTTTTCACTGAGTTAATAATGTTTATTTCTCTAACCAGAAATAATAATAATAAGACTCGGCAAGAGGAGGGATCCGGGGCGATTCGACGGGATGGTGGTGTGGGTTCGGGCGTGGGGAAAACACAAACAATTCCAATGGATATACAGATCTCAAACCCTCTAAGGCACCAGGTACAAACACACACACACACACACACACACACACACACACACACACACACACACACACACACACACACACACACACACACACACACACACACACACACACACACACACACACACAACGTAGCTGGTGGTCAGGCTTGCCCGTGGTGTCGATGCAACAGTCACTGGATTGGCACCGGACGAGCTGGCGTTGCGCTCGTCAGGGGCAGGAGACACCATGGTGCTGTTCCTGGTGGTGTCGACCTCCTGGTGTAGGCCCAAGACCACTCACAGCCGCCAGGGAGCCAGTTCTGGCACCAAGATGCAAGCAGGAGAGCGAGGCAGGTCCGCCTGCTGTTCGGTCCCGTACTCCGAGCCAGCAGAACTCCAGAGCCAACCGAGGTGAGGCACGAGGCACAGCAAGGCCATGAGACACGACGAATCGAGGAACGAACCAGCGCAACGAGAGAGTGCGCTCCGAGACCAACAGCTTCGACCAGACGCTTTCTTTTTATGACTGTTCCACCTCTTCTTTTCCCGAACAGAACCTTTTTATACTCGAGTCCTCGTCACTTCCAATCGAGCCCTTTTATTGGCCCTCTGCCGTCGCCTTCCGCCAATCGTGATCACGGGGCGGAGCCAGCCGCAGCACTGCCCTGTTACGTCACGGCAAGCCTACAGGGAATACTAAAAGCGTTTACGCATACACACTTACCCTAACCCGTCTCCCTATCTAATTACGTGACAATTATCATTTCCCCCTTAAAGAAATGGACATTTACTCGACAACTTATCATCACTGAATTGCAACTTATTACATCGAGATCCTGGTACAACTCGAACAGCATGGCATGCCTAATTAAACATCCTAATTACCCTTTGAATGCATACCCCCCCCTCAGACGTAACACTGCCCCCTCCTCTGGTACCGCAGCTCCTGCAAGGTATATCACAGGCGCTACCGTACCAGCCTTAACACTTACTGACTCACACCTATTTAACCTAACGAAATAAAGTAGGAGGGGCAATGGGTAGCGAGCCGCAGCGAACTTACCTATCCTGCTTAATGTACTACCCCCTTATGGCCTTATCCTCGCCTAAACAATCATTCATTTTTTTTTATCTTTTTATTTAATCACATGAGAGCACCGAGCGAAGTTGCACTCCATCCTCTGGATCATCGCTCCTGTCCAACACTCTTCCAGTGATCTGGGGAGGGGAAACAAAAGGTTCTACAAAACACAACACTTATACTTTACATTCCTACTCTAAGCCTTAACGACACTATTCACGGGTTATTTACACTTGACCGCGTCCCCCAGTGGATGCTAATAGACCCAGCGTTACCTGGGGAGCCAATTTTCAAATTTGCTTGACCCCAAAATTATGCGGACATCATGCCCTTGCTGCACATGTCAAGTTGTGCGGGATCGAGTGGGACTCACACATCTTCACAACACTCACACCATGGTCATCATCACATTTCTAGGTCATGGCCCCCACTTTAATGATGCAGGCTGAATCCCGTCATGGCCGTGGGGTGGGTTACCACAAGATGATGGGGGCATCTCAGGTGCAACCATGCCCAGAGGTAAGCTTTAGTCCAACCAGGACGTTTCTCCGCCCCGCTCCCTTTGATTCCCACCCCCTTGGTAGCCATCAGCTCTCACCCCGTACAACACACATTGTGGAAGGGGTCTCACGAGCTCCTCTGGCCTTCCTGGGTCGCCAAGGTCCTATCCGCCTTGGTCGCCCAACCAGACCCTCTCCCAGTTGCCTCCAGACACTGTCACCATCAGCCACCAGGGGTGAATCTCCTTGAAGGGGGTCGCAATTCCCGCTCACCGTGAGCCTCAGCAATCCCTGCGGACAAGCACATCATCCCCACCCACAAAACCCACATGACTCCCCCCACCCCATCGGCCTTACATGTGACACCTGCATTTCCAACACTTCACCGACCATGACCTTCCCTGTTACCACACCATGTCCAATAAAAAAAAATCAATGTGTGCACCATACATTTCACTTCTTAACTTGAAGCAACTCACACAGCACTTCTCACCCGATCCACGCACCAGCCATTGGACAGCTACTCGTGCCCGCTTTGTTACCAATTACCCACTGTCCCTATTGTCACTCTAAAACCCAGCAGAACTTACAAACCCATGCCAATTTTCCCACAATTCACTATTTTCACCAAAGGAGGGCACTTCGCCACAATCTCACCAGCCGAGCATGGCCCGAAATGCTCAGCCCGATCTAGTCTCCCCAACCCCTGACAGTGATCTCCGGACTCGACCGATGAAAGGGCACCTCGTATAGACCTGGCGGTTCAGCAGGAGGATTCATCTCCTGAAGCATTTGGGTAATGCCAATTTCTCCCAGCCCCCCTCCCTGATCCCGAATCTCCGCCTGTCGGATCGTCACCGATGGCCTCTCGGGCACCCGACCCGGCCGACTCCATGAGGCCAGCCTGGCCGCGCACTCGGCCGCTCGGTGCACGGTGGGTGGATCCTGTAGCTCCACTAGCGCTCGAACTTCAGGGTCAGGAAGAGCAGCTAAAAATTTCTCTAGTGCCAGTCTGTCCCATGCCTCCACTGTTAGGTCCAGATACGCGATCCTGACTGATTGGTAAATGTGCTGTGCCAGCTCCTGCACTGTCTCGCCCGACTTTAATCTGCGGTGCTGGAGCTGGGCCCGCACCAGATCACAGTTTGCTGCGAACCCAAACCGATAGCTCAACGCCTCGCAAATGTGGGAGCTGGTCAACATCCCCTCCGCGATCACGTTTAACACATTTGCGGCTGGTCCCCGCAACGTTGCCACCAAATTCCCTGCACGTTCCCGCTCATTCCACCCGTTTAGTCGGGAAATACACTCAAATTGCGTCAGAAAAGCTTCAAGGCTCCCTGATCCGTCAAAATTTACCACGGGGATCACTTTTCCGGTGGCCCGCTTCCCAGTTTCTCCCTTGTCCGAATCCAGCCCAGGGATCAAACACCCTTGTGGCTGCGTATCCAATTTCGGAGCCCACTGTGGCCAAAGATGTTTTGTGGTGAGGGTCTCATGGGTCAAATTTGCCTCCTGTTCCAAACGTTGAATGGACCGATTCACCTCTTCCCGCAGGATCTTCTGGGCCCGCACAACCTCCTCCAAGGCTCCGTCGCGAGTTTGTAGCTGCTCCTCAACCAACCCGGACACTCTACTTACAAAAGACGGCTCTACCAGGCCTTTATCCAAGTCTTCATCTTGGCTCATAATTTTATCTTGTTCGTCCAAACGAGCCTCCAATCCTTTTACCTCCTCGGCCAAATTCATCCCTTGCTTCCTCAGCTCTCCCCACTCTTCAACTTGCAGCTGCATACGAGCATCCACACAGGCACGATGACGTTCCAGGCTTTCATCCACTTTATCAACCCAAATGTTCGTTGCATCAATTTTATCTACCAATTTTTTCCGCATATTTTCCCCCTCCAATGTAATTTCTACCTTTGTTTCCTCCAATCTATCCTCGAATTTACTTTGTATTTCCCCCAATTGAACATCCACACACTCCTGCATCTCAGTTTTCATTTTCTCCATCTTTTCCCCCAATTCATCCCTCATTAAATCAATCCGTGCACCCAACTGTTCCCACATTACCCCCAATTGATGTCATTTCTGCCCTCTGTGTCACGAATTGATTTTCCATTTGTGCCGTCATGTCCCCTATTAAACGTTCCAACATTGTCTGGATCGACATCGCGCCGGTTTCCGGCGCTGCCGGCCCCGTTACGGGCCATGAAGCATGGTCCACGCTCGGAATGGGGGAGGTTCCGATCCTACCCCCGTCTCTCCCTTCTTCCCTTGACTCGCTGCCCGACACGTGGCCTTCCTCCTCCAACATCTGCACATCCGCCATGGTGCAGAAGTCCCGTTTGCCGCCAATTAAATTTAATTTGAAAAATTCCGCCAAAATTTTCCCACGCTCGCGCGCTTTTCTGTAGTAATTTTATATTACAATTCGTGGCGAGATTTTAATCCTGGTATATTCTCCCGATACCAAATATAATTTAGAGGGGTTCGAACATCCAACACCCTGACACCAATGTGACGTCCACGGGACTTAAACAGTCCCGCCAACGTAGAATGAGCAGAAACGTTGGAGGCGGTTTATTTTTTATAACGCAAAGATGGCGGTTTTAATCGCTCCACAGCAAACGGGACGAGGAAGGTGGCATGAGTCGCTTTTCACTGAGTTAATAATGTTTATTTCTCTAACCAGAAATAATAATAATAAGACTCGGCAAGAGGAGGGATCCGGGGCGATTCGACGAGATGGTGGTGTGGGTTCGGGCGTGGGGAAAACACAAACAATTCCAATGGATATACAAATCTCAAAACCTCTAAGTCGCCAGGTGTACACACACACACACACACACACACACACACACACACACACACACACACACACACACACACACACACACACACACACACACACACACACACACACACACACACACACACACCGTAGCTGGTGGTCAGGCTTGCCCGTGGTGTCGACGCAACAGTCACTGGATTGGCGCCGGACGAGCTGGCGTTGCGCTCGTCAGGGGCAGGAGACACCGTGGTGCTGTTCCTGGTGGTGTCGACCTCCTGGTGTAGGCCCAAGACCGCTCACAGCCGCCAGGGAGCCAGTTCTGGCGCCAAGATGCGAGCAGGAGAGGGAGGCAGGTCCGCCCGCCGTTCGTTCCCGTACTCCGAGCCAGCAGAACTCCAGAGCCAACCGAGGTGAGGCACGAGGCACGAGACACGACAAATCGAGGAACGAACCAGCGCAACGAGAGAGTGGCTCCGAGACCAACAGCCTCGACCAGACGCTTTCTTTTTATGACTCTTCCTCCTCTTCTTTTCCTGAACAGAACCTTTTTATACTCGAGTCCTCGTCACTTCCAATCGAGCCCTTTTATTGGCCTTCTGCCGTCGCCTTCCGCCAATCGTGATCACGGGGCGGAGCCATCCGCAGCACTGTCCTGTTACGTCACGGCAAGCCTACAGGGAATACTAAAAGGGTTTACGCATACACACTTACCCTAACCCGTCTCCCTATCTAATTACGTGACAATTATCATTTCCCCCTTAAAGAAATGGACATTTACTCGACAACTTATCACTACTGAATTGCTACTTATTACATGGAGATCCTGGTACAACTCCAACAACATGGCATGCCTAATTAAATATCCTAATTACCCTTTGAATGCATACCCACCCCCCCCCCCCCCCAGATGTAACAATATTTTTCGTGAGTCATTGAATCTAAAACACTGGATGCTGGGCCAGCTGGAAATAAGTTCAAGTGGGAGTGGAGACAGCAATAGAGGCGGAGATGATAGTGGTATTTGGTAAACTAGTGCGGGCCCGAAGGTGCAGCTTCGTTCCTTCGCCCTTGTAAACGATGACTGGATTGGGGCATTGTTTCAATTAGATCGGACCAACCGTATCATAAATGGCCATAACTTGGGAAACACCTGGGAAACATACTCAGGTCCCCAGCGTCAATTGTGACGTCCTCTCTCTCGCCCCCCAAGTCTCGCCCCTTCTCTCTCTCTCTCTCTCTTGAATTGACACCCCCTCTCTCTCGCCTCCTCTCTCACCACCTTTCTCGCCCCTCTCTCGCCCCTCCTCTCTCACCCCTCTCTCTGTAAATGTATTCACAAATGTCTACCAAGCACAACAATTATTTCAAACGTTGGGAAAAAAACAGCATACAAACCCTTGGGAAACAGCTGTTTCCCTTGGGAAAATTCAAACATTGGGATTAATTAATAAATTGAACAATTAATTTAAACCTTGGGAAAAAAACAGCTTTCCAACCTTGGGAAACAGCTGAAACGGAAGAATGATATCAAACCTTGAAAAGATACATACTCAGGTCCCCAGCGTCGATTGTGACGTCACAACAAACAAACAAGAAGAATTGTGACGTCAATCGTGCAAAAAAATAATAATAATAATAAATAAACATTAATTGCGACGTCATAGCACCGTGTCTTGTCATTGGTTGACAGATAAATGGCCGTAACTTGGGAACCGCTTATCCAATTAATATCAAACCTTGAAAAGGCACATCCGCGGGTCCCCAGCAATATTCCTGGCAAGTTTCAATCAGATCGGACCGTCAATCGTGCAAAAAAAAAAAAATTAATAAACAAATAAACAATAATTGTGACGTCATTCGTGACGTCATAGCACCGTGTCTTGTCATTGGTTGACAGATAAATGGTCGTAACTTGGGAACCACTTATCCGATTAATATCAAACCTTGAAAAGGCACATCCGCGGGTCCCCAGCAATATTCCTGGCAAGTTTCAATCAGATCGGACCATCAATCGTGCAAAAAAAAAACCATTATAATAAATAAATAAACATTCATTGTGACGTCATTCGTGACGTCATAGCACCTGACGTCATAGCACCGTGTCTTGTCATTGGTCGACAGATAAATGGCTGTAACTTGGGAACCGCTCGTCCGATTGATATCAAACCTCAAAGAGGCACATCCGTGGGTCACCAGCAATATTCCTGGCAAGTTTCAATCAGATCGGACCGGCGGTCGTCGAGAAACGGCGGTCGCATACAGACACAGACACAGACACAGACAGACAGACAGACAGACAGACACACAGATTGCTGGAATTATAGATAGAGACGAAATATTCTAATAGTTTGTAATTCCATTGATTGAAAAATTAGGGTATGGTGAGATGCGAATCCGTACACTTCTGAACTTCCTAGGTGAAAATAAACTGCATTTTCGAACTCAGTGGGGTTGATTTACTCTAAGAAATGTTTAGACGGGCAACAAATTAATTATAGATTAGAAAATATCGAAATGAGGATTAGTTACTCAACTCCAGTAATGATAAATCTTGTTTTAGGTCATAGTTTCGAAATGGTGGTGTATTCAATGTCGGTGCAGTCATTTCTTAGAGTAAATCGACCCCATAGAGTTCGAAAATGCACTCCATTTCCACCTCGGACATCCATAAGTACCCGTAATCGCACCCGACCATACATTAATTTAACCAACTCATGAAACTAAAAGTCGTCGTATGGAGCGACCTCTAAATCACCTCCGATCAATTTAAAATTTTTTATGCGTGTTACTGAATCATAGTGGAATAATTTAAGGCTTGTGGAGACATCACCTGAAAAAGATTTTTTTGTTGTTGTTGCTGTTTTTGGACCACCCTAATGTACTCTGAAATTAAAGCATCGAAAAAAAAATTGCAGATAAAAAAAGAAATCCTGGAACCATTTTGTTAAACAAAATTTATTCTAAATTTTTGACTCATCAAAGTAGCCACCTTTTGCAGATATAACAGCCAAACATACCCGTGGCATTCTTTCTACAATGGAAATCAAATATTGTTTGAAAAGTTCTTCTCAACACTGTTGCAGAAGTTCCCACAAATATTTTGCACTTGTCGGTTGCTTTGCTTTCACCCTTCTGTGCAGTTCATCCCAAACCAGCTCGATGGGGTTTAAGTCTGGAGACTGTGCTGGCGATTCCATGATTTGAAGTCTACCATCTTGCTCTTTTCTTCCAAGGTAGTTCTGACAAAGCCTGGTGGTATGTTTTGGGTCATTATCTTGCTGTAGGATGAACCCCTGACCAACTAGGTGTAGACCAGAGGGTATTGCATGACGCTGCAAAATGCTGTGGTAGCCCTTTTGGTTCAGCGTGCCAATCACTCTGTGCAAGTCGCCGACTGGATCCAGCAAAAGAGCCCAAGATCATCACTCTTCCTCCTCCAATTTTGACAGTTGGTGTCACACTGAGAAACCATCCTTTGCCTACTCGACGCCGTACAAAAACCCTGCGTGATGAACCGAAGATTTCAAATTTTGATTCATCGGTCCATCAGACCATCCAGTTTTCAGTTGTCCACTGGCAGTGCTTCATGGCCCAGGCAAGCCTCTTTTTCTTATTTTGCCATCTTAGCAATGGCTTTCTTACTGCCACTCGACCTGTCAAACCTGCAGCTCAAAGTATTCTCTTCACAGTTGAAACTGAGACTTCCTTACTTCGACCAATGTTAAGCTGTGCTTGAAGCTGCTGTCCTGTGAGCCGCCTATCACACAAGCTGTTGACTCTCAGAAACTTGTCTTCTGATTGTGTTGTGGCTTTGAGTCTGCCAGACCTCTTCCTGTCAGAGTTTCCTCCAGTTTCCAAGTGCCTTTTGATCGTGTAGGAAACTGTACTCACTGACACCTTGGCTTCTTTGCAATTTTTCTGAAGGAAAGACCTACACTTTGAAGAATTAGAATGGTCTGTCTGTCTTCCTTTGTTAATTGTCTTTTTCTTGTCATGATTGCAATATACTACTTCCTGCAGTCAAATATTGTCCAAATAATGCTTCAGAGGGTTTAGCAACAGTCTGTTCCAAAACTGCTTTTATACAGAGGGTTTGTAACTTATCAACAAAAGTTGGGACACCTGTAGGAATTGTTTGCATCAACTTTCAAGGCTTAATTTACTTCCATTGCTGCAGAACAGCTGCAGTTGCTAACCCATTACTTGTTCCCTGAAAAGGGCCGTTTTTAACAACTCTGAAATTTACATTAGTTTTTCAGTTTTTGGTAACCTAAACTTTTTTTAACCTCTGGCAGTTTACCGTTTGGCTTTGTACCATTTCAGGTTATTCACTGGACTTGAACTGCTTAAATTTCAGTAAAAACTGAAAAATGTGGGTGTTCTAAAACTTTTGACCAGTAGAGTACAAACATGCAGACAAATATATGAAACAACAGACTTGATTTCAGACAAACCTGGGGGAAATGAGAACTACCCAAAGCATTCTGGGTGTTGGCACCAAAATATTGCAGTGTTGTCTCTTTTTTTTTCTCCACAATCACAAAGAGATTCCAACCACAATGCGATGCCAACCCAAGGGATTGATCCATGCTCTATCCTCCAAATGCTGGGTATAAAGTGAGAAAGCAGCACGTACCATTTTTAAAGAGTTTGGTACGACCTGGCCAGGGTTGGCATGGAATCGCCGACCTCTCAGACTCGGAACAGATTATTCTAACCATTATTCCAGTCTGGTCAATATCTATCCATACGCAGAGATCTTTGCTTTTTGTATTTTTTTCAAAGCCCTTTTAATTCACAGTCATATTCATTATAAAATCATGAAGAAATTCCTGAAGTCGGTAAACCTTTTGAGTTAATTGTAAGCAAAGCTTGACACTTTACAAATGTACAGTATAAAAATATAAAAAATCTGCAAAACCAAACGGCACTGTGCAGCGCCGCCAACTGGAATCCATTTGATGTTGAACCACCTTTCAAACATCAAAATAGCAAGGGAGGGAACAAAACATTAAAACTGCGAAAACTACTTTTTGGCAAAAGTTTAAAATCATGTCTCTTCATGCAACAAACCCCATTTCACAACCCCAAGCACCTCACCATCCAACATCACCATCACAAAAGAGGACGTGAAACGGTCGCCATTCAAAGCGAGCAATCCGCAAGGATATTCACATATGATGCACAACACATTGTCGGCAGAATGATGCACGCCTTCAAATGCATTGCTGATCAGCGTTTAACACGCAATTCAGATGTGTTTCATACCAACCATTCGGAATATCGATCTGGGCTTCACGCATTGTCTCGAGGCTGTTGAGGTTGTGCGGTTGGTGTGTGGTTTTCAGTTGGCTTTGCGAAGTCTCCAAACATAGAGGGGCATCCCATTCAGAGCTACTCTCAAGAAAGTCCATTTTATGCACTTGGGTTTCCTCCTTCAACCCTGTCTCTTCCATATAATCATACAAAGGTACTTTGCAACCAAATACTCCTCCATCCTCTTGCTCAACATATTGCGCATCTATGTGTCTCAAATCTGCTCTCGTTGCTTGTAGCACACCTTCATCGTCGTTTTCTTTCATGCTTGACAAAAGCTTATTTGCACAGTTCATATTGTTGTCAAGCAAATGACGTGGAACATCGGCATCATTTTCCACCAGTGTGGTTCCGTTTTGCTCGAGGGAAGCACACTCAAACAAACCCCGGCTGTTTTCATTGCACAATTGTGTGGAATGTAATGGTGTTCTCGTTTGCAATTCTTCGTCCATGGTTTGAAACAAACCACTCAGCCCAGGGAAATGCTCTTGGATGTAGTTATCACATTTTCTGAGATGTGGAGAATCTATAACAACATTCACGTAACTTAGGCGTACTTTCTGACAACCGTTTGCACAACTGCAATTTTCCTCTTCAAAACAATCCACCACTGACAGCATTGAATTACATGCTATTTCACGAGCTGCAAGGTGTTCAAGCAGGACATTTTGTTCTAAAGTCACATCACTTCTGCCATTATTTAATTTATCATCGGTTTCTTTGAAACCAAGGCAAATCTCTCTTTAAGTCGAGAGAACCATGAACAATCAAGCATCTGATTTGTCAACCACATTTAAAGACTGCTTTTAGAAAGGCAAACTGCAAGTTCCTTGGATCTTTACAGGTTTAGTTTTGCCTTAGGTGTATGAGCCCCATTGGACCTTATTCCTGAATCTACATATCAGGCAATGCATCACCAGAGAAGGCTTCAGTGAGCAAAGCTGGATCGGGTGCAGATAACTTATTATGGTTACTTTTAAGCGGAATTTACTTTGTGAGCTCAAAGTCAATACTTTCACGATCTTGTGCCAACAATTGTGAGATCATAAGTAAGGAAGCACATCAAAATATAAGGATGATTTGATGATGCAGTCTCTCCATCCATCACAAGGATATACAATGAAACCCTGACACAAGAGGAGGCCACTGAGCCAATAGCATCTCCAAATTTCTGACAACCGAGGACCACATGATTCCTCTACTCCCTCCATTTATTTTTGTCCCAACTCCCTCTTGCCCCCCCTCCCCTCCACCCCCACATCCCATTTCTTTCTCTTCCTAAGTACAAAAAAAAAAAATTGAAATATACATTCCCACTTTACATGATACACAAACAAAACAATTGGCCATCACCAATTTACAAGCATCGCAACCTGTTCAGACCTGTCTAGTCTTAAGCTACCTGTGCTGCCAATGTCCCTGTACCTTTCTGTGCCCATTGCCTACAAGTACTTATTGACATCCAATTTTAAACCGACCAACTGTCCAATGTCCATAATCTTATTAAATTCCCTGTAAGAACATTCCATGCATTAACTACAACGACACTCAGTAGAGTGTGTACCTCTGCCAGGTTGAACAGTTTACATTTTATATCTCACTGATCAGCCAGATCTGAATCAAAATATAATCAGCTTGTTTGTGTCACTTTCCTCACTCAACCACCAAGTTCTGTCATAACCCATCCACAACTTTTTGACATAACCATGCAATACTGTATGTTGTTTTTGGCCCTACAGTGCCTTCAGAAAGTAATCACAACCTTCGACTTTTGTTACATCTTGTTGTTACAGCCTGAATTTAAAATGGATTAAATTTAATTTTTTTGTCACTGATGTACACAAAATACCATATAATGAAATGATAAAGTGAAAACATGTTTTTAGAATTTTTTACAAATTAATTAGAAATGAAAAGCTGAAATGTTTTGCATCAATAAGTATTCAACCCCTTTGCTATGACACTCCAAATTGAGCTCAGGTGCATCCAATTTCCTTTGATCATCCTTGAGATGTCTCGACAACTTGATTGGAGTCCATCTGTCGCCAATTCAAATGATTGGACATGATTTAGAAAGAAACACACCTTTCTATATGAGGTCCCACAGTTGAACGTGCATGTCAGAGCAGAAACTCCACCATGAAATCCAAGGGACTGTCCATAGAACTCCGAGATAGAATTGTGAGGAGGCATAGATCTGGTGAAGGATATAAAACAATTTCTAGAGTGTTGAAAGTTCCCAAGAGCACAGTGAGCTACAATATTAGGAAATGGAAAGAATATGGAATTACCCAGACTCTTTCTCGAGCTGGCCGTCCGACTAAACTGGGCAAGAAGAACCTTGGTCAGGGAAGTGACCAAGAACCCAAGGACTATTCTGACAGAACTACAGAGTTGTTTGGCTAAGATGGGAGAACCTGCTGGAAGAACAACAGTCTCTGAAGCACTTCACAAATCGAGGCTTTATGGGAGAGTGGCCATACAGAAGCCACTTCTGAGAAAAAGGCACATGACAGCAAGCCTGGAGTTTGCAAAATGGTCCATGAAAGACCGAGAGCATGAAACAAAATTTTCTGTGGTCTGATGAGACAAAAATGGAACTCTTCGGCCTTAATGCAAAATGCTACATCTGGCAGAAACTGAGCACAGCTCATCACCCATCTAACACCATCCTTACCGTGAGGCATGGTGGTGGCAGCACCTTGCTATGGGGATGCTTTTCAGCCGCAGGGACTGGGAGACTTGTAAAGATAGAGGGAACCATGAATGGAATCAAATACACACAAATCCTTGAGAACCTGATAAAGAGTGCAAAATACCTCAGACTGCGGCAAAGATTTATGTTCCAACAGGACAATGACCCCAAGCATACAGCAAAAGCAACACTGGAATGGCTTCCGAACAAGAACGTGAAAGTCCTTGAGTGGCCCAGCCAAAGCACAAAGCCCAGGCTTCTCGAAAGTATTGACTCCAGGGGTTGAATACTTATTGAAGCAAGACATTTCAGCTTTTCATTTTTAATTCAATTGTAAAATTTCAAAAAACATGTTTTTACTTTGTCATTGTGGGGTATTTTGTGAAAATCAGTGCCAATTTTTTTTAATTTTAATCCATTCCAAATTTAGGCTGTTACACAACAAAATGTGACAAATGTCGAGAGGTGTGAATACTTTCTGAAGGCATTTGATCTATGAATGGTGAAGAATCATTTTAAAAATAAAAAAAATTCTCATATCTGGATCCGGATCTTCACCAAAATCCAAACAATTCATCCTTGTCACACACCCAGAATATCCACCAAGTTTCAGCCGATTCCGTTCATACTTTTTTGAAATATCGTCAAATACACAGTTTTTGGCCCCATCTCTCAATGGTGAAGAATCACTCAAAAAATTATTCTCTCCGGAAACGGATCTTCACCAAAATTATAAATTCAACTTTGTCACACAGCCAACCTGTCCACCAGGTTTCGCCCGAATCCATCCACAACTTTGAGTTATCCAGCTCACAGACGGATAAACATATGGGTGAAAACATAACCTCTGTCCACCTCCAATGACATAGGTAACAACTGGGTAAAATACTCCTGTCTTGCTTTCATAACTCTTCTCAAGTTCCTCTTTCCAACTATGCACTCCAGTGTTGTCACTGTCCATTTTAGTAAAAAAAAAAAAAAACCCAAAACTGTCCTGTTTATTGGGTAGTCGATCCAGTCGAAAAAAGAAAAGAATTTAAAAAAAAAAAAATTCTTGAAATTTGTTCTACCCTTATTATCAGTTTTTCCGTCGATATGTTTGTCTGTCTGTCTGTCTGTCTGTTCGGTCCAGTGCTCCGTTAATACAATGGCGATTTCGATGAAACTTGGTTGGTAGGTTCATACCATGACCTAGTTGTGTGCAAATGAGAACCGTTGCTATGGACACCACCGTTGCCGAGAAACGGGACTTTGAAATTTTTGAAAAATCATAAAAAATTTAATTTTTTAGAAAATCAACAATCGGGCCACGAGCGACTGTGGGCAGTACATTCAGCCATATTGTCAAAAGTTTCCAGCCAAATCCTATGAAAACTGTCGGAGAAGATATACTTTGAATGAACCCTGGTCGAAAACAATAAAAAAAACGAAGTTCGTTATACCTCAGAGACCATGAGTCAGATATACATGAAACTGGTATGGTAGGTTCATGGTATGTCCTAGTTATGTGTGAGAAAGAACCGTTGCTATGGACCCTCCGTTGCCTAGCAATGGCCAAAAAACCTCTAAATGTGGGGGTATTTTAACGAAAAAACAATCTGCATTAACTCTTGAAGCTAGAATCATGAATTTTCTTGTGCTTAATCCTCAGGTCATTCCCCCATCGAACGGGCCCATCGCATCAGGTTCTATTGGGTAGGCGACTACCCATGTCCGCCTACCGGCTTGTATTTATACCCTCCATTATCATAAAATCTTCCATAAAATCACCTTGTAATGGCCTCCTTTCTAATGTCAAAAGTCCTGTCTCTTACAATCACTTCTCCTAACTTAATGTACACCAAGCCCAGACGTCAATTAAGTTACTCTTACGCTCTTCCCTACCTCTGGTATCTATATCCTTCCTTGGCTGTAGCAACCAAAACCGCACATAATATTGTCAGTGATGCCTCACTAAATTCCTGGAGTGTTAATCCAACCTCTTTTGATATCTCTATTATAATACCAAGCTTGCACACTAAAAACTCGGCTCGCCGTCACACGATCCCTATGAAATTGCTGTAGCACTTAGCGGACATGCCGACAATGTTTGGGAAGTCTTGGCGTTCCATAGTACCACTTGCATTTTGCACAATGCGTATTTTTGTCATTCCCCGTGTACGGTCTGTCGTCTGCTACCAGCTATGTTGTACTGCTATCCCGTGTATGTGCACGGGTATCGCTAGTACAATTTATCTCCAATGTGAATAAAACCCAAAAAAGTGTTAAAATATTGTCGAACATCATGCTCATCTGCTCTTCCACTTCCTCAATACTCTCAGATACATATTATCTGGCACTTCCCTTTATTTGCAATATATTTACTTCGACAAGGAACTCTTGTAAAAGGCCTTCTTCACCTCAAAGATAGACTTTCTCATCAGCCGCTATTTCTCCTGAGTCCTACTGATACTTATTTATGTAAAGGTCAAAACAAAAGAACTGAGGTATAGTAAAAATTGCCATCCGACTTTCATCACCTCCGCCTCCTCCTCCTCTGAATGCAGCACACGGCTGCAGGCAGTATCATTGGCTGAGGGTGCAGCTGTGCCGATTATGCAATGCCCCTATTACCAGTAATAGGGGCATTGCATAGGTAATAGGGGCATATTACCAGTAATAGGTGAAATGAGTACACTGGTACTCATTTCACCAACTTCAGAAGGATGACAAGCTGAGTCAACCCCACCTGGTGTTAATTCAACAGCCGACAGGGGCTCCAACTCAGGACCCTGAGATCCCGAGCCAGCCAGCCACCCTAACAGCTAAGCCAACACCAGGCTTACTTTCATCACCTCTTCTGTTCTTGCATATAGCAGCTTGGCTACCAGGTAGCTACAATTTCTTGGAGCGCAGCTGTGCCGCTGATGTTGTGCCCCTCTACCAGTACACTGGTACTCATTTCACTGACCTCAGAGGGATGACAAGCTGAGTCGACCCGACCTGGTGTTAATTCAGCAGCCAACAGGGCTTGAACTCAGGACCTTAGGATTCCAAAGCAGCCACCCTAACCACTAAGCCAACATCAGGCTACTTTCATCACCAATGAATATCCTTGTGCTATCCCTCAATGGGCACACACTTGTCTTAACCTGTTCTTTATCCCATATGTAATTTGAACTGCCCTGATAGGATACTTTGTATTCTTGGCCATATCCTTCTCATTGGTCTCTTTTGGCTTGCCTTATTTTCTTTCTTTAACTGGCCCCTGTTTACTCCAAACTGACAAGTCTGATTTCAGTCCCATTATTTTGTACCTAATAAATGCCTTCTGCTTATCCATAACAGCATTCCTTATCTCTTTGCCAAACCACCCTGGTCTCTTTCTGCCTCCAGCTTTACACTGAAATTTTCTTCCTCGGTACACGACACATTTTCTCCTTCATTGTCATCCATTTCTCTCATACTGATTTCCATCCTGTTAGTGTGTCCCAATCATGCACAGAACTCATCACTCCTACCCTCAAAGTTTGCCTTCCCAAAATCTAATAGCTTTACTGTACTATCCCAAACTCTTATCAGAATCCTTTCACACACTACGATGGTCACCAGTCCCGAAATACCTCCACTGTACTCAGATCATTACCTAAAAAGACGTCTAATACTGCACTCCCTCTGGAAAACTTATCTACAAACTGGCTTTAAAAACAATCCTGAACATATATAAAATTCCTCATTTGCTCTGCCCATTTCCTGTTTATGGATATCATTTAACCCTGGCAAATTAATACCCTTCCTGACTACATGCCTTTCTGAATAAGCAACTTTCAAAATGATATAATCCACCCCAGAATGCTTGGTGCACATGTGCAGAAACCACTAGAAACAGCAGAGTTCAGGGCACCATAATGTGCATCATGCGTGTGAGATAGGGATTGCTACTTGGAATGGCCCACAAAGCTTCTAAAAGAAGCCAAAATGCTTAGAAAAGTACCTGAGAGAAAGGGTTTTACCTCTGCACAACGAAAGACTTGGAGAACTTTCTCAGCTCGCCGAATGGGCAGTTGCTTGTACTGCAAACTCCCGACCATGTGGACCAGTGAAAGGCCCGAGTGGATGGGCGTGTGCTGCACAAACCCCCGACGGATTGCTACCAGTGAATGGACTTTGAATCTTGTGGGAGTGCCTCCTGTGAGCATGGCAGGCTTGGTGATTTATTTAATGGACGTCTGTAATTGGAAAGACGATGCCGTGCGTCATTACTAAGTAATTGTAACCAACTCGACGGCAAAGGACATCTTTGCGACGTGAGAATACACAAAGCTTGTGCCAGCTATATTTACATGGGAGCTGAATGTATCAAGTAGACTTTCCTTGAGGCAGACACAACATCTGCTTTG
Organism: Eptatretus burgeri; assembly: GCF_056783735.1. NCBI lineage: Eukaryota > Metazoa > Chordata > Myxini > Myxiniformes > Myxinidae > Eptatretus > Eptatretus burgeri. Next base: position 85,591,186 of record NC_140964.1, on the reverse strand, counting down.
GGTGCTTCTGAACACTGATGGGAAAGACATATCTGGGGCTTGTGAATGTACAGGGTAAGTTTAAAATGATATGTACTATTAATCATGTTGGGAAGTGGAAGGGGGCTAAGCTGTGGGAGCTGTTAAAATATAATGTTTGTTTGGTTCCGGAGCCACAAAATAAATTATACGAGATTGTTGCATCTATTGCTAAAAGTAGAAGCGTCCGTGTGTGTGTCTTTTTTATTCATTATCCGCTGCCACCACTCGCTTGTATTTACAGGAAATTATATAAACTCAACACCTCTCAGTCTCATCTACGGATATTTCTCATATTTTCATGAGACCAATTTGCATACAGGATCGCAGCAATTATGGTTAACCATTTTGAAATTGCCACTCTTTAGTTTAAATGCTGAACATTGTGTTAAAAAGACTATTTCCCTGAAATTTCACCCTCGCAATGGCAAGATAGAATTACCTCGACGAGCAGAAATGGGTCACTGAAAACACGCGTGCACACACAGTGCATACGCGAAAGGCCTTGTTAGCATTCATACATCATTTTGAAAGTCACGTATTCATCATGATAAAAGCATCCCATGAGTACTTTACTGTTCTCGCCATCTATAATCTTCATCCACACAGATACCTCGATTAAGTCCATCCTTAATATCAACCCGTTTTTTTCGATACAATACTTTTACCCAGCTTTTTCCACCTCCTTTTGGTTGCACCGTTCTTCCAACCATAGGTTAACATCGATCACTCTGCCCAAATTAAATCCACTTTCCTATTTTTGGAGGAATACCAGAGAACGATACCTCACAATGCCTGGTGCTGGCTTTATGGTTAGAGTGGTGGGCTTGGGATCCTAGGGTCACGAGTTCAAATCCCACTCGGCCGTTGAATACCAGGTGGGGTTGACTCAGCCTGTCATCCTTTCGAGGTCGGCAAAATGAGTACCAGCTTGCTGGGATGATTGAGCCATTCGAGTATCCTGTGTCGGAGTGGTGACCCGTCCAGGAATGTGCCAGATAGCCCAGGAGACTGCTTCAGCAGCACCGGCGCTCTGGACAGAGTATGGTCCCAATAGATGGTTGAATACCTCACAACCCTTTGCTTTCAGTTGGTTGTTCAATTACCTGTACCTATTTTTCAAATCCTCCAAGTAAATGTTCCTATTTGCCCTTACATATACCACTACCACAGTCTTCTTGCCATTATCCAAAACCATGTCATTTAAACTTCCTTCAATGTCACTCATTCCCACTTCCTTTGAACAACAAAACGTCAATTGATTTTCAAGACAAGTATGTTTTTGTTTTGTTTAAACAGGTGGAATTTCTCCAAATGATTGAACATGAATTCTTAAATATGCAGTTGCACCTGATTGTCCAAAAGGAAGATCTTCAAAGGTCTTTTCCTTGACATCTTCTGAAGTGATGGTTTTACATGACAATCCATCTGAAAGAATGATTAAAAATAAAATCCAAAGTTTCAATATCGATGGTTAAAAAAGTGTGCGTGTGTGTACACACTCCACACAAAACTATGTGGACACACACACACACACACACACACACACACACACACACACACACACACACACACACACACACACACACACACACACACACACACACACACACACACACACACACACACACACACACACACACACACACACACACACACACACACACACACACGGCAAGGGGATCATTAAATTAGATTGACTAGCTATCTCGTAACGTGCGTTTAGATGAGCTGTCTTTGTGAATTACCCCATTTAAAAACTCACCAGAGTATGAATATTTAGTTGCACCTCGTCATTCCCTCAATCCGTGTGTGGATTCCCGATTAAACGTGCCATCTTAAAGGTCTTTACACCCCCCCCCCCCAACCATCACTTCTTCTCAGCATTCACTCCAGTGTGGAGTTGTGGTTTGACCAACTAAATCATTCCACATTATACTATATGTGAGACGTCACAGCCAGTTGTGCATGCAATGGCTGGTCCATAGAAGTTTTGGACAATGGGACGTGAACTCTGAACATTTATCTCAAAAGATAATGGCCAATGGGGACTTTGTGGTGCATGAGATCACTTGGCCAATCGCGCACCGATTGGTTGGCTTCCACATATATGGGTTAATCAGATTCAGAGTTAGAGATAAAAGTGTCTTCTCCATCCCTATTCATTCTTTATTAAACCTGCTTCAATTATTGTGTGGTTTTGTGGTTCTTGAGTCGATCCTCCCGCGAATTCATATTGAACGATCTCATGCATGGAAAGAGTGTGCCCGTAGCTAAATTCACACCCAATTCTTTAAGGTCATTTGAACGAAGGGTTATGGAACACATACTGAATGTGCTTATATTCAAAAAGCCTGACATATGCGCTTATTTTCAGTCCTCGAGCACATATCAGTTTAAACTCCACAACAAGTGTTTTCCATGTCTGGGTGAAAGGCCTGTCTTCCACTTCCTATCTTCTTCGAACCTTTCGCACTCTAAACAATTATTTCCTCATTCTTCACCATTCACATCAAAGTCCTCGTGTTAAGTCCGAATTTCTTACACGTCTAAACCTGTTTTTTACAAGAGTTGTAAAACGTATTAATCTCAATCTTTTCACAGGTGTATGATCGACGCTTCACTGGTGTGACAGTTTTGATTGTAATTAAAAGCTTTGCTTTACGACCATTTATCATAAAGGGTCGTAAAACACCCTTTTATGACACTTTGTAAATGATGAAAAATTAAATTAAAAATAAAACCTTGCTTTGAATGTCCAACTCTTGCAAGTACCAGTAGCAGACGTGTAAGAAATTCGGACTGAAGGTTGATGTGCTAATAAAACACGAAATGCTGTCATGTTTGATTTGATATTTTCATTTTTCAAAGCCTGATCGTGACGTTTTGATATGCGCTTATTTTTAATGGAGAAATAAAATATAAAGGCCTGTGTGCACTTACATGCACGCATACGCTAATAATCCAGATTATATTGTACGTACATATAATGGACACTGACACACATCCCTGACCTTGTTTCCACAATTTTATGGGAAAAGATGGTAAGGATGGCCTGTCTTCAGAGTCAATCTTGGAGACAGTGACTGTGTCGACTGATGGGCTGTGGTCATAAAAACAGTTAAGTGTAAAAGATATTTCTCGATGATCACTTAAACATGCAGATGATACAAAAGTGGAAAAGATCTCAAAAGCAGTAGAGCAGCTACTTTTTCTGCTTTAACAATTAGCAGAGGAAAATAGCACACCAGTTATGGGGAGTTATCAGCAGTTATGGAAGTGACTTGCGGTTCCGGGTGTGAGCATGTCGGACGGCTTGGGCAGTGCCTTCTTTCAGTTAATCAGAGCTAGGTTTTCCAGACCAGATTGTCGCATCGTTATGATGTTGTTTCGTCCCTGTGTTGTTTGTTGTGTTTTCATCCAATTTTCCATGTTTAACTATACCTTGTTATGGTGTACCGTCGGACCCCACGTATTGACGGTTTACAAAATACGACCTGCTTCGAAATCCACGGCCCTTTGCTTTGCATATTCGCAGTTTTTCAAGGACTAAAAAAAAAATTCCACGAGCCGCGTACATAAAAGAGTTCCAAAACATAGCTTCCACAAGCCACGCTATAAGCGAGCTGTATGTATAGACATTGCAGTGGTATAGTGCAGGACGGGAAAACATCTTCCACGAGCCACGTACGTAACAGTTCTAAAACATATCTTACACCAGGTAGGTTGTAACCGAGCTGTGTGGCTTGTTCCACCATTCCGCTATGAAGACACTGCGCCGCATCTATTACAAGCTGCCGAAGATGTTTCCCTCCCCACCCCTGCGAGTTACACAATTAAAATGTTTCACCACATCTGACACCTGCTGAGTAAAATGTCACCACGGACACTTGCAAAAGTAATTAAAATGCTTCACCGAATCCATTATGAAACTAAAAGGGCACTCGGTAGAGTGCACACCTCCGCCCCGTAATGCCTGACCCGCAAGAACATATCTGGCCCAATACATTTTTGAAATATCATGCTATATCTCGTTTTTGAGCCCTATCCTCGTTGTCGGATCCGGATTCGGATCTCCAAACTCTCCTCTCCAAACTTCCCCCCTCGCCCCACTCTCTCCAAAGTTGCCCCTCGCTACACCCCCTATGAACATCCCCGATTCTCTCTCACCTCACCACTTTCTCCACATTCCTGTACCCTGCCAACAGTGCCGCCTCACATGTCCCTAAATGTGTGGATATCAGACATCCGAGGTCTCCACTCCAACCTGACAGATCTCTCAATCTTGGCAACTGCTGATAATAGGCCAGCGGTAAACCTCGATAAAGGGCAATATTTTAGGAGTTTAATCAACTGGCTTGACATAAAGCAACAACAGGTCTCATATGAAAGATGGTGATCTCAGTAACACATTTAGTCCTGTTGTCCTCATATTTTGGTGTGCGGGTCCATGAAATATTCACATTTGAAGGATACACCCGTCTGAATATTTGCATCATTTCAGAAAATCACAATTTCCCATAAACTACAAGACAAAGAGCCCTCTTCCTACACGTTTGGTATTGAAATGTGTCGATTGGACAGGAGAATAATGTAGTATCATAACCACATCATTATATGTAAATGTATATGCCTTTATTGACAAAATACGATCATATTCTAAATTTTTAGGACCGCCACAAGGAAAATATCAGAGAAGGCGATTTTTCAAAACGGATGTTGACATTGCTATGTTCAGTAGTCATCATTTACAATATTAAAGAAGATATGATAAAACGTGATTACATGATTATCATCCTCACCATCGCTCTCATCCATGCACCGAGTTTGTCCTGCATGGTTGTGCAAAAATGGACACTACTGAAAGTCTATCGCTAAGAAATTAGTTAAACCTAATACAGTATATCTATTTTTTATTCAATTCCTTCTCTTCCAGGGTTGTAGAACGCCAATGCCAATTGTATGGACAAATCATAAATGCTCTACCCACTATGCAATAATGCTTAAAAGTGGTCTCTTGTTAATCATTTAACGGAATTTTCAATTTCTCTTTATTATAGGACTCCAACATGGCTGAACGGTGTCCAGATAAACCGGGATCGAGTCCATTGAAGTTACAGTTTCCAAAAAAGAAGCGAAGGTTGTCGACAGAATGGGATACATGCATCATATGTCAGAATTCGTCAAATGAGAAGGTCAGCAAAGCTGGGAGCACGGGTTTGGAAGCCATGAAGTCATCTTCACAAATACGGAACGATGAAATTGGCCAGTGTTTGGAGTCACGTAAGGGAGGAACGGATATGTCTATATTCTACCACCGCAGTTGCTATCAGTCTTACACCAGTAAGAGGAACTTATCCTTCTTCTCAGAACATGCATCACAGGAAAAACCAAAGATTGTGGAGCCTAAACACATGCGAGTAAATACCCACAAGATGACTGATTGGTCAACCTGTTTCATCTGCCATTCCAGGAAACGTGATAAACTTCACCGTGTCCGAACAGGACCTAGACAAGCAATTCCATGGCTCGTGTGATTTTCCAGGAACAAGACACTAATGTGTCTGGGGTTGATCATGGCTTTGTCAGAAGAATTAAGCTCGGTAAGAACAAGTCACTAACTTTGTCACAAGAAAATGCCATAGTTCTAAAGGCCCAGTCACACCTTGACGTTTTAGCCAACAATGGCAACGTATTAAAATGTATGTAAAACGCTGGCTTACGTTGAACTTTTGATGTTTTTTTTTAAAGATTCGGACGTATTCATAACGACTTGGTCTTATGCATACCGTATTGGTAACGGACACAGAACGTTTCGTTGTGTTTTCGATAACTTATACCGAAGAATGCTGAACCTGTTGTCAGCCTTCACAACCTATGCCCAACGATAGTCTAACTTATGCATAGCGCGCTGCACGCATCACCGACGATGATGTGGCGTAGGTTATGAAAAGGCTGCCGCACAACGATTCAAATCATAACCGCCGCAGAAATGGAAGTGTCAACATCGCAGTCACACCTTGGCGATCTTGCCAGCGTATGCCGACCTCTGAAAAATGCGTCTAAAACGCTGACGCACGTCGAATACCGTATGGGTAAGTTTGGTATGCGTGAATATAACGCTAAAGTACGCTATCATACGTCGTATTAAATGGAGTACGTCTTGTAATTTTGAACATGTTGAAAATTTTACGCTGTACTTGCCGTATGACACGCTCCGCATGCGATGGGAATAAGTTGTACGCACGATATGCGATCGTTGACACACAGACACACGTTACTTGTAAGGTGCTCATAAGTCGAAACACGTCAAGGTAATGGTTAGCGTCAGTGTTCCAGACTCCCGTTTTTTTTTTGTTTTTTTTCTTCGGTATGACGGTGTTCAGTGTACAGTGCGGTTGTGATTTAAATCGTTGAGCGGCAGCCTTTTAATTATATTATATTATAACCGCACTAGAAATCCAAGTGTCAAAATCACCATCATAACAAAGGAAGGAAGAAAAAAAAATAAAATAAAATAAAACCAGGGAGTCTGGAACACTGACGCCAACCATTACCTTGATGTGTTTTGACTTATGAGCACCTTACAAGTAACGCGTGTCGATGTGTGTCACCGATCGCGTAACGTGGGTACAACATGCAACTCATAGGTTAGAAATGTTTCGGGTACGCTAAACATTACCTCGACGTGTTTCGACTTATGAGTAACTCACAAGTAACGTGTGTCGATGTGTGTCAACGATCGCGTGACGTGCCTTCAACTAATGGCCAGCGTTAAGCGGAACGTGTGAGTCATACGCTGGCATAAGTCTTAAAATTTCAAGCATGGAAATTTTGAGGACAACCTAAAAGTACAACGTTTAAAGCCAGCGTACTACGACGTATGGCAGTGTTTTTCAGCGTGCTCTCAATGTTATCAAAACTTCCCCATAACGTATTCGACGTGTACCAGCGTTTTAGACAAATTTTCCAAAAATCGGCATAAGCTGGCTAAAACGTCAAGGTGTGACTGGGCCTTAAGGAACACACTGCATTATGACAACGTCCTGAACGACCACGTGTGGCCAATGCATTGACTCAGATCAACACCCTTCGGAGCACAGATGGACCAGCAGATGTTCGAGACCTTTCATGGGTACTTCTGCGCATATCATCACGTTTAATGCTGTAATTTATAGATGACTTGCATATTCCAGCGAAACAGAACACGCCGTTTTGGGTGGGCTTCAACTCTATGGTATCACCAGTCACGATGCAAAGAAACTAAGACAGTTGCAGTATATGCCCCGGTAATCGATGCAGAGCCAGCGGACCCTAAAACCGTATACACTACCATGGTGCGATGCAAGCAGCTTTCAGAGAAAATGGGACAACAAGATTCGGTCCAGACCATGGATCAGCAGCTCTATGCCGTGGCACAACAAGTTAAGTGGAGCAAAGGTCTTGAGTTTTAGCACACGGCGCTGCGACTTGTAGGTTTCCACACTGTATGTTGCTTCATCGGTGCTATTGGGAAGCTCTTCGTGGATGCTGGCCTCAAGGATTTGCTGGTGGAGAGTGGAATATACGAGGTGTGTTCAAAAAGTATCCAACCTTAATTTTTCGTGCGTAAACAAATGAAGCGAGGGAGGCGTGGTTTTTGTGCACGTATGCAGGCGATCCTAATCCGTATGGGTGAATATTTTCACGCCTGCAGAAGCTGTCAGTCGCCGACAGACCGCCGATGAGTGAGGAAGTGTAAGTGAGCGCCGTCAGATTTTCGTTTTTGACAAAATGACGGAAAAACTTGAACAACGCTACTGCATCAAATTTTGTGTAAAGCTTGGCGATTCCCAAGTGGAAACGATCCGCAAGGTTCAACAGGCCTTCAGGAACGAAGTAATGGGCACCACACAGATAAAAGAGTGGTACAACCGCTTCAAAGATGGTCGCACATCAGTGGAAAGTGAAGCACGTTCTGGTAGGCCCTCAACATCCCGAAATGAGATCGTCATTGACCAAGTGAGGACCCTGCCGATGCAGGATCGTCGAATCACGATCAGAGAACTTGAAGATGAGGCGGGCGTCAGCATTGGATCCGTTCATTCCATTGTGGCTGAGGATTTGGGCTTAAGGAAAATCTCATCGAAGTTCGTGCCAAAGCTGCTAACTATCGAGCAGAAGCAACTCCATTTGGAGAGCACACAGGACATGCTGGAGACTGTGAACAGCGATCCCAACTTCTTCAACACAGTGATCACTGCGGATGAGACCACAGTGATCCGTCATTTTGTCAAAAACGAAAATCCGACGGTGCTCACTTCCACTTCCTCACTCATCGGCGGTCTGTCGGCGACTGACAGCTTCTGCAGGCAGGAAAATATTCACGCATACGGATTAGGAGCGCCTACATAGGTGCACTAAACCACGCCTCCCTAGCTTCATTTGTTTACGCACGAAAAGTTAAGGTTGGATACTTTTTGAACACACTTCGTATGCAGAAGGGACAGTGGACATGATGCTTATGGATAAACAATTCCACTGCTCAGTCTGAGGACTCACACTCGTGTATGAGGCAATGATGCAATTGCTACTAAAGGAGTTCTTCAGTTGGGTAGACACGAAGGGCAGCAGTCCTTTACTAACACCCGTATGGGATCAGCTGAAGACAAAATAAGGTGAACTCGAACAGGCTGGGAAGTTTGACCTTACAGAAAACGTTCAAACCCTGAACAAAGATGTATCAGACCATCTACTCCCACGACTGACAGATTTCAGAGAATTGGGTATGCAAGATCACCAACGTTCCAATTTTGGATGATGTACCTGGACACAATCCAAATCTTGCTAAGGAACATAAGAGCTGAACGAGAAGGAGACTGGTGTCTGCATCTGTCCACAGTTCTAGACATGACGCCATATTTGTTCGCAACCGACCGAACAAATTATTCAAGGTGGACTCCCATCTACCTGTTGGATATGACGGAACTACCAGCTGATGTCCATGAAGCTTTCCAAGAAGGCAAGTTTGCGATACGACGAGCAGCAGGCACTTTTAATGGTGTATGGAGCGATATGGGCGTTGAATCGATATGGGCGTTGAATCATCCCATGACATTCGGGATGCTAAGAGCAGCGGTGGCATTGTTGGCCTAACGAGAAAGGAGTCTGCACGACTTCGGTGGACAATCACATGACAAAGCTTGGGAGAATATGCATCTGCCATACGATCCAGAAGTGGGACCATCCACAAGGACGACATGTTTTGGGTCATGAACAAATGCGCCCTGCAGCTCTGAACCGTGATGAACAACATGTACAGCGATTGATTTGTCATGTCGAAGACAATATGACATCCGTTCCGGACCACTAATCACCCAGATGAACATCTTGTGGATATATCAAGTGGTGTCATCGCTTCTAAGGATATTCAGAAATCCTTGTTGTCTGTCCATGACCTGGGAAAAAGACAGATGGAAGAGTATATCACAGAAACTCTTTGCACTGGGGGGCAGAAAAGCATGTACCAGCCAATCCCAAAATCCAAACTCAAAACGTTTTCGATTTCCAAAAAGAAAACAAAAATCCTGATTTTGGGTCAGAAAGCATTGGTTGCAATCAACCCGGAAATGGTTTTCTGCCGTGCTTTGCTATCGACTCAAGTCCGCCCTGACCTGAACATGAAGCACGTCCTGAGCTATCCCATTACGTCTGTTCCGACATCTATCTTTCATGAAGATGGAGCTCCACGGAAGAACACCAAAGCAGAACTAGGGCATATTCTCGAGGGCCAAGTCAATAAAAGCACGAAAACACTGCCAGTGATAACCAACATCGCAGCGTGTCCATCAGGGATGCAAGGTCCGCCAACAACCCCCTTCTGGTAAAAGCAGCAGCTTCTTCGCTCACTGCAGATCTGGATAAAATCACAAACTGGTCCAACACGTGGAACATGTCTTTCAATCCAGACAAATCTCACACTCTCACTATGTCTCTTCGAAAGGACCGTTTACAAAACCCCCCCATCCACTTTCTCAACAATCCTCTGGAAGAAGTCTTTTCTTTCAAGCTTCTGGGTCTCACTATCTGCCATGACCTTTCCTGGGAAAGTCACATTTCCAACCTTGCCTCAAAAGCCAGTCGCCGACTGGGAATCCTCCGTCGTGCAAAGTCCTTCCTCGGCCCTCTTGAGCTCCTGACCACTTACAAAGCTTTTGTCCGTAGCCTGATGGAGTACTGCTCTCCTCTGGGCTGGTGCTCCTGCCTCCCACCTTTCTCGACTTCACGCTGTCGAAACCAGGGCTTTTAAGATCATTGGCATCTCCCGCAATGAAGCTGAGTCTTTGGGCCTCTCACTCAATCACCGCAGGTTGGTCGGTGGTCTTTCTGTCTTCTACCGACTCCTCTCCAGCCTTGCCCCCCCTGCTCTCTCTGCGATTTGTCCCCACCACATTGCCACAGGGCGCTCAAGGTCCGCCAACAACCCCCTTCTGGTAAAAGTACCAAAATCACGAATCACTGCTCATCTTCACTCTTTCATTCCTCTTTTTCCCGCCTTTGGAATAAACTTCCTCACTCTATTCTTTCCCATTCTTCCCTCCAGGCTTTCAAAACAGCTGTTCACCACCACCTCTTATCTTCCCCCATCCAAATCCTCGATCTTTTCTACCCCCGATAATCCACCCAAGCCCACTTCCTTCAATTCTCCTGCTTTCCTTCCTGAAAGTCCCTTTAATGTCCATCTTCCCCTCGCCATGTTCCCCGTCCCATCCCCATCCCTCTCCCTTCCACATTTCACCTGTGTCTGTTCCCCAATGTTTTGTCCCTTCCACTCCCGCCCCTCTTGTCTCATGCCTCATTGCTGTGAGTTGTGTGTTAGCTCTCATACGAGCCTCGACCAAGGTATACAAAAAAAAAAAAAAAAAAAAAAAAAAAAAATGGCTGAACTCCATATCATGGGTGGTAATGGTGGTATGTTTGGTAACTTGGCGCAGTGTTACCTAAACCAGTTGCTTCATTGCAACAATACACACCACACCCTCATCGACGTCTTCGACCAATATGATGATGTCAATTCTGTGAGGACAGAGGAAAGAATGAGACGCCTTGCTGTTGCTGGTGGATCCCGAAGCTACCAAGTCATTGCTGGACGCCCAGTACCACAATGGACGAAATTCATGGCTCTATAATCAAACAAATCCACTTTGACACACTTCATCTGTAGTCACGTCACGCAACATGCACCAGCAGCAAAATAACTTTCAGATCACCAAGAAAAGCGGATCTATGTGGCTGGTGGCTGAACTGATGGTTCGCTTACAGCATGCCTTTCATCTGCAGAAATGTATCATGACAGTCAACTCGCATCAATGCAGGAAGAGGCAGATTCTCGGATATTCCTTCATGTGAAGCATGCCGATGACGAGTTCAGACGTAAAAATGTGCGTGGGTCCATTACAATCAAATCAGCAGACACTGATGTGCTTGTCTTAGCAGTCCACTACTTTCCATAGTTGTGGGAAACTGCCGAAATATGGATAGAGAAAAGAACATCAGCAGGATGCAAGCTTATCCCGGTCCATCAGACATGTTACAGCTTGCTTCCAGAAATGTGTACCCGGCTTCCTGCGTTTTATGCCCTGACAGGATGTGACTCTGTATCAGCATTCTTCGGCTATGGTAAAAAGAAAGCATGGAAAGCTATGAAGACACTGCATCTTCAGAATAATGGTCCACACCTCGAAGTCCTCGCCACTGATAGTCTCCAGGAGGCAGTGGCTGCTTCAAGACATTTAGTCAGTGCCATGTATGATTCTCAAGGGAAATATATGGATGCACACACAAATTTGAATGATCTTCGGGAGAAACTCGCAGCGACCAAAGATGTCCCAGTGCATAAGTTGCCTCCGTCCGAACCAGCTTTTCTCGAACATGTAAAGAGATTCATTCACCAAACCCGAGTATGGATGAATGCCCACCTGGCAAATCCAGAAATTTCCACACCAGAGGGTCGTGGATGGTACAGAGGAGAAGGTGTGCTGCATCCCACATTGTTTGATGGACCCACATCAGCAGAGATGCAAGATGGTCTTGTGTGTTCATGCCGTGGTCGTGAACCATGTACCAACAGCTGAATCTGCTCACAAGACAGTTTGCCTTGCACTCACGAGTGCATGTGTGCCACCAGTGACAGGCAGTGTGGCAACGAACTGTCACATGGTGACCAAAATGACACGGACAGTGATGGTTGAACATAGAGGACACTCACTCAAAATATGGTTTAGTTCATTTCTCGTAGAAGAATGTGTATTGGTGTAACATATAGTTATCACATCACTTGTGCAAACTTCAGTCACTATATCATATAATTTGCTTGTAGAAATTTGTTTTAAAATATTCTCATTATATTGATATGGTAAACTGAACACATATAAAATAAAGAAAAAAATATGACAATTGGCAGATGTTTGTTTCTGTAGTTGATGATTTTCGAAGTTAGCGGTCCAGAAATGACGTCTTTTTTCTATTAAAAGCACTCAAATGTACATATATTTATCTATAGGTATTCCATTAAGTAACTAGTAGCATTCCCCTGTTCATTCTGCACATTTCAATACCAATCATGTAAAAATAGGGTGCATTGCTTTGTAGTTATGGCTAATTCACTGATTTTCGGAAATGGTCAAAACTTTCTCATGGGGGTATCCTTCAGGTGTGAATATTTCATGGGCCGCACACCAAAAAATGAGGACAACAGGGCAAAATAAGTTACTGAGATCCCCATCTTTCATATGAGCCCTCTTGTGGCTTTGTGTCAAGCCGGTTGATTAAGTACCAAAAAAATCTGACCTATACCGCTGGCCTATAAATCCGACATATGCTAAACATAATCTTTCCTCCAACAAGACGTCCCAAACTCGGTGTCTCACCCTGGCTATGATCTCCTCCATTTTGATTGGCCTAAACCCCGTCTTGGAAGCGGAATTGCACTTGGGATCAAAAACTCAATTTCCCACTATCTGTGTACTGCTCTTACACCTCCAAACCCCAGTTAGTCAGGGAATATTGCAAAAATCTGGGAACAAATTCCTTACCAAGAAATTTCTTCACCAATATGTTTGTAAGGGTGTCCACCAACACATTTCAAAAAGTTTAAATTCAACGCCCCTAGGGGAACCCATGACAGGGGTCAACAGGGGTCAATGACCTTTTTTAAGATCAATTTTTTCTTATATTTACATTCTGGGTCACAGTATCCGACAGTAAGCATCAAAATTATTCAAAGTAGGCTCATTTTAAAGCGAAGAATATATCTGACACGGTGATACCGAAAACAAATCAATATGTTAAAAAGTTTACACAATTTTGAGCAAAAAAACATAATTTTTTGTCATTTTTGGGGTAAAAATTAATTTTCTGGTCTGCAATTCGTCTTCTTGGTGGATACCCCTTCGTTTCATTTTCCTGAAAGTTTCCAGCAGACTGCCCAATATATGCAGCCTTAATGTATTATAAGTAAAACATTCTGGTATTTATAAAATTGAAATTATGAAAGGTCACTGACCTTTACTGTTTTCCCTTATTGTAACATAAATTGTAATAACCGTTACAGGTATTTTTCTTTTGTTACCCTAATTTTTTAACCCGAGCTTTTTCCTTTGTAGGGCAGTACAGGCTAGAAGTATGGACGTAGACATTATTCCTGCACCTCCGCTCAATTGCTTCATCTGTGAAGGCCTGGAGACACCAGCTCAGAAGCTCGCACAGGCAACTCCTAAAGGCTACCCTACTCTGTTGGCGTATGCAGAAGCGGTTGGAAATGCTACAATTTTGGAGCACATGAAGGAGGCATGGAATGTCAGAAGACTGAGATACCACTTCGAGTGTAAACGTGATTTGTACAACATGTCTGTCAAGGTCACCATTCAGTCAACTCGTAAGTGCGACCAGTTTTACTCGGCAGGGAATAATTAATTATTTTCTGACCTGAACATTATTGTTTAAATACTGGTGATATTTCATGTGAACAAACTTCTAAAATAATTCACATTTGATTTATTGCAGGGGCAGCAGGGAAGGAGAAAGAGTCAGCAGAGATGAAGAGACAATGCATTTTCTCTGGGTTCAGTGCATCTACTGCATGCAGTTCTACGAGTTCACGTTCCGTTCAGCTTCTGTACAAAAATGTATGCATTCTTTGCAACCAGCCCGCTCATCTCTTCCCAAATCATCCAAGTTAGATTGAAGGGTGTAACAATTTTATGCAGAGTAAAAAGCATAAATCGGTGTAACTGATGACATGGTATGTGATGGGTAGTGATGGGTAGTGACAAATCAATACAGTTATTATTAGACGTATTCACATTTTGCATGGGATGGGATTGCATGAACTGGTATTGAGCCACTCTCCACTCCCTCACAGAGACTGCTCAAAAGAGATACCGAGTTCCTGACAATTTGACCGCGGATGGACTGAAGACAAGCTTGCTGAAGACAGCACAGGGTCGCAAGGACGATTGGGGCACTGAAGTCACTGGCCGCCTGGATGGGATCACAGACTTCGTAGCAGAGGAAACCCTGTATCATTTGCGCTGCAAAGTTCTTTTCGAGACGGGTGGTCACTACTCCAAGACTAAAGATGTAAGTGATCTAAAAGTATGATTCTTACTCAGTGAGGCGAATTCAAATTCAATCATTCAAAGTTGAGGCATATTATCAAACTCTGGTACTCGAAAGTTATTAATTATAACAATCTTTTATCCTCAGGTAGGAAGGAAAGCGGATGAGGAGCGAGCGGCTGTATTCTATGAGCTCTGCGAATGGTTAGACTCTGAACTCGTGCACGGGGTGATGACACTTGACCTTGTCCACAGAAAGCTGCAGAAGTTTGATCAGTCACCAGATCAGAGCCTCGCATATTCGAAGAAGTGGCTAAAGAAGAAGCTCCAAGAGAAATACCATGACACACTGTATTTCATGTCACAGGAGAGGAGGGCAGATGTGCTCTGTTTGAAAGATAAGACCAGCAACATTCTGTGAGAGCATCATGTTAATGTTCAGTTAGGAGATGAGAAGACTCAGATCATAAAGACTGCACTAAAGTTCATTTGCAACGACATCGCCACTATTGATCTACACCCAAAGTCATATCCCACTGCACACAGTATGACAGATATCCCTACTCAGCTGGCACTTGTTCCTGAGAGCCTTCAGATGTTCTTGAGACCGATAGTGAAGACAGACGAAAGAGTAGCCATTTGGGGACAGAACTTCATAAAGGCCCATCGGCCTCGGTCAGGGGTATTGCCATGCCAGATAGGGCTTGCCATACAACTGGACCATAGATTTGGGTCAAAGTGGATGCTCAACACGTTACACCGGTTGGGGTACACTGAGTCTTACGCAGAGACACAAAGTTACAAATACTGCTTCCTCAATGACACGAATGGAGTTGGCATCTCTGATGCTTCTGGCGCTGTTGGTACCATTATTGAAGAAACTGATGATCAGATAGATGATGAGGTAGAGGTCGACATTGCACTTGAGGATGTATCAGTTGCTGTGACAGACGGTGAAAGTGATATACAGAGTGACGATCAGGTGGTCTCCATGGAGGTTGGGGATACAAGCTCAATCTGTGCAATCACTCAATTTGTTGGAGACAATATAGATTTGAACATTGTTTCTATTTACGGGAACACTCCCTTTCATTCAATGGGTTTGATTAAAGTCACCTCTCCGGCACCACCTTCTGCAGATGATCGAACGACAGCAGGTGTCAACAGGGTGAAGTTGAAGGCACTCGATAAGGCTAAGATCCTGAAGGCAGCTGAAGTGAAGATTCTTCCATTCACAAACAGGAAACAGACAGGCATAAACGCCATCACATTTCTTCCTATCGCTGAGCTCTCCTCCTCCGTGACACAAGACAAGCCACTCCTCTCTCCGGGAGACACGCTCTGGGCAGCAGGGTGGGTGATCAAAGCCCAAGATCCCGAACACATCTGGCATACCAAGAACTCCTGCTGTGATCTACAGATTTGACCGGATATGACACATTTGACACCAAAGGCAAAGTTCATGGACAACACTCATAACAAGAGTGAGCTCATCCATCTCCTCTCTTCAACATTCCGGAAATGTCAGATCACCGTGGAGCAGTGCGACAATGATGCTGACACTTCGATTGTGAGAGCGGCACTGGCTGCTGCGACAGATGACTCTGTTGAGGTCAGTAAAAATTTGTGTAGGTATTTTACTTACATCAACTACGATTACTTTTGATTTGTTTCTGTGTTGATAAAACAAAACAAAAAAACCTTGACATTGGCACATATAAAACTAATTAACTGAGTTAAATAAAAAAATAAGAGTCAATGTTATTTTTTTTAATTTGGCAAATGCAAATGTTGTGCTGCACTGGGCATCAGTAAACACCTGATCGTCGTTTTGAAACGTCACTTGTATTTTGATGTGCCACATTGTTATGAAAGTGCATTTATCCTCAGAAAAGAAGAGTAACATAGTTAAATAACTTTGCAAAATTCAAGACGCTTTGCTCATATCTTATTCTATTTTCAGGTGTGGGCGGAAGACGCGGACGTACTGATAATGCTGGTACACCATAGCTCAAGCACCAACCATCCACTCTTCTTAACCACATCGAAGGGCTCTTACGATGTCAGGAGGATCCGAGAAGCTCTCTCTGAAAGACAGAGGCGGTACCTGCTCTTTACTCATGCCTTCACCGGTTGTGATACGGTTTCTGCAATCGGGGGCCACGGGAAAACGACTCGATTTGACAGGTTTTGTGCAGGGGACATTGATGAACATATGGACATCTTCCTTGACATACGGGTGACTAAGGACGTGGTGATCTGGGCTGGTATTGCGATTTTCCAGCACATTTACCAAGAACCAGGTACTACTTTGGGTGCAATTCGATACAACATGTTCTCGCGGAAGGTGGCGGCCGGGCTGATCAAACCAGAGACTCCACTTCCAACAGAGGGTGCAGCTGCACAGCATTCTCTCCGTGCCTATCTCGAAACCCAGGACTGGATGCTGTTGCAGAGCATGTCTTTGGACCCCAGTGACTATGGATGGATGGTAGGGGTTAGTGGTTATGAGCCAGTTCCAACAGTAGACCCCATGGCTCCTGATAGTGCAGGAACCACAAGTCCATTTTGAGAATTCCGTTCACGTGTCATTGTATATACCTAAAACCTATGTGGGCGTGTAGACGGGACCTCTGGGGACGATAAATGCCCGGTTTTCATTCTGGTAAGGTTTGCATGACCGTTTTATGGCTAATTTTGTGACTTCAATCTAGTCCACGATTCACGACATTATCAAAATCATATTTATTTATCTGTAGACTCCAATACCCAACATAGGGGCACATGTATGGTATCAAAATGAGCAGAATAACCAACTGCATCATACCAATAATGCTTTGAAGACATATTGTATGTTACTTTTTCATATAGTGGAAAAAACCTAGTCATTTTGTCAGAAAATTATTTCGGGTTAGCATTCGACAACGTGGAATATCATCAATAACTAAAAAAGTTATTATCCGATTGATACAATTGACACACTGAAATAATCCCCGTTGATTACCCTTGAAAATGATACCAAACACATATGACATTTTTATAATATATTGGTAGAGACCTATACAAACCTAAGGTTACCCCCTTATTTTGTAAATATGGATAACGTGACTAATTCAACAAATATGTGCTTATAACGGGTACATTTCTGTCTTTTTCAGCATCTTCAGATGTGACAGCTGTTCTGCTATGAATAAGACATCAATGATAATAGTTTTCAGATGAATAATCATATATGTATGACATGTTAGTTTCTCTTCTCTGTTTCAGAATGAAGAACAAGGCCACGGTGTGTCGCTCCGTCAACGCTAACCTGTTGATGGATGATTGCCCCGGAGTAGTATAGAATGCTTTCTTCGTGCTTGTAGACATTTGCTTTCCTATCTGCACAATGCCTTAACCACTTTCTACCAATGGCTTCTAACACTGACGACCAGACTATTGTACCCACAGTGGTGCTCCCTGTAAAAAAAACGCAGGGTTGAAACTAACTGGACAAAGTGTGTCTTCTGTCAAGGTACAGACACTTTATCATGTTCAAGTCAACAAGGCATTCATAAAGTGTATTCATCTCTCCTTGAAAGACTCCTTCACGAATCAACTGACCTTGTAACACGACTAAGAAATGACCTATCATCAGTAGATCATCTGCTCAGTAAACAACCAAAATGGCACAAATCATGCTACGAGTCATTTACGAACTGAAGCAACATCGACCTCGTCAAGAAGCGCCACTCCGACATGTCCTCTTTTGTAAATACAGACGGTGCAAGCGGCAGCACAAGACCACAGACACGCATAATTGTACAAAAGGTTGACTGGAAAGAGTGTATCTATTGCCAGAGTCGCAAAAGAGACAAGGTATATCAAGTGCAGTCTGATGAGGTGGAAGCAACTATCAAGGGTCATGCCAAATTTGACGAGAACCTGAAGTGTAGGATTGGCGAAAATGATTTTATATCATATGAAGCGCACCATCACCCATCTTGTAAATACAAAGCCAACAGACCTACTGATCCTGATGTAAACTCCAAAATCGACCCTTCACTCGACCAGCTCATACTGATACTGGATGCTGGCTTTAAACGTGGCCATATATACAGTATGGACTCGGTAGTCGAGAAATATGTGTCACTCATGTCAGTAGACGAAATTCCCGATCCGTCATGCCGAACACATGTCTTAAAACAAAAATTGCAGAGACACTACGCTGACAGAATCGTTTTCCGGAAGCAACGACAAGCAAACCAACCACTGCTTTTGATGGCTTCAAGTGCAACCACTGATGACGCCATTGGTATGCTGATGGAACGGTTTCCAGAAGAATTGGAACCGGATGAGATCAGCCCAGAAACACATTTCCTCTGCTGTCTACATAAAGTCACAACAAAACTGAAGGCTGACATGAAAATAGCTGGTGGACACAAGGGCTATGATGACTTGAACCAAGAAGCAGAAGAAAAATGCATACCGACAAGTGTGTACCTGCTTATGAAGTGGATCATACAGGAGGAACTCAACCCCGGCGAGCATTCAGAGCCTGACTGAGTGATAACAGCCCTAATGCTGATATCAGTCCAGCACTTCATCAACGGATCTTAAACGTCTGCCAAGATATCGTCTATAATGTATCAATGGGTCGCAAGAATACACCGAAGCATATTGAAACAGGATTGTTTGTCCATCACCTGACAAGATCCAAACAATTGATTGAGTATCTACATATGGCTGGGGATAGTATAAGCTATCCAACAGTCAACAGAATAGACTCGTCGATTGCACAATCTCAGATATCAAGGTTCGAGGAGAATGATAACACATTTGTACCAGAAGGTGTCGTTCCAGGAAAATTCGTTCGGGTCGCAGCAGATAATTTTGACATGCAAGAAGAAACCTTGGACGGAAAAAGGCACCCTTCACGTCACACAAATGGCAGTATTCCAGCGAGGCCCACCAAATCCACAGAGTAAAAAGGAAACGACGATCGGTCGAAGAACTAGCATTGGCAATATCCCGCCAACTTTCCATCATATAACACCATCCGAGGAACCTCCACAGCATGTCCCCCCTCGTTTCAGCCTACCAGTGACAAACACCAGTCTGGACTGTCCAGCATCACGGAGGCCAGAGTGTGAAAAGATTGACCTTGCATGGGTGATGAGTCGTTTGACTGCTGAAGATGCCCAACACATCCCTGCATGGACAGGGTTCAACCAATCACTGGTGAAACCGAGTGAAGATGTAACCACAGTGGGATACCTCCCAATAATCCCAGCCCCTGCCCACGAACTTGACACGGTAATGACTTTTCTACTGAGAAGCAAGGCGATTGCAGCGAAGCTCGGCCAGACAAAAACCGTCATTACATTGGATCAGGCACTGTACCACAAAGCCAAGGAATTGGTTTGGCTCTTTCCGGAAAAGTTGAGCGATGTCATCGTACGACTTGGGGCATTCCACACAGCTATGAATTTCCTCGGCGTTCTCGGCAGTCACTTCGCACAATCTGGTCGAGCTGACATCTGGATCGAAGCTGGCGTGTACAGCGAGTGTGTTGCACAGAGAATCATGCAAGGGAAATCCTGGAATCGTGCTGTTCGCGCACACAAATTAACCATGGAAGCCATGTGGAGAGCACTCTTCGGGACCTTCAAACTATGGCATGATCACAATCAAAAACACAGTATCGAAGATGCAAACAACTATGCCACTCCAATAGCAACAACATTCAAGGAGAATGACCATGAGAACATACCTGCGACCGTTCAAGAATTCGTCGAACATGTCGATTATCTTGTCCAAGATATCAACAAATTCTTTGAAGAGAATGCATCTAATGCTACACTGATGTTCTGGCGGCAGTACATAGATCTGGTGGAAACCCTACTTCTGTTTGTTCGAGCAGACAGAGAAGCTGACTGGACCCTTCATCTGTCAACATTCAAGAGTATGCTTCCATTCATGATCACGTACGATCATACCAACCACGCACGATGGGGTGTCATATATCTGCTCGACATGTTGCAACTGGAGCAAACCGCCCCTTCTATATATCAGGAATTCTTGGCGGGAAACTTTGTCGTGAAGGAGTCAACTGGCTATTTTAACCGAATTGCCACAGACCAAGCACTGGAACACGTGAATAAACGGGGTAAAATTGCGGGAGGACTCATGGGCATAACACGGATCGTGAGTGCCCTAAACCGATGGATGATCACATTCAGTGACCGAGCACGACTGTCGAATGACATTCGCAAGATGGTCGGCATGACTCGCGATCGCTCTCGATGCAAAGGGGACAGGAGCTATTTAAGAATAAAACGAGACGAAACTGATGTGAAAAAACTGGAAGAGCAAATCGTGCAGTTCAATTCCTTCAATCGTACAGGTGAAGAACTTGTTTGCATATCAACCAATGATGTTGCCCACGATGACATGAGAGGATCTACTAACGGCGCAAAATCGGGGCACAGAGTTGCTCATCAAGTTTGTATCAAACCGTCTACTTCTACATGCCCCTGAGAAGTTTCACGATGCTATCCCAAAGAACAAATCAAAAACATTCACAAATCTGAACACTGTCAATGTCGTTACGCCGGCTGGTCAGAAAAAGGCCGTAAAAGCATACAGTGACTTATTCCGAAGGTTGTTAAGTGCAGCAAGCAGTGATCGTCAAATAGACCTCAAAGGTCTACTACAACATGAGCTCTCCCCAGTTCCACTTGCCATTGCGACTCCAGATGAAATGCTGAGACCCACAGAAAAGGCAGATCTGTACCATATAGTCTGTGACGACTACAAGGAAAAACTACTTCCAGAAACAGACTGACCAACCTGTGTTATCGTTGATGGAATGGCTATTGTGCAAGCTTTGGGGAAGCCATCTAATGCAACAACATTCGGCGATCTCGCTGACTGATTTTGTAACCAAGTCTTCAGTAACCTGAGAGGCACACAAACAAGACTGGACATAGTCTTTGATGACTACCGGCAAAAGTCAATCAAGTCTGGGGCTAGAGTTCAAAGAACAACAAGTAAATGGAAAATACGTCGGATAATTGATGGCCGTAATGTGCGTCTACCTTCTGTCTGGCAGTCCTTCATCTCACTGGAGGCAAACAAAGTAAACCTCATTCGGTTTCTGCGTGACCAGCTACTACTTCGAACGCAAACCTTACCAACCTATCATGAAGTAGTAGTTTCTGGAGGAGATGCCTTTCCTGCTGTATCATCCACAGGTCGGGATGTGCAGCACCTGAACTCAAATCACGAGGAAGCGGACACCAAAATCATCTTGCATGCTCTGGATGCCAGTGTCCAGAATTTCCACAGAGTAGTTGTGTGCACCAGAGACACTGACATTCTCTTGCTTCTCATTCGTCATGAAACTGCTGAAGAAGTCTGGATGAGCAGTGGGACGTCCAAAGACAAACACTTTATATCAGTGTGCACTGTGCGTGAAAATCTGGAACCAGAGGTTGTCCATAACATCCCGAGTTTCCATGCACTTACTGGATCGGATTGCACAAGCCAGTTCTTTGGCTATGGAAAGCGCACGGCATGGAAAACCTACCTGAAGTTTCCCAATCTGTTCAAAGATCTTGGACACAGCCCGGATATCGACACAGACAATATTGAGCTCTTTGTTATCCAGATGTACAGCTCAACCACGAATGCGACTTCTGTCAATGACCTTCGGGCAGAACTATTTCATCGGGTCAACGATCCTGAAAAACTGCCACCCACTCATGATGCTCCAGCTCTTCATATTCAATGAAGCAACTACCAGGCAAGGGTGTAGCAAAATGCAATAGTGCCTATTCCTAGTTTACCACAACCAGAGGAATGTGGGTGGGTATGTCGCGAAGGACAGTCTTTGCAGCCACTGCTCATGAGACTGGATCCAGTCCCATCTGTGTGTATTGAACTGCTGACATGCCGCTGCAAAACGAGATGTTCAACGCTTCGCTGCACCTGCAGAAAACACAACTTGATCTGCAGTGTTGCATGCAGATGCAAACAGGAGTGTAGCAATAGCATTCACTTGCCAGATGAAGATTGAATCTGGATGAACAGAAATTAACAATGTATGCATTGCATTATCACAGTCGTTCGATTTGACCACTAAGTGTCGTGTATGTATGTATGTATGTATGTATGTATGTATATATGTATGTGTGCGTGTGCGTGTGCGTGTGCGTGTATATGTATATATATATGTATATATATATGTATATATATATGTATATATATATATATATATATATATATATATATATATACATACACACATATACACATACATATATATATACATACACACGTGTATGATCCTAATTTTAAATTTACCAATATAATGTGAATACATTAAAATATACACGTGATTTAAGGCAGTACGTATGTAATTATGTTATCAACAGCATTGATAAAAATAAGGGGGTAACCTTGAGTTTGTGTAAATCATTTTGTGATAGCTTAATATGTGTTTGGTATGATTTTCAAGGGTAATGAACTTGGATTATTTTAGTGTGTCAATTGTATCAATCGGATAATAACTTTTTGAGTTATGTGTAATATTCCACGTTGTCGAAAGCGAAACCGAAATAAATTTTTGACAAAAATACTTGTTTTATTTCACTATATGAAGAACTGAGATACAATAGAACTTCACAACGTTAGTGCTTTGATGCAAGTAGTCATTCTGCTCATTTTGATACCATACACGTGCCCCTATGTTGGGTATTGGAGTCTACAGATAAATAAATATGATTTTGATAATGTCGCGAATCGCGGACTAGATTGAAGTCACAAAATTAGCCATAAAACAGTCATGCACACCTTGCCAGAATGAAAACCGGGCATTTCTAGTCCCCAGAGGTCCCCTCTACATGCCCACATAGGTTTTAGGTATATACAACGACACGTGAACGGAATCAAGAAATATGGCACTTTTCAAGATATGGTTCCCACACTATGAGGAGCTGCTCTGGTTCACGACCTGCAATTGTGCTGGAGATTGCAGCAACCGGCAGTGCAACTGCAAGAAGAATGGTGTCAGGTGTATCTCAGCATGCAGAAGTTGTAAAGGCATTACATGTATGACCTGTATCCCTGATGATGTTGAGTCTGGAGAAGACTCAGACCTCGACTCCTGAGGTATTTGACATTGTGGAGCAGTATCGATTTAAACCGTTACACGAAAGCGGACAAACCGATGGTAAAGCAATTCTGGATTCCCAGTCACGGTTATTACAATTCATGTTACAATAAGGGAAAACAGTAAAGGTCAGTGACCTTTCATAATTTCAATTTTATAAATACCAGAATGTTTTACTTATAATACATTAAGGCTGTATATCTTGGGCAGTTTGCTGGAAACTTTCAGAAAAATGAAATGAAGGGGTACCTACCAAGAAGACGAATTGCAGACCAGAAAAGTTAATTTTTACCCAAAAAAATGACAAAATATTATGTTTTTTTGCTCAAAATTGTGTAAACTTTTTAACATATTGATTTGTTTTCAGTATCACCATGTCAGATATATTCTTAGCTTTAAAATGAGCCTACTTTGAATAATTTTGATGCTTCCTGTCGGATACTGTGACCCAGAATATAAATATAAGAAAAATTTGATCTTAAAAAAGGTCATTGACCCTGTTGACCCCTGTCAAGGGTTCCCCAAGGGAAGTTGAATTTAAACTTTATGAAATGTGTTAGTGAACACCCTCACAAACACATTGGTGAAGAAATTTCTTGGTAAGGAATTTGTTCCCAGATTTGCCAGATTTTCCAGATTTGCCAGATTTCTGATAATATTCCCTGACTCCAGTGGCATTATTTTCATATCGAAGACAAGTCGGTGGTCTGTCAGTCTTCTACCATTTCCTTTCTGGTCTTGCACCCTCTACCACTTCCACAACAATGATCTTTTCTCTTCCACCATGAATCCTCTCCAAGCCCAACTCTGAGTTTCTAGTTTTTCCTTCCACTTCTGTGATTGAAGTTTACAGCTGTATCCATCTTATTCACTCAGTGTCCTCCGCTTGCCCTAATTTCTCCAAGTCTGCCTCTATTTTGATCCGACCCCCCCACCACCCCCACACCCACCCCACCCACCCCACCCCTTCTCTTTCTACTGTTATTACCTACGCCACCAAAGGGGGACGGTAGTTATGTTTTCACCACTGTCTGTTTGTTTGTACACAGGGATAGCTCAAAAAGTTGCAGACGGATTGGGATGAAATTTGGTGGCCAGTATAGGTGTGTGATGTCACTGATATGGACCAATTGAATAGATTTTGGTGAAGATCCGGATACAAGGATTTTTAAAGTGATTCTTCACCATGAAGAGACAGAGCCATAAAAGATATACAGCAAACCCTGAAATTTTGCGGGTTCTAATATCGCTTGTTCTACCAATCACAGGCAACCTATTGCGTTCCAATTTCGTCATCACGGTATTTCATTTTGACCAATCATGGTGTTTTGAGCTGAGAGGAGGCATTGTTTGCGTCCGTGTATGAATACTTTCCATTACGAGCCTTTTGTTTTCTCGCGCACCGTTCATATAGTCATCAAATCAGCATACAGGAATTAAACTAAATTTAATAATGAATCATCATCTAACAGGAAATGACATACGGAGATACTGAAATACTGTAACTACATCTAGTAGATACACAACAGTTAATAATGGCGCCCAGACGTAAAACGATAGATAAAATTAATCGTGCCAAAAGACAGAGAAAGGTTATGACATTGTGCCAAGAAATTGAGTTAGATACGTCGGCATGAATTGAAAGTGCAGCATCTGTGGACCGCCGTTATGGGATCACTGAATCAAATATCCATGCCAACAAAGTGTAAAAAGGCTCATTCCAATCCCATGATCATCATATTGAAAGGGTGAAAAAATGCTCACTGTTTGGATCGACAACCAAACAGAAAAAAATGCTTTTGAGTGGACTGCTGTCTGGGAGAAATCATTGCAGATTTACCAAAGCTCCAGTTTAACCATGGTTCATGGAAACTGAGGCAAAGGGATTTATGCCGGAGCAGGCTTTTAACGCCAGAGATGGGATTATTTTGGAAGACGATGTCATCTCATACCTTCCTGTCCAAACAGGGAAGATCTGCTCTGGATCAAGATGGCTAATGATTATTTTACCCTTCTTCGATGTGGCAATGCAGCAGGCGACTTAATCGTGCTCCCGATAATCCAACAGCCATCGCAAGTTCTACATCCACATATTTTTAACCTCCACCCTCCCTCCAATTGCATCATCATCTCTGAGCCAAGTCTTGTGTTTTATATTTTTGGCAGAGTGCAGTATGAATGAGTACATAATATGTTTACCCACACCCACCTCGCTATTTTGGAATAAATTTAAAAGGAAAAACTCGTGTTGTTTAATTTATATTCCACTTCTTGTATTTCCATGTATATTTCAATTGTGACACATATATTTCTGACGGCCGTACATCTTCCTTGATATTTTCTCAAAGCACAGGAACTGAACTCCCGCTTTCCCGTTGAACCTTGGTTTCCACAATTGCGGTTTTAACTGTCGCAGCATTTTCCAGGAACCCAACCCCCCACAATATTTGAGGGTTTACTGTACTGTATAGCACGATATCTCAAGTTGTGGATGGATCCGGACGAAACTTGGTGCACAGGGTGCGTGCGTTACAAGGACGAACTGATTCGATTTTGGTGAAGATCCAAATCCGGTGCCGGGCAGAGATATGTACACTACCAAGTCCCATTCTAGTTCGGTCATCTCATCTCGATTTTCAAAGACATTAACTTATAAAATGGGTCATGATGTACGGATGTGTGTCTGTCCATCAACGTTTTGCGATATTTGATACTCCTCCCTAATCACCTGGCTGATGGTCTTGTATTTATTTATCAAGTTTCAGAACAGTCGCACGCACAATTGCTCGGGCTTTAATTTTGGATCATGGGGGATCACGGGGGGAGGGGGTATACACCCGGGTACTTTGGATCCCTAATTGTCTCCTATTTACCAACCGATTTCTCTGAAACCCGATACAGCCCTTCCCCTTGATGGTCCGCTAGATTGCTCATTTTTAGATTTCAGATCAGGGGGACTCCCAAGGGGGTTCCCCCAAATCTTGCCCTGTAACTTTCGGTACCAAGAGATTGAGTCCGCACGGGTTTGAATCTCGGTCTGAACTACAACTTCAAGACATGACCGTCAGCCCACTCGGGGCTATTTTGTTAACATCCTGATCCATTGTCTTCGCGCTCCTCCAAGAACCTCGACACATTGCAAAAAATTGAAATGAAAAAACTACGATAGCTACCTTTTTAATTACAGAACATTCAAAATAACATTTTGATTGAGAACAAAAACGTTTTGCATGAAAATTAATTAGCCCTCTACCAGGAAGGTTGGACTGAAAATTCATGAGACAGTTAAACGCATTTCTAAATGAGAGTTAGAATGGGCAAAACAGTACAAGGGAGACAGACAAAAGACATGATTGCTCACTCAACTGGGCTCACCTGCTATTTTTCTGAGTTCGTGATTCACACACATTTCTTATGATTTCATCAAGCACCTCATAGTTGGTAGAGTCCTCCACAAAACATCTGTGTTTCTCACCTTGCAGGTGCTAAAAAGAGAGGTTTTCCAGCAAAGTCTATAAAAGTTATTTCTTCAGTTTTATTACTTTACAAAATGTAGGAAGAAGAAAATGTGAAACATTTCACCTTTTTGCAAAATTTCATTGGAGAAGCCAAAAAGTAGAAAGAAAACAGTAAACAAATTAAAAAGTGCAACTACCTCATCAATGTTTTCGAACTTCATGCAG
The DNA here is from genome assembly GCF_056783735.1 of Eptatretus burgeri. Taxonomy (NCBI): domain Eukaryota; kingdom Metazoa; phylum Chordata; class Myxini; order Myxiniformes; family Myxinidae; genus Eptatretus; species Eptatretus burgeri. The sequence continues at coordinate 85,563,734 of NC_140964.1, read as the reverse complement.
CAGCATTCACAGTAGCCAGGTTTCTTGCGCCTCTCGCCCTGCCCCCGCACACAATTTTCCCTCCTGCCCTTCCGGTGCTCATTTTTACGGCTACAGTGTTGATACACACAGAAATACAACAGTAACAAAATCAAAAGCTCAGAGATGAATGATGAAGTTTCAAAAACCGATGACATTAAAGGGACAAACAACAACAACATTTTGGCCAAACATGATAAACATTTTGTATTTGTTCACTTCTCTGTTGGTGTTGCAGGGTTCCACATACATGACCAACCTGTTCTTATCCACAGATGGTTTTTGCTTTGGCTGGGCCTGAAGTTTGTTCTCCAGCTCTATTGGATAATGCCCATTTGTGGAACCATAGTTGATAACGGGAAATCGAGAAAGTTGTGCAAACACGGGACGGTAAAGCCTAACCAGCAAGGGAATAAAGAACCGCAGATAAAAATAATAAGCAAATCAAACAACATGGAATAAAACCTTTTGCTTGACAAGATAGAGGAGGGACATTTAACAAGTGTACGGCAATGTTTTTGGTGAACAACAATTACAGTGCTTATTGCAATGCATTGGAAATATAGAAGTGGCCAATAATAGGAATGTTAAAAGTGTACACGTTCGAAAAAAAAAGAAAAAAAAACAAACGTAAACATTTCAAACTGTTTAAAGCAAGAGTCATGGTCACATTTAAAAACAATAAAATAAAATAAAACTTACCTTGAACAATCCTCAACTTTTATAAAAGGTTTCTTTAACTTTGATCCTTCAAAAACAAGAAGAAATAAAAATTTGGGTAAAAAAACAGGTATCTCATGATAACTATTTAACAAGCTCATTAAAAATCCTAAACAGGAAACAAGAATAAATAAATAATATTGGGGCATAAACACATTGGAATCATACCTTGAAGAAAGTACTTCTGCTGGTCAAACTTTAACGTCTGAAAGCAAATGTGAACGTAAAACTTAAAGTCAAAAACTCAACCATCCTCTTTGCAAAGAAAATCAATTTTTCAAACGAGTAGAACATTCAAGATATAATATGGCCTATAGTTTAACACAAAAACCACATCGTTTGTTTACTGAACTCAGATTAAGGACAAGCCTCTGGGAGAGGTTTATCTTTGCATTTCTAGGTTTATATTTGCTTTTAAAAAGCTTTTGCAATATAAAGAAAAAACTGGACGAAAGGTTAAGAGGATAAAAATAGGACCGTACATCCTGAAGCTCACCTGGATCAGGAACAACAGTCACTCAAACCCTCCCCTCCGCAGACACCTTTAGACTGATTTTTTTTTTAATGCCGTGAACAAATTTTGGTACATCACAGTTGATGAAGGTTGTGGTCAACTTTCATTGAAATTGTGTGTGTAGCTCTGGAGAAGAGATAAAATACCTATTTTGGGGAGCTCAAACCCCACGACCCCAGCGACCCTGTTTTTTTTATTATTATTTAATGCCATGAACACATTTTGGTACATCACAGTTGAAGGTTGTGGTCAACTTTCATTGAAATTGTGTGTAGCTCTGGAGAAGAGATAAAATACCTATTTTGGGGAGCTCAAACCCCACAACCCCAGCGACCCTGTTTTTTTTATTATTTAATGCCATGAACACACTTTGGTACAGCACAGGAGATGAAGGTTGTGGTCAAGCTTCATCAAAATCGTATGTGTAGTTTCAGAGAAGAGAGCAAATACCTATTTTGGGGGGCCAGCCCCCCTCCCCTGCCCCCTCCTCGTTGATTCCCTTCTTGAGCGTAGATTTCGATGCTGTCGATACAGCTTCGTTTGGCATCAGATATGGAGGTTGTGGCCAGTTTCATCAAAATCGTGTGTTTGGTTGAAGCAATAATGACTAAGTGTTTACGGACTGACTGAGACCGACTCACCTACAGACACTGCTCAATCGACTAAAGTCCAGGTGAGCAAAAAATAATTAGATCTTGGGTGCAGAGTGGCAAAGGTAATGCACTTGCCTTTGAGCTGTCAGCCGGGGCTCGATTTCCTGTCAGACTATAAAGCTTTGGATTGGCATTTAAAAGATAGGGTGAAGCATCACAGAGCGAACTATCCCTCAGATGGACGTTAATATGATTGACCCATCTGCTAGCATTAGCTCGTTGACGTTAAAGATCCAAAGGTGTCTTTCACAAAGAGTAAGTGACTTAGCACCAGGCCTGGCGTTGGCTTTGTGGTTGGGGTGGTGGCTTGGGATCCTCGGGGTCCTGAGTTCGAGCCCACCCTCGCATTGAATTAACATTAGTGGGGTTGACTCAACCTGTCATCCTTCCGAAGGTCAGCAAAATGAGCACCAGTATACTGGTAATTATCCCTGCGTGTTGAAAGCGACTAAAGGGTTGGCGTCAGGAAGGGCATCCGGCCGTAAAAAAAAAAAAAAAAAAACATTGCCACAAGAAAGGGAACCATGATTGGAGCCCACAAAAAGCTGACCCCTGCTCAGGGAAAAAGGCTTTAAAATGGTGTGATGATGAAGTGACTCAGCACCAGAACCCTGGACAAATTTCAAAATCCGTGAATCACCTTTGGTCGAACATCTAGCCTGGCCAGCCAGTTCATGATGGACGTGTGCCAAAGACTTCCCAGTCAAACCCACAAATAGATGGGAATAATTGGTAGGGGGTGGGTGGTTAGTAGCAGTAGTAGTAGTAGCAGTAGTAGTAGTACATATGCATTGCTGAAAACCAACTTCTTCTAGAATACACAAAGCTATTCCAACATTTTGCAATATAAATGTTTGGAGAATCACACAAATTTAAAGCAGTTTTGGAAACTTTTTTTTCCAAATATTACTCGTCGCCATTTAATGCCAAATCTTGCATCGTAATCTGATGTACAATTCTCTGATAGTGTGTCGGTGCTACTGAAGCAGTTTCTGGGCAGCAGCTATACTGGGTAGTTTGCCATTGCCTTCCCAGCAGTAGTTAGGGCAGGAATCTGGATTTTCACCAGGGTGCCAGCGCTAGCTCGCCTACTCTTCATGAAGGACACCATGGGATCCTTAACCTTCACCAACTAATGCCAGCAGACAGGACGCCCAGTGGAACATCCATGTGAGGAACGGCATACAGATTGATGAATAACCCTGCCTATGAAATACTGGGATGACAGTTTATAGCTGGGCCGAGATTAAAACCCAGGCTAGATAGCTTAGAGGTGAGTGTGCATACCTCTAGGCCATGAACATCACTATTATTTAGAGGGGGAATACTTTTGCCGATAAGACATCAGTGTGAGAGCCACCACACCGCCTGCAGGGCTCCGTAATGGCTGCTATTAGGCCCCGCCTCCCAATACTCTTCTTCGCTGTGGTTAACCGGGCTGCAAGTGTAATTGTTTGTATACTGCAACCATCTAATGATGGAGTTATGTTACTTTTATGCTTTGCATTGGAATACTCATTTGAAACCATTGGGTCAATTTGATAGCAATTATAGCGGATGAGAGGAGTTTTCACATTTGTGTATTAATTATCGGCCGCATGTCATTGGCCGCCATTAGCCCGCGGGCCGTGCAATGAAGAACAGGGCTCTCGGCCATCCTGCCAGGCTTAATACAGCAGAGTAGTTATTAACATGATAATAAAAACTCAAATAGCATCTTGTGCAGCAGAAAGTGGAAGCTCACAGGTGTCCACTTTATTAATGCATTGTACTGAAAAAGCAGTGCAGTGATCTACATTGTGAGAATGCAATTTTTACTGGAAACAAACTTACATTGACTTCACCAGTTGCAACCATGTTAGATTTCACCTGCTCCTTTTTTTTCTTTCGGATGTAGTGCATAGCCGCTGATAAGTTGCATCAAGAAACAATGTCAAAAAACAGATGTGTGAAATACAAAGAAAAAAAATTCTGAAGTTGATTAAAACATGAAATTAAAAGATGTACTCACCCAAACCACACCCACCCGTCCCGGATACATATGTGGCTTAGTAAACATCAACACCCCGTACAAGCAAGTGTATATGCGAAAACTGCATTTCACTGTACAGTCACGCAAAACCTCCAAGGAAGAGTTCTCCACAGGAAATTATTATGGACCACCAAAAACAGAAGCTGGGATGGGTGATTTGTTCATGAAGATCAAGAAAAATAAGGATACCATTCACGTGAATGACTTTTGTTCCCCACGATCGTGCACTGGCAAGAAGATTGTGGCTATATCCTTCCTGCAGTACATGTTAGTACAAGCACTCGACTTGGACAAATAGTATATTCATAAACAACAGTATAAAAACCAACAAAGCAAGGCAATTAAGCTTTGAGCTAACAATGGATTAATTTAATTCAGCATAATATTATCGTAACCAACATTAAAAAAAATAATAATAATAAAAACTGCATCATGTTTATAAAATGTTTAACAAATGCTCAATTTACAAATTATAACTTGCATTGGAGACAAACCTGTATTACTTTATTCACAAGTTGCTTCCCCCGACTGGTCTGTTATAAACACAGAACAAGGTGGATCAGAAGCAAGAATGACATTTCTGGTTTTCTTTTTCATCTTTTTACAATTTTTGTGAATCTGAAGATAAAATATCGAAAACTAAATAATACAATTTTGTCTACGAAACATATTGGCAGCAACAAGAGGAGGAACAAAACATTAACATTATTAAGCTTGGCAGTATTTTATTACCCTGAGGCCCTCATGGACCAAATACTGTACATTGAAAACCTAAAATATTTGCCAAGACAACATAAGACCTCAAAGTATTTTTTTTTTTAATGATTTTAAAAAGGAGAGAAAGTGGGATTTAACTTGAACACGTTAATGGATATGCCTCTGTCCATGTTCAATGTCAACCCAGTGCTATGTTTGTTTGATCTCAATTAAAGATCCTTTGAGAAAAAGAAACAGAGGGGTGAAAAGGAGGGGGCGGAAAGAGGGGAAAAAGAGAGGGGGGGAAAAAGAGAGGGGGGAAAAAGGAGAGGGGGGGAAAAAGGAGAGGGGGGGAAAAAGGAGAGGGGGAAAAGGAGAGGGGGGGAAAAGGAGAGGGGGGGAAAAGGAGAGGGGGGGAAAAAGGAGAGGGGGGAAAGGAGAGGGGGAAAGGAGAGGGGGGGAAAGGAGAGGGGGAAAGGAGAGGGGGGAAAGGAGAGGGGGGAAAGGAGAGGGGGAAAAGGAGAGGGGGAAAAGGAGAGGGGGGAAAAGGAGAGGGGGGAAAAGGAGAGGGGGGAAAAGGAGAGGGGGGAAAAGGAGAGGGGGGAAAGGAGAGGGGGGAAAAAGGAGAGGGGGGAAAAAGGAGAGGGGGAAAAAGGAGAGGGGGAAAAAGGAGAGGGGGAAAAAGGAGAGGGGGGAAAAGGAGAGGGGGGAAAAAGGGAGAGGGGGGAAAAAGGAGAGGGGGGAAAAAGGAGAGGGGGGGAAAAAGGAGAGGGGGGAAAAAGGAGAGGGGGGAAAGGAGAGGGGGGGAAAAAGGAGAGGGGGGAAAAAGGAGAGGGGGGGGAAAAAGGAGAGGGGGGAAAAGGAGAGGGGGGGAAAAAGGAGAGGGGGGAAAAGGAGAGGGGGGAAAAAGGAGAGGGGGAAAAGGAGAGGGGGGAAAGGAGAGGGGGGAAAAGGAGAGGGGGGAAAGGAGAGGGGGAAAAGGAGGGGGGTGAAAAAGGAGAGGGGGTGAAAAAGGAGAGGGGGTGAAAAAGGAGAGGGGGGTGAAAAAGGAGAGGGGAAAAAGGAGAGGGGGGAAAAAGGAGAGGGGGGAAAAAGGAGAGGGGGGAAAAGGAGAGGGGGAAAAGAGAGGGGGGAAAAAGAGAGGGGGGAAAAGAGAGGGGGGGAAAAGAGAGGGGGGAAAAGAGAGGGGGAAAAGAGAGGGGGAAAAGAGAGGGGGGAAAAGAGAGGGGGAAAAGAGAGGGGGGAAAGAGAGGGGGGAAAGAGAGGGGGGAAAAGAGAGGGGGGGAAAAGAGAGGGGGGGAAAAGAGAGGGGGGAAAGAGAGGGGGGAAGAGAGGGGGGAAGAGAGGGGGGAAAGAGAGGGGGGAAAGAGAGGGGGGAAAGAGAGGGGGGAAAGAGAGGGGGAAAGAGAGGGGGGAAAGAGAGGGGGGAAAAAAAGAGAGGGGGGAAAGAGAGGGGGGAAAGAGAGGGGGGAAAGAGAGGGGGGAAAGAGAGGGGGGAAAGAGAGGGGGGAAAGAGAGGGGGGAAAGAGAGGGGGGAAAGAGAGGGGGGAAAGAGAGGGGGAAAGAGAGGGGGGAAAGAGAGGGGGGGAAGAGAGGGGGAAAAGAGAGGGGGGGAAAGAGAGGGGGAAAGAGAGGGGGGAAAGAGAGGGGGGAAAGAGAGGGGGAAAGAGAGGGGGGAAAGAGAGGGGGGAAAGAGAGGGGGGAAAGAGAGGGGGGAAAGAGAGGGGGAAAGAGAGGGGGGAAAGAGAGGGGGAAAGAGAGGGGGGAAAGAGAGGGGGAAAGAGGGGGGAAAGAGAGGGGGGAAAGAGAGGGGGGAAAGAGAGGGGGAAAGAGAGGGGGGAAAGAGAGGGGGAAAGAGAGGGGGAAAGAGAGGGGGGAAAGAGAGGGGGGGAAAGAGAGGGGGGAAAGAGAGGGGGGGAAAGAGAGGGGGGAAAGAGAGGGGGGAAAGAGAGGGGGAAAGAGAGGGGGGAAAGAGAGGGGGAAAGAGAGGGGGGAAAGAGAGGGGGAAAGAGAGGGGGGAAAGAGAGGGGGGAAAGAGAGGGGGGAAAGAGAGGGGGGAAAGAGAGGGGGGAAAGAGAGGGGGGAAAGAGAGGGGGAAAGAGAGGGGGAAAGAGAGGGGGGAAAGAGAGGGGGGAAAGAGAGGGGGGAAGAGAGGGGGAAAGAGAGGGGGGAAAGAGAGGGGGAAAGAGAGGGGGAAAGAGAGGGGGAAAAGAGGGGGAAAGAGAGGGGGAAAGAGAGGGGGGAAAGAGAGGGGGGAAAGAGAGGGGGGAAAGAGAGGGGGGAAAGAGAGGGGGGAAGAGAGGGGGGAAAGAGAGGGGGGAAAGAGAGGGGGGAAAGAGAGGGGGGAAAGAGAGGGGGGAAAGAGAGGGGGGAAAGAGAGGGGGGAAAGAGAGGGGGAAAGAGAGGGGGGAAAGAGAGGGGGGAAAGAGAGGGGGGAAAGAGAGGGGGAAAGAGAGGGGGGAAAGAGAGGGGGAAAGAGAGGGGGGAAAGAGAGGGGGAAAGAGAGGGGGGAAAGAGAGGGGGGAAAGAGAGGGGGGAAAGAGAGGGGGAAAGAGAGGGGGGAAAAGAGGGGGGAAAGAGAGGGGGGAAAGAGAGGGGGGGGGAAAGAGAGGGGGAAAAGAGGTGGGGAAAAGAGGTGGGGAAAAGAGGTGGGGAAAAGAGGTGGGGAAAAGAGGTGGGGAAAAGAGGTGGGGAAAAGAGGTGGGGAAAAGAGGTGGGGAAAAGAGGGAGAGAAAAGAGGTGGGGAAAAGAGGTGGGGAAAAGAGGTGGGGAAAAGAGGTGGGGAAAAGAGGTGGGGAAAAGAGGTGGGGAAAAGAGGTGGGGAAAAGAGGCGGGGAAAAGAGGTGGGAAAAGAGGTGGGGAAAAGAGGTGGGGAAAAGAGGTGGGGAAAAGAGGTGGGGAAAAGAGGTGGGGAAAAGAGGTGGGGAAAAGAGGTGGGGAAAAGAGGTGGGGAAAAGAGGCGGGGAAAAGAGGTGGGGAAAAGAGGTGGGGAAAAGAGGGGGAAAAGAGGGGGGGAAAAGAGGTGGGGAAGAGAGGTGGGGAAAAGAGGGGGGGAAAAGAGGTGGGGAAAAGAGGTGGGGAAAAGAGGTGGGGAAAAGAGGTGGGGAAAAGAGGTGGGGAAAAGAGGTGGGGAAAAGAGGTGGGGAAAAGAGGTGGGGAAAAGAGGTGGGGAAAAGAGGTGGGGAAAAGAGGTGGGGAAAAGAGGTGGGGAAAAGAGGTGGGGAAAAGAGGTGGGGAAAAGAGGTGGGGAAAAGAGGTGGGGAAAAGAGGTGGGGAAAAGAGGTGGGGAAAAGAGGTGGGGGGAAAAGAGGTGGGGAAAAGAGGTGGGAAAAGAGGTGGGAAAAGAGGGGGGAAAAGAGGGGGAAAAGAGGGGGAAAAGAGGGGGGAAAAGAGGGGGAAAAGAGGGGGGAAAAGAGGGGGGAAAAGAGGGGGGAAAAGAGGGGAAAAGAAAGAGAAAAAGGAGAGAGAAACACACACGCGTGGGTGCGCACATGCACGCACACAAGGACAGATATCAAGAAGAGAGATAACATTAGATACTTCTATTCTCAAGTTACGGTCTGCAAAATGATTTTCAAAGGGCACATGACCTTCTGTTCAATCTAAAATTGAGTCAGTTCATTTTTGTATTATAGTCCATAGTTAGAGCCTACCAAATTTGGTCAAAATCCCTTCAGAGGTTCACAGTAACAAAAAAAATCTCTTACTTTCCAGATAAAGGTCACATCACCTTTGACCCCAAGTTTGCATCAGTTCACCTTTGCACCATAGTACATACTTGTACCAAGTTTGGTCGAAATCCCTTCAGTGGTTCACAAGTTATTGAGGTAACAAAATCACCACACATGGAAGAGCAACCCGAAAACATAATGCCTCCGCATGATCTTTGACCTTTGAACTTTGAGCCCAAAATCTACTCGGTTCATCTTTGCATCACAATACACCTTTGTACCATATTTGGTTGAAAAAAAATCCTTTCAGCGTTTCACAAGTTATTGCGGTAGCAAAATCATGCATGGACGGATGGACGGACAACCCAAAAGCAATGCCTCCGGTGCCTTCTGCAACAAAGGCGTAAAAAATATCTAAGACTAAATAATTTAATTTTGGCTACGAAACATATTGGCGGCAGCAACTACACACGTGAACATTATGCTTTGGCAGTACAATATTTCATAACCCCTAGGCCCTTATGGGAAACATGAGACTGAGAAACCCAAATACATTAAAAGCCTTAAATCTTTGCCAAGATAACACATGCTCTCAAAGTTTAAAAGAGATAAAATAAAATTTTAAAAAATCATTTCTCAGCAACGCAATGCATTGAACATTTGTGCATCGGTGCAATTCCTTGCAGTGTGATTAATGGAAGCAGAATAAAGAAAAGTTTATTTCCACAGACAACACCATCTATGCCTCCTGAAGTCCTGTTCTTACATTGTGAAACTTTTGCCCTACCCTGTTCAAGCATCTGACCCACTTCAACATCTTGTGATAGAACGCCTGAGCACGAATGGACCTCAGACTTAATCTAAATCATGTCACGATGTTTACCCCCAAGGAAATGAGGGATCTCGCCAGGGACAGTTATTTCAATATGGTGGATGTCAGACTGGTTTTAAAAGAGAGAGATATTAACAGTGCCATTTTACCATGTTTGGCAAGTGTTAACAACCAGCCAAATGTTTTACAATGGTCGTTGTAAATTGATAACTACAGATTGCGATGCATCATTTTGTTTCCTCACTTCCAAAGCTCACAGATGTTGTTAAAGGGTAACCAAAACAATATATTTTTTTCTGAAAAGCATTTAAAATCATTAATCACGGACTAATTTTAAGGGGAAAAAAAAGTTTTAATTTTTTTTGCTAATCACAAAGTGTCGAAAAAAAGTGCGAGAGTGTCTATTTTTGATTTTGCCAGTGATGTTACACGATGAACTCACCTTGATCCGAATATCAGCTTTACATGGAGAGTGCAGGTTGAGCTCGGATTCAGATTCCGATTGCACAGTCATTAGCAACACTGATGGTTCTCAGAATGTTGAAAGTGATCATTGGAATTTTGAAGAAACTATTGGAGATAAAAGTAACGATGTAAATGCTTTTGGGGTAATTGTGGAGCCAAATCGTTTCGAGCCTTGTGCGAGCAAATCGGAGGAAGAGGCGGAAGTGTTCGTGAAGACAAAAACACTGGTCACATGATCACTTTAGCTTGGTAGGGTTTGATTTTCCATTCAATTAGGGGTTTACAAGGGAGGGATTTTGTATCAATTGATAAATCGGTTTATATACTACACTAGCAAAAATACCCATCATCGCCCAACAGCACGGGCACTGCAAACAAAATGGGCGACGAATGCTTTGTCCCACCGTTGCAGGTTGACCAGGTGTCTTGTACGTTATGGGATCGTCCCATTTCCGTGTCCCACCATCATGTCTGTGAGGTGTCAATGTCCCTCTCTCGTGGATGGGGATTGTGGAGGGGGTGAACATGGAAGTCGGGGGAGCATGGAGGTGGGGGAGCATGTGGGATGGTGATGGGTATTGTGGGAGGGGTGGTGGTGAGTATTGTGAGGGGAATGAGTGTGAGGGGGATGGTGGGTATTGTGGAGTGGGGGTGTGGGATGGTGGTGGGTATTGTGAGGTGATGGTTGATGGGGAGATGGTGGAAGGTTGGGGGGGGAGGGTACCCTCAAAGTTTTAGCGTCCTCGGTCAAATACTCTTGGGTGGGTAGATGATACATAGATACATACTATATCTCCACTATAAATACAGCAGATGGTGGTTCATTAAATTTGTAAAAATTTGTGTTGACAATAGACAATTATTAGCAGGTGCCTCTTGTGGTAACTGTCGGGCAATGGCAACAGGTGTTTGATTCACCGCTCAAATCATATGTGTACATGTGCCGGTAGCTGCGTAGAGATGGTGTTACAGTTTCGAGCGACGGCTGTTTCTTCCACTTAATCGTAGGTATGGCATCCTCTCTTAATTGTGGTGGATAACCACACGATCTAACCATCTGGTCGTAGTTCATGAACTGGTCACCCTAAAAAGGCGGAGTTGTTACATGTTTTTCAAAACATCCACTTTCACTACAGACAAGAAAAACCACAGATAGAGATATCTTCGTATGAGAAGAAAGGTAATTTTGGCTAGTTTAATGTGGAAAAAACAGAAATAAAAAATATGCAATAGTTTTTGTGTACCAGGCAAATAAGTGATACAAGTCAGGGGTGGAGTAAACAGGCGGAGGCGGCGGATGTGGCGGATGTGGTGAGTCAAATTTGGAATAAACCAAATTTATTTCAATCAATAAGCTTTAATCTAATCTATTTTGTTATTTTTTAGGTGAGTAACACTTAGGACTTGCTGTTGCATGATGCAAAATTGATTATTCAACTTGTTATTATTCAGCAAACCCTGACCAAGATGTACAAACTCCTAAAAGAGATCTAGTAAATATCTTTACATAGTTATGTATCTTGCAGATTCTCAGGATTAATTTGACACTTGAATTGTCCAAAACAGCCAAAGGATAACTGATCCACATTCAATTTACTCAGAAAGGGTGAATTTGAGATAAACGCGAAAATGTGTTTTCCTTGTAATGCATTATCCATTAAAGCTCATAATTAAAAATACCATATTTGCCGTTAATTAGTGGGTTTTGCTAATTTTTTTCACACAAGTGCATGTAGCTTGGTGATGTCTATCAACACAGAGAAAACTGAAAAATTGAATATTTTGACCCTGTAACGCAAATGATGACCAGTTCATGAACTACGACCATCTGTTGTTTCATAACAGTGCTCTGTAAAAGTTCTGAGCACAAATGCAAACATTTTATCAGCCCAAACCACACATGGGTATTTCGGAGAAACCTCATCTAATTTCGGGCAAACTTAGGGTGTTTCGGCCATTGGTGAAGCATGAAACCATCTCAGTTTGCATGACTACAACCACTAAGTTCGCATCGACTTGGCAGCCTTACTACAATTCATGGACCAGGGTTTTTGTGTTTGTATTTGTGGGTTTGTTTGTCGTGCTACTCCTCCTACAGTTCTGGGCCAATTACATCCAGACTTGCTAAAGAGGATCAGCACAACCCCAATTAAATGTATCGGGGTGTTTTTATCTTTGCCGGTGGTCATGGGGAGGGGTGAGGAGGGGGACACAAATTCTCTATGTAAATATGTATCGGGTAGCACCACCTCAAGGTGGGGGAGTGTACTACAAGACTCCAACATTTACAGTACTGTATTCCTATCTACACGTTTTCCAGTGCAGTGAGGTGTTTTGAATTGAAAACTGTGGGTATGTTTTTGCTTCATGCACATAACCAGGGATTTTTTATTTTTTTTTTTGCCTATACAGAGCTGTCAGTTGCCTCTACACCACACAAATAAAAGGTATGCATCAGAAGAACGTGTTGCATGCTTGGAACAAGATCACCCGTAGGGTAGATACTCTGCTAGTATTTATAAAAATTCGAAAATTATTCACCATTGGAGTTAAATCGTACCGTGATGCAACTCGTAAACAATAAGAAAGTGGTGCTCGCCTTAATCGTGAGACATCGTGGATAATCGTGAAGAAGAAGAAGAAGAAGAAGAAGAAGAAGAAGAAGAAGAAGAAGAAGAAGAAGAAGAAGAAGAAGAAGAAGAAGAAGATTGTATTTTAATTGCAAAATTACCGACTGTATAAATCGAAAATCAGAAAGATACACATCACATCTATTTTGTAGGATATCAAGGGATAGATAAGCAGAGGTGGTCTGAGCGGTTGGGTTCCCCTTGAAGTCAATCCTGTCGGTTTCAACTTTCTTGAGAAAATAATAATACAGTAATCAAAAGTTGTCAGCGTGTAATAAAAGGTGGCATCCATCCTCATTAGATTTAAAATTTCCTAAAATATTATAATTTTCACCAGGAATTTGAGGTTTTACCTATATAAACACTGCACGAGATCATTGAACAGCTAAACCACGAACTAGAATGAACCAAAGGGGTGCTCCAGCACACGCCTTTTAGAGTGGTTCCTGCCCCTTTCAAAAAAGCACTCCACCCATCTGAAGCCACACCCTGCTCCCAGAAAATACATATAACACCCTTGAGTCATTCCACCTCATATCACCAGAGGCCTCCCAGTTGACTCCCTCAGATTTACTTTAAACTTTCATAAAACAGTTCCCAGGTATCAAAATGAAGCTGCGTAAAATTTTAGGTCAATAGATGCAGTCAACTCCGAGATATTGAGGGTTGAAATGTGGTTGTGGCCCTATTTTTATGGTCATTGCGAGCATCACAAAATGAACGGCTACGTTTAAACTCCCACAACTTTTTAAATATTAATGCTAGAACCTTGAAATTGTCAGAGGTTATTCTTCTATAACTGCTCTGTAAGAAACAAACATAAAACGGAGTATACCTCTTAATTTTTTATGACCTGATCAGTTGAAATCCAGAAAAAAAAAAAATGTTGGTTTTGTATGAAGGCCCAACTTTGAGAACCCATATATTTTTATTGACCCATCACAGAAGCTTGAAGTTTTTTCAGGTAATAACTGTATGGTAGTAGTATTCAAATACATGTTTACTTTTCTTAATCAGTCATATATAATACAGTCATGATCCGTCAAAAATTTTCATTTTTCCCCGAAATTCAGGTGAGGATTGCAAATACATGACGAGGTATACCACTTCAAATTGTTCACCATTGGAAAGAGCATATTCAAGTTTACAAAAGTGTCAAATATCAAAGTGGTATAATGTTTCTATCAATATTTTAAATTGGAGAAGTGGATACGTTTTCGCAGCATCATGGTCAGCTGATGCTGCTTCCCAGACTAATTTTACATGATGGAGATCGAATCCTCTTGAATTTCTCAAACCAGCCCTTGCTGGCATGGAACGTGTGGATCGCCATGGTTCAACAGCCTTCAAATTGGTTACCACTTTTGAAAAAGACACTTTTGATCTGATTTGACTGGGATGCTGGAACGGCAAAGAACCACGACCATTACAATGCGAAAGTGGTGATTATTTGGTCTAAACACTGGTGAGGTGAACATGGTTTGAGAATGAAGCATGAGAACGGGGGTTCAAGTCCAGGTGTCAGAAAATAAGGGTTTGAGAATGGGTGTTTGAGAATGCCGGTTTGAGTGCGGGTGTCGGAAAATGAGGGTTTGGGAATAAGGTTTGAAGGATAATGAAGGTTTGGGAATGAGGTTTGAAAGAAAAATGAAGGTTTGGGAATGAGGACGAGAACAATGGGGAAGGTTCTACCTCCAATCAATGACCCCATAATGGCAGCCCACAGATACCACAACTGATCTAACAAATCAATATTTTCGTCCAAAGTCATAACCTTTCTTTGCCTTTTGGCACAACTAACTTTGTTAGTTGCATACAACTTTGTTCGTTGTTAGTTGCATACAACTTCTTTGCCTTTTGGCACAACTAACTTTGGCCATTACTTTATGTTTGGGCTCATTAAAAGCAATGTACAAGAAACACAATGCTCGTAATGGGAGATAATCGTACACGCATGGGACAGACACAAACGATGACTCATGTAGCGGTCCTGAGAGAGTTATTTCATTAGTACTCGCTCAGTTAGCCCTTCCATTATGTCGACTGGGTATATGGAACAAGATGCGTTGCGAGCGCTTTTAGCTAGGTCTTAATTCCATTCATCTATTTAATTTACTTTGCACAAACAGCCTCTCCTTCAAGCAAGCATGAACGCCACAGACTGAACGGTGCCGTTAACAGAGGACCTCGTGAACGCATTCTGCAGGAACCCGTTCAAACTGTGCGCCGTTGCTCACATTTGGGGGTGAGTGAGGCCATTTTCGCCTTCAGACCCTCGCAGGGCGGAGCTACTTCTCAGGATGGCGTCTGCGCACCAATACGATTTTGCTGGGGAATGCCTACATGGCAATTTGATCGATCTTTTCACCCCTCCTTCACCTAAGCCCTTTAAAATAGCTGCAAAAGGATCATCATGGTCGTCGCCGAGTCATCTGCGCTCTAATTCATCCTCATTACTCTTTGCCAGCTTTGGTAATCATCCAATCTTCGTTCCACCAGCTTCGCTTTACTTGCCTTAGTCTTTGTTCTGCTCAGCTTCCATTAGCATTTACATTTACAGACTTTCTCACATGCCATGTTAAGCTATCTCCTCCCACATTCTGCCTCTCCCATATTATGTCTCGTCTGCTGTTGACACACAAATACTGAAAGAGCAACTACAGATACACACTCCACTTTTCCTTTTACACATTACATTTGCATCTCATTTTTTACACCTCATTTACACCTCCCACTCACACACCATAGACACCAAAGTGAATGGGAAGTGTGGACCTGTCGGCCACGCCAGGTAATGAAAGAGGTCACATACACCTCAAACTCTCCCTCATCTTTCTGTGCTCCCTGATTTCCTCTGGTACATGTCTGATGGCGCCCGTCTCAGGGATGCCAACTTTTGGAAATCAGAATTAGGGAGGATTTGCAACCGACACCAAATAATATGCGCAAAGCGCACATCTCAAGCGCGGAGCGCTCGACCCTTGCGGCGGGGTCCAGGGCCCGCCTTAGGGCCCTGGAAGCTCTGGGGTTCTAGACGCTCTCTAGTGCCCTCTGAGCCCTATTTTGGAGCATTTAACATGTTAAGAATTCCCACTTTTTGAACAAAAAAGGGGAAAATTGTGCACTTTTTAATGTTACATGTATGTTAATATTAGTAAGTTAGGGGACAATCAAAGATTAACAAAAAGCACAAAAGAAGCAATATTTTTCTTACCTTACTGGCTGGTACTACTGCTGCTTGCTTTTTCCATGGCAGCTTTGCTGAGTGACAGCTGTGTGGCTCTTTTAGCCCTTCTGATTATGTCTTTGCTGTATTCTCTCTGGTAGCAAGGGGTGCTATGAGCTAGTTTTTCAATTAAGAGAGCTTCCAGGGTTTTGACACTCAAATTGGGACGAAATTCAGTATGATTCTTCCGTACAAGACTGAGTGCCCGCTCACATGATGCGTTCGAATGAGGAATGACCAAGATTCCCTTCATCACTTTGCTCAAATTAGGATACTTCTTGGCACCAGTGCAGGGATCTGTGAGCTGTGAAATCCGATGCCACTGCTCATCCACTCTCACTGTCTCAGTAGCAATTGTAGCTATGGAGGCGTCTGCCTGGTAGTGAGCGAATTCACTCTCAAGACTGTCTATGTCACTATCACCGCCACTGAACAGACAGGGGAATTTCTTGATGAAAAACTCCACACAGTCAAACCCCACTTCTTGGTGTAGCTTAACATCCAGCACCTGAGCATGCTTGGCTAATTCATCATCTAGCGGCCAGGTTTTGAAGATGTAATTGCAGGCTTTCACATAATATGAGCGAACTGCACTGAAGAAACCTTGGATGTCTGACTCACTCAGAGTGAAGGTGGATTTCTTGAGACTCCTTTGTTCCCTTATATACAGTTTGGCATCGTTCCCAATCATGAGGTCCTCATCATTCTTCTGATGATTTCTGTCAGAGAAGGGTACATTTACCAGAGCAACCGATGACACCGATGGTTTCAAAAACCGTACGACGATATCTTTCAGAAGACCATTCAATTCTCCGTGCAGGAGATGAATACAGGGTTTGTCTCTTTGGAGCAGAAGATTCCCCTTCTCAAAAAGCTTGTTAGCATATCGAAGGAAGAAACAATAGAGTTTTGTTTGTGGAGACAAGAACATCCTATTGACACGTTTTTCTCTAGATTCCTGCACAGTGTTTGAGGAAGATGCGCTTTTAGTTGTAGAACTCGTAGTACACTTAGCCGCAGGGCGATCACACTTGCGTTTACTGCCAGCAGAAGAGGTCAGACTCGTAGTACCAGATCCAATTTTACGTTTGAGGAGAAAGCTTGAGGTAGGTGCAGCCAAGGAAGAAGACCTCTGATTCGAAGGTTTTGCTGAGCTTCTATCAAGTGATTTGGCAAAAGCAGAACTTAACTTGGGTCCTTCTTTGCCTGTAGATGGGACTATCACAGTCTTTCTCGACTCTGAAGGGATCTGCTTTGTAGATGAACGTGATGAAGGGCCAGTGATGCTACCTGCTCTCAGCATTGGTTTTGGTGCTGTCCCTGCTGTCTTCTTCGCAGCAGATACTGCAGTGGTAGTGGTGAATGCTGCTCCACTAGTGCTTGATCCTGCAGTGCCAGTACTGGCAGTAGATACAGTGCCGTCCTTCTTGCTCGTTGTTAGAGTCTTGGCTACAGTTGGTTGCATTTTTCTTCGTACTTCTTCTTTGAAGAAGAGGCGAAGTGGCTCCCACTGTTCAATCAGCCTGTCTAGGCACTGACCAAGGGACAGCCACCTTGTTGCGACATGCTTCAGAATCTTGTGTGTCAGGGCATCACAGAGTTCTTGCATTGCTTTCACTCCTTTGACGCGTTTACTACTTTTGTCCAAGTAGTAGTAAATATCGATGAGAAAGTCATCTAATTCAATGGGTAAGGCCTGAGCCGCCTTCTTGGCCGTATTGTGCATCATATGGCAAGGGCATCCCATGATGTAGCACTCTGGATTTTGTTTGTGGATATAAGCAGCGACTCCTTTGTGCTTGCCCACCATGACAGAGGCATTATCAGCACAAAAGGAAACACAATTTCCCACGGAATTTTCCTGTCACTGAACTCATGATCAAGCAGTTTGAAAATGTTTTCTCCAGTGGAATCTTGTTTGCACGCAGGCAAACTTAGCAAACCTTGCTTCACAATCCCAGCACTGTTGTCATAGTACGAAATCAGGACAGGATATAGCTGGGCCTCACCACTGTCATTGCTACCGTCTGTAGCTAGGCTAAATGGAGCTAGTCTAGCAATATCGGCAATAGATGAAGCAGTAACATTTGACAACTCACCAATTATTGCTGAAGTTTTTGTTCTTGCACATCCATACTTGGAAGCAACTTTTGAATCTGGAAACATCTTTTGAAATAGAGGTCCAGCATGATCTGAGACTGATATGGGCAAGTTATGTTCCACAATAAATCCACTAAAGAGAAGTTCCGCTCGGGTAACATCCTCTTCCCTCGCTTTGTCCCTTGTTTGGTGAAATAATTCAGAAGTGTACCGGTACTCGTGCTCGAAGATCTCTCCTTTGCAATGTCTGTGTGCCGTTTGCTTCCAACGTGCTTCCGAATATCATCGCGACCTCCGTGCTCAACTGAAATATCAACGCTGCATACTGTACAATACGCATGATGAATTCCTCTTTCAGACTTTCGAATACACGGGTATTGGAGACTGTATTCGGTCTTGTACTTCTGAGACCATTTCTTGGTCTTCGTAAGCTTCTTTTCTGCCATTTCGTAATCAACATCGAGGGCTTGAAGCATCGGTAACTTCGAAGTCGATGTTCCACAGCTGCAGCGCGACTCGTAGAACTCTAGCGGCTGTTAAACACCGCACGGTGGTCGCGACCGCCGGGCTGGTACGGGGCCCAGCTGCATGCATTGAGCGTATCGCATGCATATACACTGTGCATACATACCGCATGCACTGTATTGCACACATACCGCATGCACTAAATCTCAGTGCATGATCGCATAAGCGAGATCCAGACCCAATGTTTCGCTGCTCCTCATTTGAATTTGCAATTTTTTATGTACAATTTGGTAGCAGCGAACGTTATGGAGTTACCACATGCTATACGTAGCAGACGATGCTTTTCATTCAATTCTCATACTAGTACATTCTGATTAGTGAACAGTGCAAAAATATCAAAATTTCGGGAGGATAAGGATAGTGATCGTAAGGGCGGGAGTTTGGGTGAATTTTCGGAAGCCTCCCGATGAAATCGGGAGGGTTGGCATCTGTGCCGTCTTGTAATGCTTGTACGAGTTGAGATTGTAGAAGTTCTTATTATCGGCGCAAGTCTGTTTTGTGTCCTGTCTTACTTCTTTGTAAATATTTGCAAACCTTTTTAAAAAATGTACCTGCTTGTGAATAAAGCCTTTTTTTGCTACTGCATAATAAATTGCTATGTTATAAATGTATCCAGCTCCTTCTGTCTTTTCCTCCATTGGTCCAGCATTGTCCGCATATTAGTTTATCCAGGAAGTTCTGCCCCACTAATTTGCTTTTTGTTAGCCAGCGCACACTCACTGTATCACTCGGCAGTAATCCGGGTGTGCACTGAGTGCACGAGACCCCCCCCCCCTTTTTGCCTTGGCCATCCACACGTGAGGTATCATGCGAAGCAAGATTGGCAGTACCAATCGACATTTGTGGTTGTTTAGCAACCCACCGGCCTCAGAACCAGGCGTTCGGGAGGGATCCAAGTGCTTCCCCTCGTGGCGAGCCTCAAACGCCAGATCCGTAACAATACTTTATCGACTTGAAGGAGGATTTTTTTTTTTTACACACTGAACTATCCTGCCAACCCTTTCCATGATGGTCAGGCAATTATACAAACTGTCTGGTGAAGGAAACAAAAGGATTGGAGACTTTTCCTGTGTTGTTTCATTATGCACTGTAGAGCAAAATTTTCAGATTGGCCATAATAAATGATACCTTTATATTCAAGATCCAAATTGGCCAATTTAGTGTGTTGGCAAGTGATGGCAACAAAACTCCCCCCACCCAAAAATTGAAGTTGAGCTTCACAGTCTCAAAGCAGAAGCACACCATTTAGATCAAATCATAATGAAAACGAGAAGTGCACTCGGTTGAGCGCATAACTCCACCACACAATGCCTGATCCACGAGAACATATCGGGTCCAATGCATTTTTGAAATATCATGCTTTACATATCGTTTTTGGCCCTATCTCTCAATTGTGAAGAATCACTTTGAGACTTAAATAATTATAGTATCCAGATCCGGATTTGGATCTTCACCAAAATCGATTCAATTCATCCTTGTCACACTCTCAACCTGTTCACCAAATTTCATCCTAATTCGTCCACAACTTTTTGAGATATCATGTTATATATCATTTTGGGCCCTATCTCTCAATGGTGAAAATTCACTTTTAAAATTCTAGTAGCCGGATCCGTATCTTCCCCAAAATCCAATCAGTTCATCCTTGTCACACACCCAACCTGCCCACCAAATTTCATACGAATCGGTCCACAACTTTTTGAGATACTCTGCACACAAACAAACACAAACAAACAAGACAAAGTCAGACAGAGACAGACAGACAGGGGTGAAAACATAACCTCCCTCCACCTTCGGTGGCAGAGGTAATAAAAGGTTTGCCTCATTTGAATCACTGTATTACATCATGACAACACAGGTATAAACTAGAGTTCATAGAATACCTTACCCCGTGCAGTCTTGAGAAACAAGGACATGGATGGGGTCTGCGAACAGCAAATTTGATTGGTCGTGATGATGTAAAATGCCGTAATATTTAGTCCAAGTTCTGCTAAATGGAAGGATTTTGAAAATGCTTAAAAGGCGATTTGTGTTCTCCAGTGTTCAGTATATAATTCAATTGAAAGAAAATAAAGATTTCAAAGGCTGTTCAAAAAAAATTTCTAAGTTGACCGCCGTTCATCTTTTACACCACCATATTTAACACGTTAGATTAGTCATTCGTGCCGGTTGTTTGTGTCCCTTATGATGTCCTTAAAACAGTAAGTTTCCTGTTTGGAATTGCTTTCAATTTTGTTTGACTGCCAGACAGGCAGACAGAGTAAAAAAAAAATTCACACTCCACTCAACACATGTGTGATTGGGATGAATTCAAAGCCATAGTTCAGCTAAAGTAAAGGTTCGTTTTCCAATCCAAGTTCTGATTCGTGTTCAAAATTTGACATTCAATTGAAATTAGATTGTTCCTCCATCATAAACTGAGGTTTGTTGATGGACAGAGACAGACGGAAGACAAAGTGAACCAATTGCTTAACCCCACTTTTTGCTTCACGTGCATGGGGGAAATATGCACAACTGTTGGAATTTTATTTCCACAAGTGCATTCTGCAACTATTGCAAAGAAACCTGTTGAAAACTCAGACCAAGTCAATGCCAGATAATGGCATTGAAAATTCTGGTCCATTTTCGACAAAACTATATCCTGTCGAACTGAAAATTCGTACACAGGGAATCATATCACAAAGTGGGACGTTAAAATGAGCGTCTGTCTGCTCGCATTAACTGACCCTGGTGAAAGTTAATGACCCCACGGTGTCCATCACAATGAGAAGGCAGGTTATCAACCAAACCCTGAGCAAATTTCAAATTCCTGCCCAAATCACCTTCAGTCGAATGCCAGCCTTAATCACCTGGTTCGTGAAAGACTTGGGCCAAAACCTTTTTCCAGCCAACCCTACAAGAAGGTGGAAGTAATTGTGGCAATGAAAGGAAGTAGTAGTTTCATTAATGGGAGGATTGGGAAGGGGGTGAGAGTCATTCTAAGAATTCTACTATCTGTGACACCTATGATTGAATCAAACTACAGGGTCCGCCAAAAGTCATGACTGCATTTGCATTGTAAATTGGGCTGAAGGCAATGCACTAACAGTTTATTTTTCTGTTGAAGGTTAATCTTAAGGCCCGGTCACACCTTGACGTTTTAGCCAACGTATGCCGATTTTTGAATTTTTTTTCTAAAACGCTGGCACACGTTGAATACGTTATGGGTAAGTTTTGATAACATTGAGAGCACGCTGGCATACGTCGTAGTACGTTGCCATACGTCGTTGTACGTTGGCTTTAAACGTTGTACTTTTCGGTTGTCCTCAAATTTTTTCATGCTTGAAATTTCACGACGTATGCCGGCGTATGACACACGTTCCGCTACGCTGGCCACAAGTTGTATGCACGGTCTGCGATCGTTGACAGACGTCAACACATGCTACTTGTAAGGTAATCATAAGTTGAGACACGCCGAGGTAATGTTTAGCGTACCCGAAACTTATTTCTAACCTATGATTAACGTGTTGTTGGCACGTTACGCGATCGTTGCCACACATCGACAGACGTTACTTTTAAGTTACTCATAGGCTGAAAGACGTCGGTATAATGGATCGTCCTTGCGTCAGCGTCCACGGCCACGGCCAGGACACTTATTTGCAGCATTCTTCAAACTTTTCTTCGGCATGACGAGGATGTTCACACTTCGATGTCTAGCTTGGCTATGATTCCAATTGTCCATCGGCAGAGTCTATTTAAAATAGTCTAGTTTGAGCGTTTTAACACGTTCAGAAGAAACGCTTCAAATTTCCAAACCCCAGCATCAAAAAACAAAGGCGAGTGACAGCAATTTAAATCGTTCATTGTAAACAATGAAACTAGCTGAGTGGTTCCGTTTAAAAGTCGTTGAGTGTAAAAAAAATCCAATTGTTGAGCGCAAGCGTCTACTTTCAATAGTGGGGTTTGAGCAATTTAGCACGTTCAATAGAACGATTAAAATTTCCGAGCGCCAGCGTCAAAAAACAAAGGCGAGTGACAGCAATTTAAACCGTTCATTGTAAACAATGAAATAGCTGAGTGGTACCGTTTAAAAGTCGTTGAGTGTAAAAAAATCCAATTGTTGAGCGCAAGCGTCTACTTTCAATCGTGGAGATGCAGCCATTTAAATCGTTGAGTGGCAGCCTATGGACCTACCCGTGGACACGCGGACGATCCATCATAACCCACACCCTCCCCCTCACACTCACCTACTACTGCCAACATGAACAAACTACTACTAATACTAATACTGAAACTGATACTGATACTGTTACTGCTGACATGGACATCGACTCAAAAAGGACTCGAAAACACTGTTGGGTTCCCCTTTTATGAGCAGCATTTTTATATACCAATTCCCAAAACCGCTGGGAACACGTCTTTATATGGCAGTTGTAAGCTAGAAACACATTCATTTTTTTTTTTTGTCGACCGGAAGACGTCATTGGAATACGTCTCCATACGTCGATGTGTGTTGGGACCACGTAAAGAATTGGTTCAAAGCACGTCAAACATAAGTTAGAAATAAGTTTCGCGTAAAAAAGACATTACCGCGACGCGTTTCGACTTGTGAGTAGCTTATAAGTAGCCTTTGTGGACGTGTGTAAGCGTCCGCATATCGTGTGTAAAACTTATCCCCATCGCATGCGGAACGTGTGTCATACGCCGAGTACGTCGTAAAATTTTGAACATGTTTAAAATTTCTTGACGTACTCTACTTACTACAACGTATGATAGCGTACTTTAGCATTCTACTCACGTATACCAAACTTACTCATACCGTATTTGACGTGCCCCCAACGTTTTAGACACATTTTTCTTAGGTCGGCATACGCTGGCAAGATCGCCAAGGTGTGACCGCGATGTTGTCACTTCCATTTCTACGGCAGTTATGATTCGAATCGTTGTGCGTCAGCCTTCTAATAGGCTACGTCACGACATCGTCGGCGATGCGTGCAACGCGCTATGCCGAAGTTAAACTATCGTTGGGCATCGGTTGTGTAGGCCGACAACAGGTTCAGCATTCGTTGGTATAAGTTATCCATAACACAACGAAACGTTCTGTGTCCATTACTAATATGTTATGCATACGACCAACTCGTTATGAATACGTCCGAATCTTTAAAAAAAAACATCAAAAGTTCAACGTCAGCCAGCGTTTTACATACATTTTAATACGTTGCCATCGCTGGCTAAAACGTCAAGGTGTGACCGGGCCTTAAATGGTTGAATTTATCATGGATAAGTGGACACTTCAGCAGAGGGCATCGATTGTGGAGGTGCACTTCCAAAATGGTCGCAGTGCTGTGTGTGCACAGCATGAATTACGAGGACCACATGGTGTGAGAATAGCACCAACAGACAAAGCCAGAAGGATATGGGAGACAGCATTCTGACAGACTGGTTCAGTGGCATTTGCAAAAAGGTCAGGTCGTCTGAGGTCAGTGAGAACTACAGCAAACATTGCAGATGTCCAGGAAGACGCCGTGCGCTCCCAAATAAATTGTGTAAACGGCAATCCCATGAATTGCAGATTTTCGAGACCTCACCGTGTCGGATTATGAAAAAGGACAATGGGTGTTATGCATACAGAGTGCAAGTTGTGCAGAAACTGTTACCCACTGAGGCACATGCTCGTCTAACATTTGCTCAGCGATTTTTGGAAATGACCAACAATGACGATAACCTCCTCACCAATCTTCACATGACCGTGAATCATCAAAAGACCCTTTCGTTCCAACAAGATGGTGCCACCTGCCACACCGCAAGGGAATCAATGGCTTTGCTCAGACAACTGTTCCCCGACCGAATGATTTACCGGTTTGGAGACCTTTTCCTCCACAATCTCCACGTTAAACAGACCCAGACTTTTTTCTCTGGGGCTACCTGAAAGACAGAGTATACCATACAAAACCCAGGACCTTACTGAAGGAAAATATTTATAAAGAAATCCTTAATATTCAGTTGGAAACACTGGCATCAGTGATGGAGGGTGTTGTGCAGTGGGCACAACTTTATGTGGATGCCCGTGGTGCTCACTCACTTGCTGGATATGACTTTCATGAAATAAATTGTGAACAATCTCCAAAGTGTTCTTTCATTTCCATCTTATATATTCAGTACAACATACTTCTTATTTCCTACATTGCTGTTTGAAATACAGTCAAGACTTTTGGCAGACCCTGTATATATAATTCAGCTTCTGTTTTTATTTGTTTGACTTGTACACACATTAACCGCAAGACGCAATGAGTTAAAAATTGGTGGTTGTACTTTGGGGGTGCCCAAGTTTGTTTCTTTGACTACTATGCAACTCTGAATCGCTGGATAAAATGAGTTAAAAACCGATGGTGGCATTCAGAATATGCACAGGGGTCTTTAGGGGGTACAAAAAAACAAAATCATAGCTCAGGTTGGTTCAGGATGAGGGGAAGACCCCAATTCTCTATGTAAATTGTACGGCATAAGGCCACTCCCAGTGACAGGGGGTATTACAAGTCATTCTATCTTCTTCTTCTTCTTCTTTCGGCTGCTCCCGTTAGGGGTCGCCACAGCGGATCATCCATTATGATCCGCATAATGATTTGGCACAGGTTTTATGCCGGATGACCTTCCTGACGCAACCTTGGTCGCCTCTTACGACACAGGGATATGGTACACCTATTCCAAATGGGGCATATTACAAGTCATTATATAAATATGCCAATTCAGGGGGAATAGTTTCAGAAGGATGGGTTCTTCACCAGTATATTGTAACCTGGATTGAAACTATTTTCTTATGAAGTGGTCCTCAGAGTAAAGATGTACAAAGTTAATTGATTGCAGAAGCAATTATGGAGTTGTGCTACTCCTTGTGGTGCATCCTGAAGTTCAGTTTCAGGTCAGGTCAGATATGGGAGCATGTGCCGGAGCAGCGCATTTCTGCATCCACTTTCCACTGGAACTCCAGGGGCCTCCGTCTGGCCATCCCCCAGGCAGATGCCTGGCCCATCCCCATCTCCTTGACATGCTGATTAACCTGCTGCAACCACAAGGCAAGTGGTCGACCCATTGGCCTTCTCCACTCATGAGGCTCCCTCGCTGAGAGAATCTGGTGAGCAGGAACAGCATCACGAAAACGAGCCACATGTTCATGCAGCTGCAGCTGACACTCATGGACTATACAGGTCAGGTCAGGTATGGGAGCATGTGCCAGAACAGCGCGTCGCTGCGTCCACTTTCCGCCGGTACTCCAGGGGCCTCCGTCTGGCCATCCCCCAGGCAGATGCCAGGCCCATCCCCATCTCCTTGAGACGATGGTCAACCTGCTGCAACCATGAGGCACGTGGTCGGCCCACTGGCCTCCTCCACTCATGAGACTCCCTTGCTGAGAGAATCTGGTGAGCAGGATCAGCGTCAGGAAAACGAGCCACATGTCCATACAGTCGCAGCTGACGCTCACGGACTATGCAGGTAACAAATCTCATCCGAGTCTCTCTCAGCAACCGCTCGTTGGACACAAAATCCGACCAGCGATAGCCAAGGATTCTCCGAAGAGACCTGGTACCAAAGGAATTAAGTCTCCGTCTCAGATCCTTGGTCAGAGTCCAAGTCTCGCACGCATAGAGCAAGACTGGAAGTACCAAGAACCTGAAGACTCGGACTTTCGTCCTCCCGCACAGGTACCGGCAGCGCCACACCCCATGATCCAGTGAATCCATGACTCCCCAGGCCCGACCCAGACGTCTATTGACCTCCGGCTCACAACCCGCAGAGACATGAATATCACTGTCAAGGTAAGTGAATCTCTCCACGACCTCAACATCCTCACCACAGACACAGACAGGACAGCAGCATCCAAGATGTCACCGAAAGCCTGGATCTTAGTTTTGACCCAAGAAATCCGTAATCCCAACGGCTCCGACTCCTCATTCAGCACCTCGAGGGCCCCCAAGAGGATGTCTAAAATCTCCGCAAAGATGACTGCATCATCTGCAAAATCAAGGTCCGAGATCTTGACATTGCCAAACGATGCACCGCAACTTGATCTCTCCGACATCCTCCCAAAAATCCAGTCCATACAAGTGCTGAAAAGTGTGGGGGCAAGTACACATCCCTGACGAACTCCAGTAACAACTGGAAATAAGTCAGAGATGGTACCACCACACTTCACAGCACTCTCAGTACCAGAGTAGAGTTCAGACATCAGATCGATCAGTTTCGGTGGCACCCCACGAAGACCAAGAATCCTCCAGAGGACATCCCGATTCACTGAATCGAACGGTTTACAGAGATCAACATAGGCTGCAAGCAGCCCCTGCCGAAACTCTCGTCTGCATTCGGTGAGGACACGAAGTGCAAGGATACGGTCAATCGTTGACCTCTTTGGTGTAAAGCCTGACTGCTCTGGACGCTGGTGCTCAAGCAGATGGTGGCGAACCCTATCAAGAATTATCCGAGCAAAGACTTTGCTCGGCACTGAGAGCAGCGTCACCCCTCGGTAGTTGTTGCAGTCTTGGCGATCACCCTTCCCTTTCCAGAGAGGGACAACAAGGCCCCTCTTCCAGTCAGTTGGGATGATGCCTGTGTTCCAGGCAGAGCACAAAACTGCATGCAACGACACGAGTGCAGCATTTCCACCAGCCTTGAGAAGTTCAGCATGGATGCCACAGATCCCTGGAGCTTTGCCCCGTTTCAACTGGTTCACCGCAGCCGGTGTTTCCACAAGCGATGGTGGACCACAGTTGATTCGAGGGTCAGCAACAGGGATTGCAACACCCTTGACGCCCAACTCGACAGCTGGGGGATCAGCCTGGTACAACCGCTCAAAGTAACCGGCCCAGCGGGCCTTCACTTCAGACTCCTCTGTCAAGAGCCTACCACTCTCTGCTCGAACTGCAGTGCTCCGAGGGATGGGCTTGGATGAACGTAATGCGCGAATTCCCCTGTAAGCGGGACGAGAATCACCTGTCCACAGGTGATGCTCTACCCCCTCACAGATTCCTCGCACATAGGCCTCCTTGTCCACCCTCAGTGCACGTACAGTTTTACGCCTCAGCTCCCTGAACAGCTAAGCTCTGTCATTCAGCCTGGCCCTGCGACTCTGGTCAATGGTATCCAGTGTCCCTTGAGAGACAAAATTCTTCTTTGCCCTGCGGTGAACTCCAAGGCATCCACCGGCAACATCAAGGACGGTGGTCTTGAAGGCGCTCCACAACTCTTCAGGACCCCCCAAAGCACCCAGACCCCCCAAGTGTCCACTCAGGCTGTTCGCAAACTCCTCAGCAACTCTGTCATCCCTGAGCTTGGCAACATCCAGCCTAGGCTGGGATGGTACCATTCTCCAGGATTTAAGGTGCAGCTTTAGAGTTGCTACAACAAGCCTGTGGTCAGTATTGAGGAACTGAGCACTCCGGTAGACCCTGCAGTTCTGGATCATCCTCCAACGACCGTCAATGAGGACATGGTCAATCTCCTTTGCCACACCGCCAGCGTTGGAATACCAAGTCCAGCGAAGAGCTTGCGGGCGCTGAAACCATGAACCAGCCACCCTAAGTCCATGATTTCTTGCAAAGTCAAGGAACTTAATGCTATTCTGGTTCATAGTTCCTGACCCATGGGAACCAACACACACCTCATAACCATCCCTATCAGTTCCAGTCGATGCATTGAAATCCCCCAAGACTAGAAGTGTATCTCGTCTGGGGCACTGATCAACCACAGACTCGAGTGTGGCGTAGAATGCATCCTTCACGGTGAGATCACTCGCCTCACTCGGAGCATAAACAGAGTCCAGGGAAATGACACCTAAGGAGTGACGAATCCTTAATCTCATAATACGCTCGTTGACCGGTGTTACCTCAATTATCATTGGGGTCAGCTTATTGGACACAGCTACAGCAACTCCTTGGGTATGGTAACCATCAGAGCGACCAGACCAATAGTAGGTGTAACCACCCACCATTATCTCGCCGCAATCCGGTCTCCGAACCTCAGAGAGAGCTGCAATCCCGATGTCCAAACGCTTGAGCTCAGATGATAACAGAGACAGGTGATCATCCTCTCTTAGGGATAGGACATTCCAGGCACCCACCCGAAGGGACCGCCTCAGATTAACCCAAGGAGACCGCCGTCTGGTGGACGACACCTCAGCACCACTCCGACACACTCTCCCGCAATCTGACCCAGGGATGTTACCCCGTGGTTTCCCTCCTATCATCAAAGATTGGGGGTCCCGAAGGCTTTGCCCCAATCCCGTCATCCGGTGAGCTGCCCTGCGAAGGAAAGCTGCGCAGGAGGTACTCCCACGGAGTGGGTTTTCAGATTTTTTTGCGTTTTTGCGTTTTGCGGAATGAAGGGTTTTACGGTGGCCGGAGTGCAAATCCTGCCACCAACCTCCTAATAAGAAGTAACCCAACTGCAGGAGGACGTCCGCAGACACAGTTGGGCACTAGATATGGATGGCCGTTGGCTCACAAGGAGCTCCTCCGCCCTTTGACAGGTTTTGTTTTTAATCCTGCCGGGTGTCCATATCCAAACACCCTCCTCACCAGAAAACCTGGTGGGGGAGACGGTTTAGTCGCCGACAACCCGACCATGGAACAGGTTAGTACAGGTTTACATGGTACCTGTAGCAGGTCACAGATCGAACCTGACCTGACTTTAAAATACCTGACCTGACTATACAGGTAACAAATCTCATTTGAGTCTCTCTCAGCAACCGCTCGTTGGACACAAAGTCCAACCAGCAATAGCCAAGGATTCTCTGAAGAGACCTGGTACCAAAGGAGTTAAGACTCCATCTCAGATCCCTGGTCAGAGTCCAAATCTCACATCCGTAGAGCAAGACTGAAAGTACCAAGGACCTGAAGACTCAGACTTTCTTCCTCCTGCACAGGTACCGACAGTGCCACACCGCATGATCCAGTGTGAATCCATGACTCCTCAGGCCCGACCCAGACATCTATTGACCTCTGGCTCACAGCAAGCAGAGACATTATTAATATCACTGCCAAAGTAAGTGAATCTCTCTGTGACCTCAACATCTTTACCACAAACAGGTACAGACAAGACAGCAGCATCCAAGATGTCATTGAAAGCCTGGATCTTAGTTTTGACCCAGGAAATCCATAATCTGCATCATCTGCAAAATTAGTCAGAGATATTTACATTCCCAAACGATGCACCGCAGCTTGATCTCTCTGACATCCTCCACAGAATCCAGTCCATACAAGTGCTGAAAAGTGTGTGGGCCAGTACACACCCCTGACAAACTCCAGTAACAACTGGAAAAAAGTCGAAGATGGTATCACCACATCTCACAGCACTCTCAGATCGAGAGTTTAGTTCAGACATCAGATTGATCAGTTTTGGTGGCACCCCATGAAAACAAAGAATCTTCAAGAGTGCATCCAGATTCACCGAGTCAAACGCTTTACAGAGATCAACATAGGCTGCAAGCAGCCCCTACCGAAACACTCGGCTGCGTTCAGTGAGGACCCGAAGGGCAGAGATAGGTCAATTGTTGACTTCTTTGGTGCAAAGCCTGACTGCTCTGGGCACTATTGCTCAAGCAGATGGTGGTGAACCCTATCAAGAATTATCCGAGCAATGACCTTGCTCGGCGCTGAGAGCAGCGTCACCCCATCAGTAGTTGTTGCAGTCTTGACGTAATTGTTTTTCTCCTATCATCAAAGAGTGAGGGGTGCTGAAGGATTTGCCTCAATCCCTTAATCTGGTGAGCTGCCCTGCGGAGGGCAGCTGCACAGGAAGTATTCCCACGGAAGTGGGTTTTCAATTTTCTTTTAGGTTTTATTGGGTTTTGCGGAGTGAAGGGTTTCACAGTGGCCAGAGTGCAAATTCTGCCACCAACCTCCTAAAAAACAGTAACCCAACTGTAGTAAGATGTCCGCAGACACAGTTGAGCACTAAATATGGATGGCCGTTGGCTCACAAAGTGCTCCACCGCCATTTGACAGGTTTTGTATTTAATCCTGCTGGGTGCCCATATCATACACCCTCCACACCAGGAAACCTGGTGGGTGAGATGGTTTATTCACCGACAACCCGACCACGAAACAGGTTAGTACAGGTTTACGTGATACCTGTAGCAAGTCACAGATCCGATCTAGCCTGACCTGACAATAGTAGATAAACAAATATACCTGAATAGTTTCACATATATTTGTTGGAGTTTCCACACAACAACATTCACTAAAACACATGCGGTTTCAAAGCTCCTAAATTCTGCTACTTCTGATCTTGAGATATAGTCTTGTGTCACACAATGGCTCACTATATTGTTCTTTTATCCTGAAGCACAAAGGAAGTCACCTCAAATAACTATGGTGACTCTCAGGTTCATCACTTACTAGTTTACGATTGATAATAATTAAATAAATAACTAAAAAGAAGCAACTGGAACAATATTTCATACTGATTGGTCAAACCTTTACTGCAGTCAAAGCATTAAGACAACACATTGTGCTGCCATATTCATTTCATACGATGGTATTTGATTGCCATACCTGCAATAAAGTATGTATTGGTTTGACTGCAGTCTGTGCAGCCAAGGCAGGTTGACTGGAACATTCTGGCAAAAGCTTTGTCTCCTTCCGATTGGTGATGACATAGCCCACATCCTTGCTCCAGAATCGCTCGATTACCTGCCCCAACAATTTGGAGACTCGGGCAATCAAACGATAGCAGCAGTTCGTTGTTTTTGACATGATAAACACATCTATCAATAAATTAAAGCTATACAGTCCTGTACTGTAATCACAAAAAAAGTTTAACTGGAGCGAAGTTGATGGCATGCCATTGCAAATCCCCATGCTTCCCACCGAAAGCAAAGTTGAGATGGCAAAAAGTTCCACCAGGAATGACCCAACATCAAATTTCGAGTTGAAAAAAACTAAAATAAAAATCTTGTTTTGACCCCGATGACCCCAAGTCTGCAAACCCTGAGGCATGAAGTGGGAGTAAAATCCCCCCAAAAAATCTTACATATTTCATGTCCCCCAAAATTGATTGCATATACGTGTCATTAAAAAAACGTTTTAACCGATTACAATATCCCCCAGTTTTTGTATTTCTTCCAAAAAGCCCTCCCCCTTGCTTTCGGTGGGAAGCACGGGGGTCTGCGATGGCATGCCATCGACTTCACTATGGTTTGTTTTTGAAATAATTTATTCTTCTCTACATCCTTAACAGGACTCCAGTGCATAAATTTTAACCGTTTAAATTTAGCTAAAACCTTAAAATAGGATGAAGTACTATGATCTGTGAAAAATCTTTTAAAGCAATGGCAGACCAGACAGTGCAGCACTTCAACAGTAACAGTCCTTACCCCTCCCAGCTGCTGCAGTTCTTTCTTCATGAATGTTGCAATTTTGGGGCTGAGTACATCATCTAAGAAGAACCGCTTGCCATGCAAAGGGGCCAAATGGCCTGCTTTCCGCATCCTTTCTTCAAACGGGACATAAATAAATAAATAAATACATAAAGTATGTGAGACAAAACAAACAGCTTAGAGGTTGATAAATATGGATTGGGGGTGGGGGGGGGGGTTGGGGAGGGGAATAATTGTTATGGTGCAATTTCACATAAGTACTCATCTATCCAAACATAATGTCATCAACAAGAAGGGAGATACCTTAAAACCACTTGGTTGTGCTTGCATTCAGAATTGCCCCCAAAACACTCACTGGAGTTTCCACACAGCAAACACTTTTATATTTTGTTTAGAAAATAATTATCAACAACCACATTTGAATATCAATGCTGATGCAAACAATCGGTGCATATGACACCCTGCTAACATGCCAATTCACCACACAATAGGTCAGTACTGGTTGCAGGTGCTGTACCTTGGATGTACACAATGAGAAAACAGACCCCACAAAAAACAGCCTTCAGCTCATTATCAGGGATGGTGAGAATTACGGTGCAGATATTAACAAAACAAAGTAAAAGTTAGAAAATGATGAGCAAGTTAAATGTATGGCTGCTGGAAATCAAACATCGTTGTTCAAATTTTCAAAACAAGATCATCTCAGGAATGCAGAATGGTGGAGTTGTAAGATTCCGGAATGTAAAACCACAAACATCAACTGCAGCATCATATCCGCAAACAAATGGGTCAACAATTTAACTGCCACGGACTAGGAAAGCCCTAGCGTGTTTGCTTCATCCCGGTGAAATCACTTCATCAATAAGTAGTGGATGAATGACCACTACAATCGAAGCACAAGATCAGTATGAAACAACTAAATGTATAGCTCAACCTTAAAACATTAACTAAAACTGCCATCTTCTTTGGTGATTAATTTTGACCGCCATTCCCCACGGCAATTCGCTTGAGCCGCCATTCCCTGTGGCAATCTGCTTGAGCCGCCGTTCCCCGCGGCAATTCACTTGAGCCGCCGTTCCCCGCGGCAATTCACTTGAGCCGCCGTTCCCTGCGGCAATTCGCTTGAGCCGCCGTTCCCTGCAACATTTTGTTTAAAGCACCATTCCCTGTGGTAATTTGTTTCATCCCCATCGACCATTCCCTGGGGTAATTTGTTTAAGCCATCATTCCCTGGGACATTTAATTTTACGTTCACACTCCCTTTGGTGATTTAATGTTTTTGCAATTCCTGCAAAAGTTGAACCATATCTTTTTCTACATAATAATATGCAAAAAGTGTGGAGTTGACCAAAAGAAACTCCCTCCCCACTGCCTTTCACCTGCCGCAACCCATCCCGATGGACTGCGGGCCTCGCTCGTGACAGAGTGCGATATTTCGATTTTCGTGTCATGCTCGTAGTTGTCGGTGATTGACTGAGATGTGCTGTGGTGAACTACTGTGATCTACAGACTGAAATGTGCTGTGGTGAACTACTGTGAGCTACAGACTGAAATGTGCTGTGGTGAACTACTGTGATCTACAGACTGAAATGTGCTGTGGTGAACTACTGTGATCTACAGACTGAAATGTGCTGTGGTGAACTACTGTGATCTACAGACTGAAATGTGCTGTGGTGAACTACTGTGATCTACAGACTGAAATGTGCTGTGGTGAACTACTGTGATCTACAGACTGAAATGTGCTGTGGTGAACTACTGTGATCGAGACTGAAATGTGCTGTGGTGAACTACTGTGAGCTACAGACTGAAATGTGCTGTGGTGAACTACTGTGAGCTACAGACTGAAATGTGCTGTGGTGAACTACTGTGAGCTACAGACTGAAATGTGCTGTGGTGAACTACTGTGATCTACAGACTGAAATGTGCTGTGGTGAACTACTGTGATCGAGACTGAAATGTGCTGTGGTGAACTACTGTGATCTACAGACTGAAATGTGCTGTGGTGAACTACTGTGATCGAGACTGAAATGTGCTGTGGTGAACTACTGTGATCGAGACTGAAATGTGCTGTGGTGAACTACTGTGAGCTACAGACTGAAATGTGCTGTGGTGAACTACTGTGAGCTACAGACTGAAATGTGCTGTGGTGAACTACTGTGATCTACAGACTGAAATGTGCTGTGGTGAACTACTGTGATCGAGACTGAAATGTGCTGTGGTGAACTACTGTGATCGAGACTGAAATGTGCTGTGGTGAACTACTGTGATCTACAGACTGAAATGTGCTGTGGTGAACTACTGTGATCTACAGACTGAAATGTGCTGTGGTGAACTACTGTGATCTACAGACTGAAATGTGCTGTGGTGAACTACTGTGATCGAGACTGAAATGTGCTGTGGTGAACTACTGTGAGCTACAGACTGAAATGTGCTGTGGTGAACTACTGTGATCGAGACTGAAATGTGCTGTGGTGAACTACTGTGAGCTACAGACTGAAATGTGCTGTGGTGAACTACTGTGATCGAGACTGAAATGTGCTGTGGTGAACTACTGTGATCTACAGACTGAAATGTGCTGTGGTGAACTACTGTGAGCTGCAGACTGAAATGTGCTGTGGTGAACTACTGTGATCTACAGACTGAAATGTGCTGTGGTGAACTACTGTGATCGAGACTGAAATGTGCTGTGGTGAACTACTGTGAGCTACAGACTGAAATGTGCTGTGGTGAACTACTGTGATCGAGACTGAAATGTGCTGTGGTGAACTACTGTGAGCTACAGACTGAAATGTGCTGTGGTGAACTACTGTGATCGAGACTGAAATGTGCTGTGGTGAACTACTGTGAGCTGCAGACTGAAATGTGCTGTGGTGAACTACTGTGATCGAGACTGAAATGTGCTGTGGTGAACTACTGTGAGCTACAGACTGAAATGTGCTGTGGTGAACTACTGTGATCGAGACTGAAATGTGCTGTGGTGAACTACTGTGAGCTACAGACTGAAATGTGCTGTGGTGAACTACTGTGATCGAGACTGAAATGTGCTGTGGTGAACTACTGTGATCGAGACTGAAATGTGCTGTGGTGAACTACTGTGAGCTACAGACTGAAATGTGCTGTGGTGAACTACTGTGATCGAGACTGAAATGTGCTGTGGTGAACTACTGTGATCGAGACTGAAATGTGCTGTGGTGAACTACTGTGAGCTACAGACTGAAATGTGCTGTGGTGAACTACTGTGATCGAGACTGAAATGTGCTGTGGTGAACTACTGTGAGCTGCAGACTGAAATGTGCTGTGGTGAACTACTGTGATCGAGACTGAAATGTGCTGTGGTGAACTACTGTGAGCTACAGACTGAAATGTGCTGTGGTGAACTACTGTGATCGAGACTGAAATGTGCTGTGGTGAACTACTGTGAGCTACAGACTGAAATGTGCTGTGGTGAACTACTGTGATCGAGACTGAAATGTGCTGTGGTGAACTACTGTGATCGAGACTGAAATGTGCTGTGGTGAACTACTGTGAGCTACAGACTGAAATGTGCTGTGGTGAACTACTGTGATCGAGACTGAAATGTGCTGTGGTGAACTACTGTGATCGAGACTGAAATGTGCTGTGGTGAACTACTGTGAGCTGCAGACTGAAATGTGCTGTGGTGAACTACTGTGATCGAGACTGAAATGTGCTGTGGTGAACTACTGTGAGCTACAGACTGAAATGTGCTGTGGTGAACGACTGTTATTTACACACTAAAATCTGCTGCGGTGGTCTACTACAATATACGAGAAACACTCACTCCTTCAGTGAGCAGCAAGGGAGTGTTTTTATTCCTTTCTCCCAGACAAGTTGCACAACTTTCGGGAGTACGCTTTATTATTTAGCAATAACATCCAGTGTTAAAATTGATCTGTCGAAGGTTTTAGAGGCCGCGGACGTTTGGGTGGCTGCGGACAAGGGATGGGCAGCCGCATGAATGATTTGTGAGGCCGCAAATAAAGCGTGGATGACCACGGACAAAGTTTTTGAAGCTGCAGACAAGGTGTGGTCGAACGCAGACAAGGCGTGAGCAGCCGCGGACAAGGTTCGCGAGGGCACGGACAAGGTGTGGGTGACGCGGGCAAGGAGTGTGCGGCCGCAGACAAGGTTTGTGAGGTCACGGACAAGGTGTGGGCAGCCACGGACAAGCTCCTAAAGGGAACGGCAAGGGAGTGTAATTTTTTTTTCTCCCGGACAAGTTGTACAACTTCCGGGAGTTTGATTTATTATTTCGCGATAATATCCAGAAATCAAATTATTGCGCCAGTAGTTTATTCTATTCAGGTATACCTTCCACAACCAATTTTCACCCACGGCCAGCTCTACGTTGCTTTGTCAAGAGCACGCTCTCTCAAGTCCATTGCAATCCAACTCGACAAGTCTCCACAGCAAGGCACAACAAAGACAGAAACATTCACTCAAAACATCGTCTTCAAGGCTATCCTAAACAATACCCCATAAGGCAAGAAAATATAGGTAGCGCTTCTCATTGCAAGTGCAGGGCATTTCATCACCACTATTCCTGTTCATATCCCATAAAACAAAAATCATGCATGTGTGCATCTTACATGGTTTTAATTTAAAAAAGAACATCTCAGTTTTATAAGTTGTATTCTCTGTATCATAATTTCACAATTAATTATTGTGAAATCCATTTACAATAAATAAATATTGTGATTGTTTCGATAAATTGGTTATCAAACCAATCACCCAATCTTTCAATTATTTTATCATGAATAACTCTCAAATTTCAAATTACCTTATTCAAAGCATCTAGCCCCGTTGATTTTTCAACGGGTGACTGCGAGTCGATTATATAATACTGACTACCAAGTCAGGTGTTTTTTTTTTGAGCAAATAGTTAACACGCTTGCCAAATGACTCAGTCTCTGAAGTTTGGACATTACAATCACCCACATTATGGACCTTGACAAGTATATATCCATTTTTTAATTCTCCCAGTTTACATCTGCCACCGAAGGAGGAGGTTATGTTTTCACCCCTTTCTATCTGTTTGTCTGTGTACAGGATATCTCAAAAAGTTGTGGATGGATCTGGATGAAATTTTGTGGACAAGTTCGGTGTGTGACAAGGACAAATAGATTCCATCCACTGGAATTATTAAAGTGATTCTTGACAATTGAGGGATGGGGCTAAATATGATATATTGCACGATATCTCAAAAAGTTGTGGATGGATTCAGATGAAACTTGGTGGATATGTTGGGTGTGTGATAAGGAAGAATCGATTCAATTTCCGTGAAGATCTGGATCTGGATACAAGAATTATTTAATACTTAAAGTGATTCTGCACTATTGAGAGATAGCGCTAAAAACGATATTGTACTGCATAGCATGATATGTCAAAAATGTCTTGGACCCGATATGTTCTCGTGGATCAGGCATTACGTGGCGGAGGTATGCGTTCTACCGAGTGCCCTTCTAGTTTCTTCATGTTGTAACCAATTTTAAAAGTATTACATTCCTGTATGCCTGCTATCCTTTTCCACGTTCAACCGACCTCTCTCTCCCATGCTTCGACAATTTCATGTGACAAAATAAGGCGTATTAAAAAACATTTTCTTGCCAAACACTTTTCATTTCACACGTTTGTTGTGTGTGCCTGCCATCTAACTCTGTAGTCCAGCCTGGTGAGAATGAAAAAGGTTTTGTACAGCACCCTCAACATTGTTCCCCTGTGATACTTCATTCACTCTTTTACCAAAGCATTACCTTTGCATAATTCTGAGTATTTTTATAGTTTGTAATTTTTGTCCCTTTTTACATTTTCGTCACAAATCGTTTTAATTTCACACGTTTATTGTGTGTGTGGGCAATGGAACTATGTTGTCCGGCCTGGCAAGAATGGATACACCGGCGCAAATCCAAAAGTGCAATAAAAACCTCTGACCATTGTTACCCTATGATACCTCATGTGCTCTTTTACCACAGCCTTACCTTTAGATACTTCTGGGTATTTCTTTTGAATAGTTTGTAGTTTTTGTGACAGGTTTTGTACACTTACTTTTTTCCCTTAAAATAATAAAATCCACAGGTATCACGAGTTAATCTATAATACTATGCCAACACGTTTCAGTGAAACTAACTTTGATGTCTCTTCCTCAGCTGTACGTGAATCTCGATAACAATCGAAATGATGATAATCGACACGAGAAGGTGATGATATGCAAGGAAATGCAGACATAAGATGAGGCCATTTGGTCCAAGAAGCCAGTTTCATGCATACATTTAAGACAACCGAGGGATACACCATCCTGGAGATGATCTCTCTATCTATCTATCTTGGAGGTGGGTACCCTAAATACTATCCCTGTACCCTTTTGTTCCCAACTATTTAAAAAAAATAAAAATAAAAAAATAAAAAACTACACATACTCACCTGTCATGATACTTACAACAGTCAGTTCTAATCTAATATAAATCTATAGACTGTCCTTGTTACCATCACCCTCCCCAGAAGAGAAATCCAAGCATCAACATCTCCATGTGTAAAATACCCATTCCTTGCTTCTGTTCCAACTCTACTCTTTTTCAATCTCCAAATACATCCTCTGGTTCATTCACTGCCCATTATGTTCAAAAAGATTCTCTTACTTCCATTTTCTCCATATACTTCATTATGCAGAACATCTCTATCAGATTCCCTCATAATCATCTCTTTTCTAACGGATAGAGTCCATCAACGGCTCTTTGTGTCTTATTCTACCAAACCCAGAAATCATTGTAGTCCCTCTATGCAGAATCCTCCACTTGGAGCAAGTCCTTTCTCAGATGTGGCAACAAATACCAAACACACTATTTGAGGACAGACCTCACTAAATTTCCTTAATGTTAGCACTACCTCTT
This sequence comes from Eptatretus burgeri, assembly GCF_056783735.1. Lineage (NCBI taxonomy): Eukaryota > Metazoa > Chordata > Myxini > Myxiniformes > Myxinidae > Eptatretus > Eptatretus burgeri. The sequence goes on along the minus strand of NC_140964.1, from coordinate 85,525,402 downwards.
TTCATTTATAATCTCTCCCACTGCAAATACAACCTAAAACCTCATCAGTTTACCTGTCTGGAATTGACCCATCTGCTTACCCCATTATTCCACCCCAATTATCTATAACCATCCCCAGATCCCTCTCCTGTGTAACATGCTCAAAGATTACCCTTACATCCTGTAATCTCTATTTTCATTGTTCTTTCCCATCCCCAACACCTTACACTTGCTCAAATTAAATTCCATATGCCAATCTATGCAAGTATCAATACTTTCCTGAATCTGATCACCACCCCCTCTGCTTTTCCTTCAAGCTTTGTGTCATCTGCAAATTAGGAAAGCCTACCCTTCACCCCACTATCCAAATCGTTGATGTAAATAATGAATAACTAGAAGGGCACTCGGTGGAGCACATACCTCTGCCATGTAACACCTGATCCACGACAGCATATCGGGCCCAATACATTTTTGAAATATTACGCTTTATATCGTTTTGGCCGAATCTCTCAATGATGAAGAATCACTTTAAAAATTAAATAATTCTCGAATCCAGATTCGGATCATCACCAAAATCGAATCAATTCGTCATGGTCACACACCCAACATGACAAAAGTTTAATCTAAATCCATCCACAACTTTTTGAGCTATCATGCTATATATTAGTTTAGCCCTATCTCTCAATGGTGAAGAATCACTGAAAAAAAATTATCGGATCTGGATCCGGATTTTCACCAAAATTGAATCAATTCTTCCTTGTCACACACCCAACGTTTCCACCAAGTTCTGTCCGAATCCGTCCACAACTTTTTGAGATATCGTGCCATCTGTCGTTTTGAGCTCTATCTCTCAATGGTAAAGAATCACTTTAAAAATTCGAGTAGTTGGATCTGGATCCAGATCCAGATCTTGATCTTCACCAAAATTTAATCAATTTGTCCTTGTCACACACCGAACCTGTCCACAAAATTTCATCCGAATCCGTCCACAGCTTTTTGAGATATCCTGTACAAAGAGAAACAGACAAACACAGAAAGGGGTGAAAACATAACCTCCTACTTCACCTTCGGCGGCGGAGGTAAAAATCAGATCCGGATCCGGATCTTCACCAAAATCGAGTCAATTCTTCCTTGTCAAACACCCAACGCGTCCACCAAGTTTCGTCCGGATCGGTCCACAACTTTTTTTTAAGATATCCTGCACACAAACAGACAGAAAGGAGTGAAAAACATAACCTCCTTCACCTTAGGTGGTGGAGGTAACAATGGTCTGAGTACTGGATCCCTGAGGTACCCCACTACTTACATCCTCCCACTCACAGCCACTCTTTACTTCCTATCACTAAGCCAGTTTGCAATCCCATTACCTGACCAGCCACTCCACAAGTCCTCACTTTGGCTTGCAGCCTCCGATGCGGTTCCTCATGAATTTCCTCCTTAACATCACCTCTTTCACCACACCGTCTTATAACCTCGATTACAACTTGTCCTCAAGTTTCCCGTCACGCCGATACATCGTGCAGCTTCAGCAGTGCAGTCCAATCGTTGGTCTCCTCACTCATTCACGTCTCGCCACACACGGTACAATCAGCCGAGTCGACATTGAAGCTCTCGTCCATCTTATTGTTTAAAAATTCTCGCGTCGGTAAAAATCGTTCGACTTCCACTTCCACGTGACTAAAGTTGAGAGGAAAAATATCGTCGATTCGCTGAAAACACGAGGGAATTTATAAATATCGGTGGAATTCTTGGCTTGTAAAAGGCCCGTGAATAACCATGGCAACTCACGCAAGGAAAGGACGAAAAACGCGCCGAGTCGCGAGTTGAAGCTCGCGCGCGCCCGCTCTCTCTCTCTCTCTGTGACGTTCCGCGCATGCGCACTGCGTCCGTCCAGTGTCGAGGGATTTCGTAAATACGTTTAACACCTTTAACGTTGTGAGTGTGTCGAGTTTTATCGAACCGTACTTATTAGGACGCTCGGGATTAACGACCCACACACATAACTGCAGTGCAATAGCTGACGAAAGACGAGCCAGAAAGGAAGTGCCCCCTTTAGCTCCGCCCATTTAAAATGTGCCACGCCTACCCGACTGACCAGCGTTTCGTGATGAAGGATAAAAAAAAAAAAAATTCATAATCTGTTGTTATTTCATCACTTGTACGATGTACGATAAACAAGTGCAAAATTGGACAAATCCTTACAATATTCACGGGTGTGTGTGTGTGTGTGTCCGTTTTCCTCACTGATCTCTACGACTGGATTGGTCAGGACGGCTCCGTGCGTGAAGCCACCGGAAGTGCACTTTCCGCCATCTTGTCTCCCCCAAAAGAGGCGAACTGTAGAAACACGCAGCGTTGAACCGGGCCCAGCCGATTTTACAAAATATATTTCTTCAAATATATTTTAATGGGTTTTGAAGTAAATTACTGTTCCTATTACTCAATCGAATTCCGGAAAATTCCCTTGGAGCTCCTTGGCAATTGCAAGGAGGCGATCGATGCATATTATGAGGCCCGACACAGGGTTGGATCGGAAAATAAACATAGGCCTAACATCCAAGTTTCGGCTCCAGGTCACTTCATCATCAAAACTAAAGTAATGTTTTTTTATGTTATTTAAAATATGTTTTGTTATTTTAGGCAATTTTTTTGTTTTTCTCCGATTCTTAATGTTTTCGGGGCAAAGTTGTAAGCTACGAGATGTTGGCTCCAAGGGCGTTTTGAGACCAAAGTTCGCAGGCAAAAGTTAACCATGACGAGGCCAATAACTCCATACAAAGCCTTTCAATGTCCAACACATCCTGGAACCTTATAAATATAATATGGAATAGGCAAAGCCTCGAAGCGAACGTAGAATTCTTCTTACATTCGCTTCTGACTTTACATAAAACTTGTTTACAACTGTATACTTGCCAACTATACCGTGGTACATGGAAGCGCCGCACAGCTGATGATTTTGACGCAATTTCCGGTTACTTCGGCCTGGATTCGGGATCAGCGATCAAATGATGTAAATCACGATTAAAAAATATTTTTTGATGATGCGGGAGATATCTTTATTAAAATTAACTTTGGGAAAAAAAAAATAATTGAATAAATAAATAAATAAATGATCACTTCTGGTCAAGAATAAAAGAAATTAAAAGTTCCGGAAAGAGTTTCAAAATCGCTCCCGGTAATGTTAAATATAAAATAAACACTTCCTGTCGTGAAAAAAAATCACTTTCGGAAGTATAAAATTAACTTTGGGGAAAAAAAATAATTGAATAAATAAATAAACACTTCCGGTCATGATCTCCCGGCATGCATCATTCCCCATGACAAAAACCGGAAACAAAAAAAAAACCAGAAGCAAAACAAAAACGGAAGCAAAACGGCCACTGTAATGTCCAGAGGGCAGCGGGACTCGGATAGTCGTGAGGATTGTCGAACACTGTTTATTGCCCGTCCGGATGCACACTACTACAGACTACACAACGCCTCAGGCGGCGCGAACACCTATATCCCTTGCAGGCACGTGACCTCCAAAACCACTCCTCCACAACGCTCCCGCATTGTGCCCTGCCCCCGCAGGCCAATACACCACAGTCATTGGCAATGACACGGATTCACAATTGCCAGGGCAATGTGTTGTTGTTGTTTCCTATTCTCTCATGTGCACGCGTTAAGTAATATTCACAAGATAGAAATAAAACCCAATCGTGTTTATACACCGCACAGCGTTTAACAACAACCGGAAGCAAAAGATCATATCCAATGACACCGATTCCAAATAGCCAGGGGGATTGTGTTGTTGTTGTTGTTGTTGTTGTTGTTGTTGTTGTTGTTGTTGTTGTTGTTGTTGTTGTTGTTGTTTCCTATTCTCTCACGTGCACGCGTTAAGTATGAAGCTCACTGCGTTCGCTAATATCCTTCTCGTAAATAATATCATGGAGCTGTGTACTTTTCTCACAGGCAGCGTGGGGTACCCCCCACCCAATCTCAACACTCTTTGTGAGTTATACAATGTAAAGTTCAAAACATATTCAGGAGTTACGTGTTAAAAACTGAAAAATTACATCAATAAATGAAGAAGATGATTAGATGCTTTCATTTTGCACACAAGAATGTTTTAGAATGTACAAACTTCAGGTTAAATCAACATTCCCCTACCATTTGGAGGAGAGGGGGAAGGAACCCCCCCTCCCATCAGACTCTCCCCCTCAGTCACTTCCCTCCCTTACACCATGGATCCCTTCCATCCCACCTCTCTTTCTTCTCTTAATGTTGTCAACTTTATATGTACTCAGGGATCAGGACTCGGACCATTACCATTAATTATTTACATCAATGATTTGGAGAGAGGGGTGAAGAGGTTTTCCAAATTTGCAGATGACACAAAGCTTGGAGGGAAGGTGGATAGCAGAGGGGGTGGTGATCAGATTCAGGAAAGTGTTGATATTCTCATAGATTGGGCAAAACATTGGAGAATGTAATTTAACCTGAGCAAGTGTAAGGTGTTGGGGATGGGGAAGAAGTTCTTCTGAAGAACAATATAAATAGAGATTACAGGATACAAGGGGTAATGTTGGAGTGTGTCTCATGGGGGAAGGATCTCGGGGTGGTAAGAGATATGGGAGATAAGCAGGCAGCACAGTGTCAGGCAGCAAAATGTGAAGCAAATCTGGTTTTCAGAGTTGTATTTGGAGGGGAATCAATGAAATATCAAAAGAGTTGTTAACATAGCCCAGGAATTTAGTGACGGCCACATCTAGAATATTATGTGCAGTTTTGGTCACCACAACTCAGGAAGGACATCGCTGCCATGTCGAAGGGTTCAACGCAGGGCGAACAGATTGATTCCGGGCCTCACTCGACTCAGCTGATGAGCAGTTGAAGGAGACAGGGAAAGAGGTTACGTTACAGGGAAATAGAAAGAAAGAGGTTACGAGGCAATATGATTGAGATGTTTAAGATATTGAAGGGCATCGACAAAATAAGTGCAGAATAATTATTCAGCAGAGTAGACACAGTGATTGCACCAGGGGCATTGCTTGAGAGTAAAGAAGAGTCGATGTAAGAAGGTAATGAAGTAGGGGTCTTTCACTCAAAGAGTAGTTAATGCATGGAACGGTCTCCCTGGAAAGGAATTAGTGACAGAAACAGTTGATGGGTTTAAATTGGAATTAGATAGGAACCTGGAAGATAACCATTAGTCATAACTTTTTTTTCGAGGAGGAATTTTCAAATTCAGAGATGGTTACTGTCTACGCAGGGTATTTTTACATATATATGCCAAGTTTCAGGAAGTTTCGATGAAAACTGTAGGCTGTGAAACAAAAAAGTCCACAAGAAAAAGATGAAGAACAATACAACAACGTGAGTAAGACTTAGAGATCCTCCACGAGGATCTAAAAATAAAAAGGAGGAATAAGGATTTATATAGTGTGTTGTCGGAATGTGGAGACGACACGGGCTTGATGGGCCAAGTGGCCACCTGCTGTGTTATGGGCTTCTGCTTGATGAACTCCACAAAGATGATGTGCACAGGACATCCTGAACTTCCATGCGTGGAAATGGGTTCTGATGTGCTGGTCATGGCATGAGGTCTTGCTGGGCTGTTTACCAACCCCCTCGCAGTCTCCCAGTCCCAGCAGTAGTCGGGGCAGGAATTTATCATTACCTCTGCCTCCAAAGGTGGACGGAGGGTATGTTTTCACCCCTGTTTGTTTGTCTGTGTGTACACTATCTCAAAACATTATGGACGGATTTGGACGAAACTTGGTGGATAGGTTGCGTGTGTGACAAGGAGGAATTAATTAGATTCTAGTGAAGATCTGCATCCAGCTACTGGAATGTTTTAAGACTTAAGTGATTCTTCATAACTGAGAGATGGGGCCAAAAACTATATATATATATATATATATATATATATATATATATATATATATATATATATATATATATATATATATATATATATATATATATATATATATATATCATGATATCTCATGATATCTCAAAACATTGTGGATGGATTAAGATAAAACTTGGTGGCTCGCCTAATCTTCGCGAAGGACACCGTGGGATCTTAACGTCCAACTATTAAATGCTGGCAGACAGGATGTCCTGTTTAACGTCCATCTGAGGGATGGCACACACATTGATAAATCACCCTGCCTGAATGACAGTTTATAGCCTGGTCGGGATTCAAACCCAGGCTTGACAGATTAGAGGATCGTGGAAGAGCTATGGAACTGAACAAAATAAGGACACAACACAACAGTGGGAGCAGCTTTAAAAAAGGAAATACCAACACCAGGGCGGAGGGACAAAGTAGATGGAGATTGACAAACAAGGTTTTGGATGAGGGATGACTTGAGATGGTGGTGAACAGCTGTCGTGAAGACCTGGAGGGAAGAATGAGATTGAAGAGAGTATGGAAAGTGGTTCTACAGTCAGGAAAAAGAGGAATAAATGAGTGGAGGTGAGTAGGGATTCTGGATTTAGGCAGTTTCACCTGGAGGCGGTTGCTTGTGGATCACATGCGTCCTTGCAGGGGAAAAGAACACGTTAGAACCAGTGTGGGCCCATTGAGGAATAGCATCGGGAGAGTGGTTAGTGATGAACGTGAGATGGCAGGCTTATTAAACAGGTATTTTTCTTCAACTTTTACACAAGAACAATCAGGAGAATTGCCAATGGCTGAGAGTATCTATCGAGGAGCTGAAGAAGGGCTTTTACAGAGGACCCAGGTTGGAGTGGAGGAAGTAAAGGAACAGCAAGGAAATCTAAGAGTAGATAAGGCTCCGGGTCCAAATAATATGCATCCGAGAGTATTGACGGAGGTGGCTGAGCAGGTAAGTGAGATGTTAACGGATATTTTCAATAGTTCCTTGGAGTCACGACAGATACCAGAAGATTGGAGAGTAGCAAATGTAACACCATTATTTAAGAAAGGATTCAGAGAAGAATTGAGAAACGATAGACCTGTTAGTTTGATTTCAGTCGTGGGAAGGTGTTGGAGACATTAACTCGGGACCAGATGAGGGACCATTTCAACAAATACAAACTAACTAAAGGTAGTCAGCATGGGTTTACCAAAGGTCGTTCCTGTTTAACAAATATTTTAGAGTTCTATGAAGCAGTGTCTGATTCAGTGGATGAGGGAAAGGAAGTGGACATAGTATATCTCGACTTTAAGAAGGCATTTGATAAGGTACCACATCGGAGGTTGTTAGCCAAAGTGAGGGCTTGTGGAGTGGCTGGTCAGGTAGCTAATTGGATTGCAAACTGGCTTAGTGATTGGAAGCAAAGAGTGGCTGTGAATGGGAGGATGTCTTACTGGGAGGATGTAAGTCGCGGGGTACCTCAGGGATCAGTACTCGGACCATTGCTATTCAATATTTACATCAACGATTTGGATAATGGTGTGAAGAGTAGGGTTTCCAAATTTGTGGACGACACAAAGCTTGGAGGTAAGGTGGATAGCAAAGGCGGTGTGAACAAATACAAGAGAGTATTGATACTTGTTTGGATTGGGCAAAGGTTTGGAAGATGTAATTTAACCTGAGCAAGTGTAAGGTGTTGGGGATGGGAAAGAACAATGAAAATAGAGATTACAGGATGCAAGGGGTAATTTTGGAGCCTGTCACGCAGGAGAAGGGTCTGAGGGTGGTAATAGATATGGGAGGTAAGGCCTTAGTTATTTTATAACTTGGTTTACGCAGTTCTTCAGCTAAAATGTAGGGTCAGTAGGTCGAAATATAAATATAATTTCAATTTTTAGAAATTACATATTTTTATGATTTTTTCGGGTGTTCCATGGAAAAGACAAGGGTAGGTGGCGGGGGGGGGGGGATAAATATAAATCCCGGACCAGGAGGATCTAAGAAAACATTGAAGATGGAAAAACCATTCAAATGCAGGATGCCCATGTTCACTGTATCATCTGATGTGAAAAACAATAAAGAAGGATTGAAACTTGTTTTTACAATATAGTCTGGCATGTTTTTCTTATAGGAACCTGTTGGATCATCAAACAAATCGAAACAATGCTGAGAAAATTACTATCCAAGTCGTAGATGTGTGCGTGCACACCAGTGCATAGTGCTGGATATGATTAAAAAAGGTGTCCACTCGGAGTCAACACGCTCAAAACGGTCAATCAGAGCCATAACCAGCTTAATTTTCAGTGGTCATCTGATCGTACCGTCTCCCCATCCCCATGAGCACATTAAAGGCTAATTTCTGGTCCGTTGAAGGCTGAACATCAGCATCTCGCAGGGAAACTTTGACATACTTGGCACCGAAATCTTTCAATACGAACAGCGGTGTACAACTTTCGATGGAAACAAAATCGGCACGATCGAGAGTAGCGTGCGAATCATCGCTGCTGCTGCACTGAATTGATGCAATAGTTCAGCCAGAATATTCGTCGTCAAGATGTTGCGTGATTAAATCACCAATACAGTCACTCAAATTTATACCGCTGACATACTTCTTAACAACTCATGGCTCGCAGACTTCCTCTCCTGTCGCAGTCACCGTGTGGCCCTAAATGGAGTTCTTTCATCCCCTCTTCCTGTCCAGACTGGAGTTGCTCAAGGTTGCGTTCTGGGCCCTGTTCTTTTTCTGATTTTCATCAATGATCTCTCCAACTCTCCAGAAAATCCTCTTTTTCTCTTTGCTGATGACTCCACCCTCTGCTGTACCATCTGTCACCCCTCAGACCGGCGTGCAGCAGCTTCTTCGCTCACTGCAGGTCTGGGTAAAATTACAAACTGGTCCAACACGTGGAACATGTCTTTCAATCTGGACAAATCTCACAATCTCACTATGTCTCTCCGAAAGGACCGTTTAGAACCCCCCCCCCATCCACTTTCTCAACAATCCTCTGGAAGAAGTCCTTTCTTTCAAGCTTCTGGTCTCACTATCTGCCATGACCTTTCCTGGGAAAGCCACATTTCAAACCTTGCCTCCAAAGCCAGTCGCCGACTGGGAATCCTCCGTCGTGCAAAGTCCTTCCTCGGCCCACCTGAGCTCCTGATCACTTACAAAGCTTTTGTCTGCAGCCTGATGGAGTACTGCTCTCCCCTCTGGGCTGGTGATCCTGCCTCCCACCTTTCTCGGCTTCACGCTATAGAAACCAAGGCATTTCAGATCATTGGCATCTCCCGCAATGAGGCTGAGTATTTGGGCCCCGATAATCCACCCAAGCCCACCTCCTTCAAATTCCCTGCTTTCCTTCCTGAAAGTCCCTGTAATGTCCATCTTCTATTCCCCATGTTCCCCGTCCCATACCTCTCCCTTCCACAGTTCTCCTAATGTCTCTGTTCCCCACTGTTTTGTCCTTCTCACTCCCTCCTCTCTTATCTCATGTCCCCCATGATGTGCGTTGTGTGTTTGCTCTCACACGAGCCTCGACAAGGTATACAAAAAAAAATCACTTTCGCCCCAGAAACAACAGTCGATCTGAACCACACTGGCCACTACTGAGACGCCATGACCGAAGACGACTGCGCAGTCTGCGCAGTTTGGTTAAAGGTCCAAAGGACCTTTAACCAAACAGTCCAATGTCCAAGGTCCAAGGAGGCGTGTCCAAGGAGGCGTTTTGGCGCGCGCATGAAATTACATTTTTAAAATAAATGCCGACGTTTACATTTCGGATTTTGAAACTTTTGCACCTTAGGCAGAAAATGTATAAATATAAAAGGCTAAAAATGTGTTGTGTATTTATATTTCATTTCGGCAAATATACCGTCGGCAGATCCGTAAACCAAGTTATAAAATAACTAAGGCTTAAGCAGGCAGCTATGGTAAAGCAAATAGGGTTTTAGGCTGTATAAGGAGAGGGATCAATTATAAATCAAAAGAGGTGGTGTTAACATTGTACAGGAATTTAGTGAGGCCACATCTGGAATATTGTGTGCAGTTTTGGTCACCACATTTTTTTTTCAATAGTTCCTTGGAGTCAGGACAGATACTAGATTCTGGAAGGACATAGATGCCATAAAGAAGGTTCAGCGTAGGGCTACTAGATTAATTCCGGGCCTAGCTAGACTCAGCTATGAGTGGTTGAAGGAGACGGGGCTTTATTCACTAGAATGGAGGCGGTTGGGAGGAGATATGATAGAGATGTAAAAGCTAATGAAAGGTATAGATAAAATAAGTGCAGATGAATTATTCAACAGAGTAGACAGTGACAGAACCAGGGGCCAGAGCCTGAGAGTGAAGAAGAGGAGAGTTAAGATGGTAGCAAGGTAGGGGACTTTCACTCAGAGTAGTTAATGCATGGAATGGCCTCCCTGGAAAGGTAGTGGCAGCAGAAAAAGTAGTTAAGTTTAAATTAGAATTAGATCGGTACCTGGAAGTTATGGAGATGGAGGGGTATGGGGATGTTGATAAGACTTTTTAGGTAGTTTGAGTATTGATGGGTGATTGTGTACGGAGTGCTGTTGGTGGGGGTCTTGTTAAGGGGGGTTGTGTGGTTGATGTGTGTTTTTAACCAAGCTCATGCCCCCTCTCCAAGGAGTAGAAAATAAAATAAAACCCCCAAAAAATACCAATTTTTTTTTCTTTCATAAATTAAAATGATCTTGGGTTGGTGTGGTGTTCGCGCAGGCATGCTGGGCTGAATGGCCTCCACCTGTGTTGGATTTTGTTGTTGTCCTGCAGATACCTGGGGTGGGGGTGAGGAGGAGAGGGGGTGACAAAGCATGGACAGAGGGTGCAAGTCCAGAAATGAGGCATAGGAAGACAGAGAGACCACCGGCCTGTCGGCAATGGCGAAGTGATAGACCCATGAACTCAGCTTCATCGCAGGAGATTCTAATGAAGTTGAAGGCCTTTGTTTCCATGGTGTCGAGCTGAGAAAGATGTGAGGAAGGGTAGCCATCCCAGAGGGGAGAGCAGTACTCCATCAGGCTGTGGACGAAAGCGTTGTTGGTGAATAGGAGCTCAGGTGTGCCAAGGAAGGACTTTTCATGACAAAGAATGCCCAGTCGGTATCTGACTTTGGGGGCCAGTTTTGAAATGTGGCTTGTCCAAAAGAGATCATGGCTGAGAGTGATACTCAAGTCAGTTTGAGCATGAAGTGCCAATACGCAGCACGAAGTGAGTTGAGAAAGTAAATTTACAATTCAAAACACATGACATAACATTGAGTGATGCAAGAGTTTTTATCTGATTAGCGAAACATCAGGGTCAATTTTAGAAGAAGAAAAAAAAAATCAAATAGTGAGTTGAGCAATTCACATTTATATTAATAACACTGAAGCATTTAATAACCATTGGTACTAAATCGATGTAAAGATGTTCCCACTTAACCCCTCAACTTTCCACATCCTCGGTTTACACTGGATAGATAACAATGGCACGAGGATTATAATGTTTCTTTCTCTGCTGTTGTGGATTATTTGAGTCACTGTCCCTTCTGTAAGATTCTCAGCACGTCAGCTGTGCAGGCTCGGGCACGGTTCAAAAGTTTCTGCATGTCCTCTTGCACCTGGGGCCAAACATATCCTGGTCAATATAATCAGGGGAGGTGTGGGAATTATGTTGGTGAGGAGTGGTTAGGCATTTAACGGTAGGTGTACAACAGGACTTCACATTCATATTATGCCTGGTGTTGGCTTAATGGCTTGAGTGGTGAGCTTAGAATCCTGCTTGGCTGTTGAATTAATACCAGGTGGGATTGACTCAGCCTATCAACCTTCTGAGGTTGGCAAAAATGCATACAAGCTTGCTGGTATCCTGTGTTGGCATGGTGACCTGTCCAGGATTGTGCCCAATAGCCCAGGAGACTACTTAGGCAACACCAATGCTCTGCACAGAATATGGTCCTGATGGATGGATTCATATTGTTGTTGCATTTTGCTAATAGTTTATGAAGTTGCTGTAATTTGGAAAAGTCCTGACTACTTTTATAAGTACAACATTACATAAAAGTGCTGAATATAATTAGCTCCAAAAAGCATATATGCAGCATGTTATGGTACCTGTTAACCAAAGTGCAATGCAGTATTGCAATAGAAATGTTCCACGAATACAATATATTATCATCAGTGGAATCAAAATTCCAGACGATGCGTATACTTTTGGAATATCATGAAAATGTAGAGTTTGGTATTCTGTACTTCTGAAGGGGTTTTGACAAGTCATGCTAATTGATTTTTTTTCTTTAATGTATCCTCTAACTTCCTGCAGAGACCATTGTCCTGCCAGCTGTTTGGGTTCTCCTTTCAGTCCTCTGTGGTCATTCAGCCATTAATGAACAGTCAAAGATTTGGGACAAGAGTACACACTCTCTGGGCTGCCAACGTCAACGTCATAGGAAAATGCTGTAACGAGGAGACGGGTGAGGTTCAACAGAGAAAATCAAGTTGACTCAAATCCAAAAGTTTGTTGGTTGTGAGGCTGCAATCGCACGTTTTTTTTTTTTTCTTTTCTTGTGTTTTTATATACAGAGTCCAGGCTCATGGAAGAGTTAGTACAGTGAATAGATCAGGATGAAACAGACAAAGACAGGATGCAAAACACGTATGCCTGGAGTGGACACAATGGATACAGAAGGAAGCTCCAAGGAGGGAAAACTGGCAAATTAGGAGGAGGGCTTGGGTGGGGTTAACGAGGGTAGCACAGATCATGGTTTTGCATTGGGGATGATCTGAGATGGTGGTGAACAGCTGTCTTGAAGATTTGTGGGGTAGAATGAGATTGAAGATGATGAGGAAGTTAATTAGGCACATGTGGGGAAAAAGAGGAGCAAATGAGTGGAGGTGAGCATTGATCCTGGATTTAACTAGTTTCATAACAATAGGGTTGATGGTTTGACCATCTGTGCCATGCAGAAAGCTTGGGCGGGGGGTGGGACAATGCAAAACCTTGGGCTGGGGGGAGGGGGGGACAAAGCACAGTAAGAGCAGAGGGTGCAAGACCAGAAAGGAGGTGGTAGAAGACAGAGGGACCACCGACCTGTCTACGACGGTGAAGTGATAATCCAAAGTGATAAGTGCCACTGAAAATAAACTTAGATAAAAACTTTTTAAAAGTAAAATTGAATTAAAAAATTACCCCCGTGCGGGAGTGACGGTCATCTCTACGAGAAATAATACCACAAGTTCTCAATGTTCAGTTATGACCGAAGACTACTGCGCAGTTCTACTGCGCAGCTCGACTGCGCAGCTCGAACTGCGCAGTTTGGTTAAAGATGACTCGGCATTTTGGCGCGCGTGCACGAAATTATATTTTGAAAATAAATGCCAACGTTTACATTTCGGGTTTTGAAACTTTTGCACCTTCGGTGGAAAATGTATAAATATAATATACAAGGTCAGCTGCTATGCAATGACACCATTCACTAACTTTTACCATGCCCAGTGGAGAATATATAGCCTCCTGAAGGTAGGGCAGTTTTTGCAAAGTTTGAAGTCACGTGACGCGAAAACGAAAGTGAAATTCGAAAATCCGGCCCGACCAAATTTAAATATTGTCCCATAGATTCATATGCCACAATATAATTCAAGATTGCTTGAGAAATGTAGGAGGAGATATATTTTGAAAATCGTCATTTTCGCATTTTTTGCCAACTTTGAAGTCACGTGACACGAAAACGAAAGCGAATATCGAAAATCCGGCCTGACCAAATTTAGATATTGTCCCATAGATGCATATGCCACAATCAAATTCAAGATTGTTTGAGAAATGTAGGAGGAGATATATTTTGAAAATCGTCATTTTCGCATTTTTTGCCAAATTTGAAGTCATGTGACACGAAAACGAAAGAGAATATCGAAAATCCGGCCCGAGCAAATTTAGACATTGTCCCATAGATTCATATGCCACAATCAAATTCAAGATTGCTTGAGAAATGTAGGAGGAGATAGATTTTGAAAATCGGCATTTTCGCATTTTTTTGCAAACTTTGAAGTCACGTGACACGAAAACGAAAGCTTCTTCTTCTTCTTTTCCTTTCATCTGCTCCCGTTAGGGGTCGCCACAGCGGATCATGCGTATGATCCGCATAGTGATTTGGCACATGTTTTACGCCGGATGCCCTTCCTGACGCAACCCTGGTCGCCTCTTACGACACAGGGATATGGTACACCTATTTTAACCGGGGTATACACCGGCCCAGTACACTGGTACTCATTTCGCCGACCTCGGAAGGATGACAGGCTGAGTCAACCCCCTGGTGTATTAATTCAGTGGCCCAACGGGGCTTGAACTCAGGACCTTTTGGATCCCAAGCCGCTGCCCTAACCACTGCACCAACACCAGGCTCGACATGAAAATGAAAGCAAATATCGAAAATCTGGCCTGACAAAATTTAGACATTGTCCCATAGATTCATATGCCACAATCAAATTCAAGATCGCTTGAGAAATGTAGGAGGAGATAGATTTTGAAAATCGTCATTTTCGCATGGAAATCGTCATTTTCGCATTTTTTGCCAACTTTGAAGTCACGTGACACGAAAACGAAAGTGAATATCGAAAATCCGGCCTGATCAAAATTTAGATATTGTCCCATAGATTCATTTGCTGCAATCAAATTCAAGATCGCTTGAGAAATGGCGAAGGAGATAGAATTTGAAAATCGTCATTTTCGCAACTTCAAAGGCCTCGTGACCTTGACCTTGACCTTCGGTGACCTTGAAAGTCATACCATCGTGTACGTCTCATCGACCTCTATCAGGATCACTAATGACCAGATCTCCCGCTTCAACTTCATTGTAAACGGACGGCCGGACGGAGGGACGGACGGACAGACCCGTATTACCCTTTCTCTCACCAATATTATTAGGTCATTGGAAATGACCTAAAAAGGAGCTGTGTTTGTTTGTTTGTCGTCTTGTAACTTCAGAACAGATTAACGGATTTCAATAAATCCAATGACTGTGGATTCAGGGAACTCTTGGGAAGGTTTCTGATGAAAAAAAGGAGGTCGGTTTGTACATGGATGGGTATGTGGGCACACTTGTCGAAACTGGAAACGGAAACTTGTGACACTAGGTATCCCCACACAGAGGGCAGGATCTCACAGAAATCCTTTTTTGTTCTTGCCCCATGGATTAGCCATTGCAGCAAAGATTGGTATTCCCGTCAGCAAAGCAATGGGTCTCATATGCTTGTCTGTATAACATGTGTGTATGGCTTGTAGCATGGTATTGTGTACACTGTGGTCCTAAATGAGGAGAAAGCTTATAAATTGAACCCAATTTTAATAAGATAAACAATCTTAATGTTATATAATGCCCTAGTGCCTGTGCTTTCAGAAAATGTAAACTTTGCTATAGGTCCTATGGATATAGTTGCTTACAAAGCATGTTTTTTTATCCAAACACAGGCTATTTTTTCCATTTTTATAGCTCATTTTTTAGAAATGGGTTACATGTATGATTGTATATGTTGTCCAAAATGGTTTAAAATGCATTTTTTGTTTAATATATATCATTATACATAAGAATAGAACAATTCCTCGAAATAGTACATTTCTTATGACCTTCTGCATATCTTGACACCTTCAAATGTGTAAAATCTCAGATTTTGCAAAATTTCCTCCAGTCATAGTGAAGCTTACAAAATCTTATTCCAGAAATTTGAAATGCATCTGATAGAACATCTTAAATAGCAATTTACTTCTGCATAAAGTGATGATTTAAAATGGCAAGTTTCAACATGGATCATTACTACATACGAGTTTTTAGGTTCACTTCCATCATTGGGTCAAAATGTTCGGAAGTACGTAACAAATTGCATTTACCAAGCTGCTACAAGATTACTGGTAGCTATAAGCTTGATTTTATAACCATAGAATAAGTTTACCAAGATGGCCCTATGATATAAAAATCAATATCAAAGGTCAGTTTGTGTTCAGTATACAGAACATCAAAGGTCGTTAGGAATTACGTTACGTTTTTAAGAAATCTGCCTTTTTATCCGAAGATGTTAGTTTGGTTCATCACAGCATGTGCACATAATAGATCCTGAATCCCCATGATGTTGGCTAACAAATGATATGCAAAACTTAATCATACAATGACTTTCATTTTTTGGTCCTCATGTCCTAAATGTGTACATAATACCTTGCTACAAGCCATATCTTCTCATCTTCTTCTTCTTTCGGCTGCTCCCGTTAGGGGTCGCCACAGCGGATCATCCGTATGATCCGCATAGTGATTTGGCACATGTTTTATGCATAAGAGGCAACCCTGGTCTCCTCTTACAACACAGGGACATGGTACACCTATTTTAACCGGGGTATACACCGGCCCAGTATACTGGTACTCATTTCGCCGACCTTGGAAGGATGACAGGCTGAGTCAACCCCCTTGCTACAAGCCATATATAATATGTATAATGTGTGCATAATCACGATTCATGTATGTGTGCATGTGTACGTGTCCCCGCCACCGGTCGTCATCTCCATTCGTAAGTTTCTAAGACTGAACGGAGCCTTCCCTGGTCCTGAAGCATCCATCTTCAACCTAGAAAAGGAACGAGCAAGGAGCCATGGCTCATGGACCAAGCTGTGTGTTTTGTGCTCTGTTTTCCCCTCAAACTCCATGGGTTCGCCCGAGCTCACCCAGACGCGGCATGCCACTGCTATCGTCGTGGTCCCACAGAACCTTTATCCCATCCATCAATGGCGGGAGGGAGTCAAAAAATGGGTGTGTGTGTGTGTGTTTGTGTATGTTTGGAGCTTTTCAACGAGTTTCAAAATGATTCAGGAAACGTGTTTACAAACCTCCGACTTGAACTTTTCATCAGTTAGACCTTCAAGATTAATGAGCACATTATAAGATGCTCCTTCTACTCCAAGTTCAAGAGCTTTTGCACCGACCTGTGGGTAAAAACAGAAAATAAATTGTACATTCATCATAACTCCAAAATAAAGTCCTGTACAGTGATGCCAGCATTATAAGCACATTAAAGATCCCTGCAGTGTATTTGCCAAATGGTTTCGAATCTGTCAAATATGGTACAACACAGGTGTATCAGTGCAATGTGAGGTTATCACAAGTTCCTTCACAAAGAACTTTGACACAGGCGAAGGCTATTTGGCCCATCAAAGCCAGCACTTATTGCCAACTTCTGATTGTTTGTCCATGCTCTATCCTTTTTTTAATGCTAAGTGTCAAGCAAGGAAGCAGCACATACCATGTTTTAAAATATTTGGTATATGACTCGGCTGTGATTTGAACCACCGACATCCCAGAATCAGAGCAGATGCTCTAACCATTATGCCACTGAGTCTGGTATAATGCTTGTATGCCTGTGATGTGATGTGGAACTAATTGTTTATTGAACATGACTGTGTACTGTTTGCTGAGGTGAGATGTTTATTCTAAAAGGTAAGTCGAGTAAAAATGTGACAAGTTTATAATGTTGTAGCTTGACTTTAGGCGGCGTGGAAGGAACGCGAGCGATCGGGAAATTTCTAAATACTTCCAGATATCGAATCATGTAGCAATTATGAGCAGTTTGTAAAAGGAGGGGCTTTCAGGAATGTTTTCCCTGTGAGTATACATAAATGGGAAAGCAGAGAAAGGGGAGAAGAAAAAAACAGTCATCGGTTGCTTTGCTATGCACAGTGCCATGTCCGAGTGCACTTACCTGCAGGTCTAGCCATCAATCAATTAAAGATCCTTAGAGTTTTGTGACACTGTCTATAATAAAATGAATGCACTCATACCATTCAGGTTTGCATACTTAATGCCACACAGCAATACTGCATCACACATGTGGTTCATTGTGATGAAGGCCATTCAGTTTGTTAAAATATAGAATGCCAGCACATTTGACAGAAGGGGAGCGGCAAAACTAAAGAAAAGAGAGGAAGAAAGTATAAAATGAAATAGCATCTCATTTTGCAAGTTAATAATTTGTGGTGCTGCTAAGTATGGTATCAAGCAATGACATCATAAATGTTTGAAATGTGAATTCAGAAAACCTAAAACAACTACATTGGCCATTTTGCATCAAAATTAACATATCTTGCATGTCTCTGAAGTGATGTTTGTTTCACCCTTCCTTTAGTTTTTGTAAATAGATTTGGGTACATTCTGGTGTTAAACCAAAGATATTTCACAAGATCCCTTAAAACTGGAGGTTAAGACATCGGTGGAGAGAGGAGATTGGGACCATACTCTGTGCAGAGCGTTGGTGCTACTTTAGCAGTTTCCTTAGCTATTGGGCACAATCCTGGATGGGTCGCCACTCCGACACAGGATACCAGCATGCTGGCACTCATTTTGCCGACCTCGGAAGGATGACAGGCTGAGTCAACCCACCTTGTGTTAATTCAGTGGTCGACAGGGCTCAAACTCAGGACCCTATGATCCAAAGTCCGCCACCCTAACCATTAAGCCAACACCAGGCATAGTCATTGTTTTGCAAGAAGATGGCGTCAAAGAGAAATCTCCATTACTTGCCTGGATGTCAGACTTGCATGCAACATTTCCGTGCTGAGCCATAGCAGCCATAGCAGGCCAAACAGCATCTACTCTCTGTGCCATCGTCAAAGGAACACGTACAGCCATCCGCAGGGCTGTCTGTAAAGCCGCATCCCGCCTGCGGCACAGAAAAATCTCAACCCTCACTCATGATTCAAATTGTGGCTTCAAAATGTTTCGCTATTAATGCACATTAATATTAATGCATTACACGAAGCTTTACTGCCAGGTAAAGCATTGCGAGCAAGCACACAGACAAACAAGGTACTACAAACATACAGTACGAAGGGTGCTCACGAAGATATAGGAATGGGGGCGGGCATTCAATCATATTCCCTCGAGCTGCGGCTTGTTGCTCATTATAAACTTGCATGTATGCCTCTTATCTTCCATTGGTTTCATAAATTTCACGGCTGTTTCAGAGTATAATCCAGAACTTTGCTATATTCATACATTTCTGGATCTTCTATATTTGAGCATTGCAGTGCCACCAATTTTTTATACAAAGAAGGTGCCAACTCCAAAGAAATCTATGAATGCATGGTGGCCATGTATGGCAAAAGTACACTCTCATATTCCAGTCACCAAATCGGCAGTTGGCTTGAAGTGTGAATGCAAGTTTCTTGAAGATGATCTCAGGTCAGAATGGCCGGCAGGTGGGACCGCCCTACAAACTGCTGTCCAGGTTAAGCCATTCCTCTTGAATGATCACCAAGTGAGGTCATGAAAATATTCACATAACTTGGAATTTCTCAAGGCAGAATTTTCATCATAGTCGCAAAACTCCCCAAAAGCTCCAAAAGATCTGCCTCGGCAGGTGAGTGAACTCCAAACTTGAGTTTATTCCAAAGTCAAAACAAAAGTATTAATTCAAAACTTCGATGCTGCATGATAAATAACAAAGCAACTCTTGACTAGCTGTTCTCCTTCTCTCTTTATTCTGCTCTGCTTCCCATGTATATATTCGCAGGGAGAGAGCATTCACAAAATTCCCTCCCTCTGTAAACTTCTCATACTTGCGAGACGATTCCACATCCAGAATTAACTGGAAATTGCATGAATCCTGACGATCTTTCGACACATAATAAAGTTTAACAACAACATTATAATTTGTTACCTTTTTACACAATTCAACTTTTATAACAAACATCTTGCTTTAACAAACAAATAATAAAATATTTGTTCCATATCGAATCATAGATGTACATGAACCAGTATTAACATCGTACTGTACCATATACAGCTTAACAGACACGAGCAAATAATTTGGGACAATAATCATCCAAAAACATTTGGGCAGGTCCAAGCTTTCAGCAAGATCGGTCCCAGAATCAGCACTTACGATTGACAGCAATGGTGGGCATAATGTCACAAATTTATTAAACTGGTCAACACAGATCCAATTCACTTTATTACATTTCTTGAAAATAGTGATGAAACGTGGATTCACCACTGGGATCAACAAACCAAATTGATTTTCGGATCATCATACTAAAACCAACTCCGAGACCTAAAACCATCCATTGGAAGCTCAAAGGATCGCCACCAACCAAGAATTTCACACCCAACCCTCAGTCGACAAGATCATGGCCTCTGTTTTCTGGGATGTCTTTTTTATTTACTACATGCCATACAGTCCGACAATCACAGTGGAATATCAAAATATCTCCGCGAATGGAAATCGCCTAAAAAATTATCTCCGAAACTAGGCAAGCTTTTTGAATTCTGTTTGCGGGAATCGAACAGGACATTCGCAAAGATGAATTACCGCACGTATGATACATCACTATGACATCATATCAATTTTTATGACGTCATTCCTATTTTTTGACATTTTTTGTTTCACAACCCAGAGTTTTCATCGGATTTTCGTGAAACTTGCCATGTATATGCAGAAAGCCCACACGCAGGCAGTAACCATCTCCGATTTTGGAAATTCATCCTAGAAAAAAAGTTGACGTCATAATATCGCCGCTAATGGGAATCGCCTACACCATTATCTCCGAAACTAGGCAAGCTGTTTGAATTTTGTTGGCGGGAATCAAGCCGGGCATTAGCACAGATAATTTATCATAAAGCTGATACATTACAATGACGTCATAATCGTTTTTATGACGTCATCATTAAGAGGACGAGGATCTTAGCTCATTTGAGCTTGTTTAAATTAAAGTTGTTTTTTATGCCCCCTTTTTATAAATTCCGCTAATTGACTATGGAAACATTTTTGTGGGTAAGAGTGTGATCTGAAATCGACGTTTACAAAGGTTTACCATGAAAATCGAATCCTGCCAAACCTAATTATCTACTGTATTAATATCCTTGTAATTCGCATTATAGTACTATACACTGATTTCAGTGCATTGGTTATCGTCATTATTGTTCAGCTGCAGCACGTGGATGCAGGTTAATATCAGTTCTTGCAGGGGCGCAACAGTGTCGCTGATGCAATTCCCCTTGTAAGTTAGACCTGGAATTTGCAACTTGGCCAGAGTGCAGACGATAACTAGCCTACTCTTCACAGACACCATGGGATTTTAACGTCCACCAACTAATGCTGCCAGGCATAGGCACCCAGTTTAACGTCTTTGGCTGGCATGCAATGCATAATATGATGTCCTGAATGTGATTTTTGTATTCATAAGCTCCACTATGAGCTTTATGATAATAATACAAAAACTAGAGCGACAACCTTCAACGTCACGACATCACCAGTATGTCTCTGCCCACATTATGACATCATTATACATACTTGCCCCAATTTTGATTAAAATCTCTGAACCCAGATTTAAAATATTAAATAATTCTGGCTGTTCTGACCATGGGTCCAATCAGGTTGAAATTTAAAACATTTATTCCACATGTCCACTCAATCATATCTGTGACCTTTCACATCGATTGATGAAGCAGTTCAAGAGAAAGATTTTTTAAAGGAATATTGTTCAAACCAATATGGCTGCAAGACCGTGTGACCTATTAATTATTCATGAACACCCTGGTATCCACAAAGCTTGGGGAACATGCAAGTAAAGTTTCCCCTCGATCTGTCAAACCGTTCTGCAGAAGATTTTAAAATGTTTATTCTTCAAAAAATCATAGCTGCCAAACCATGTGACCTGTGATATCATAGGTGGATAAATTTTTGTTCCTCATGGATAGGTGATCATACCTGTAAAATGTCGCCTCAATCTGTTCACCCATTACGGAGAAGAAGAATTTTGAAGGTTTGTATGTTAAAAACAACATAGCTGCCGAACCACATGACTGATTATCTCAATTTTTTTGCCATTTACAATTTAGCCCTCGATGACCCTCAAAAATGTTCATACTGATCGGATAAAGCATTTGACATATGCAATTATGACGTCATAAGGAACCCATATATGATATCACAAGAAAACCATGTTTCCCATGGGGAGTACTTTATATGTGCCAAGTTTCAATTTTTTCCATGGAACGGTTTCAGAGGAGGTCCAAAGTTTTTCTTTTTTTCCAACATGGCTGCCACACCACGTGACCTATGACAACATAGTTATCACAAAAAACTGTACATGAGTAGTCGCATCTGTGGTGAAAATATCGTGAAATTTATATGGTGAAAAAAAAAACCATGCCGCCCCACTTCGATACAACCCCGCTTCGATCGGACACCTGACCCCTGAAGACCTCTATATCAAATCAAATTCAGAATGGGTGGCTGATCATGTCTGGGGTTTCACGTTGATCTGATAAGGTTTTTTTGTCCAACATGGCTGCGAGACCATGTGACCAATAATGTTGAAATTTTCAACCAATATTCCCCATGCCGAGTCGATCATGTTAAAGAATAATTATTTCTCTGAAACCGCTTAGCCTTTCGATGCGAGACTTTTAGTGATGATCCAATAGTTTCGCTGCAAATATTTTATTTTACAATGACCTCATCAGTCACATGATGTGGCAGCCACGTTGGTTTTAAGGAATTGGTGAAACAATTATTTCTCTGAAACCGTTTAACCTATCATTACTATACTTTGCAGTTATGATCCACTCCCCTTGCTGCATACAAATAACTTCAAAATGATGTCATCAGTCATGTGGTGGGGCAGCCACATTGGTTTCAAGGAAGATCTTCAAAAATTACATTTCGGAAACCACTGAAGACATCGATGTGAAACTTTGCAGTTCTGATCTACTGCCCTTACACCATGTAAAGCAACATGTTTCACATTTATCTGTTAAGCGGTTTTGGAGAAAAAGGTTCTTTTAATTTTCAATTTTCAAACCAACATGGCTGCCAAACCACGTGACCTATGGCATTGAAAATTTGGTCTCTTCCCAAGATTTGGTAGAGGATGACGAGTGTGAAGATTCATTTTGATTGGATAAGGTTAGTTTTTCTATGCAACATGGCTGACACACCACATGACCTATGACATCATCATTTAAACACTGTATGCAGCTATAGTGTTTGATGATATTGGCAAATTTCGCTATAATCAGATAAGCAGTTCTGGAGAAAACATTATTTAATCTTCTTCTTCTTCTTTCGGCTGCTCCCGTTCGGGGTCGCCACAGCGGATCATCCGTATGATCCGCATAGTGATTTGGCACATGTTTTACGCCGGATGCCCTTCCTGACGCAACCCTGGTCGCCTCTTACAACGCAGGGATATGGTACACCTATTTTAACCGGGGTATACACCGGCCCAGTACACTGGTACTCATTTCTCCGACCTCGGAAGGATGACAGGCTGAGTCAACCCCCTGGTGTATTAATTCAGTGGCCCAACGGGGCTTGAACTCAGGACCTTTTGGATCCCAAGCCGCTGCCCTAACCACTGCGCCAACACCAGGCTATAAAAACATTATTTAATATTTTTCTTAAATCCAATATGGCTGCCAAACCATGTGACATGAATTATTCCTTCACAACCTTGTACGCACATGCCTTGGGGAACATGTGAATGAAGTTTCCCCTCAATCTGTGAGCTGTTCTGGAGAACAATATTTTTGAAGGTTTGAGGGTAAATCCAAGATGGCTGCCAGACCATGTGACCTATGATGTCATAGTTATCAAACTTTATTCAGCATGGCTAGTCGATCATTTGTGTGCAGTTTCACTTTGATCTGTTAAGCGGTTCTGGAGAAGATTTTTTCCTTTGAAAAAAAAAAACAACAATTGGCTGCCAAACCATATGACAGATGACATCATAGTATTTTTTTCTTTGTTCAAATATTTCCGTAGATGAAGTTTTGATTGGGATACCACTTCACCGATGCCATCATAGTCATATCACGCTTATTCACAATGTGGAGTAGTTTCCTGGTGCCAAGTTTCAAGTTTTTCACACGGTGCGGTTTAGGAGATACAGAGGTCCAAAGTTTTTCTGTTTTTCCAACATGGCTGCCACCCCACATGACCTTTGACTTCATAATTGTCATTAAAAAATTCTGCATCTGCAGTCGCATCTATAGTGAAAATTTCGTGTCAATAGGATAAGCAGTTGCAGAGAAAACAGAAAACATTTGCATGTAAGTACGGATGTATCAGAGACGCACGGACGGACGGCCAACCCAAAAACATAATGCCATAGGCAACTTCGTCACCGGAGGCATAAAAACACAAAAATTATTGACTGAAGTTACTGAGACATGACTGAAGGAGCAATCTGAAAACATTTTACTGACATAGATAGTATATGGATGACAAATGGAGCAACTGTGTTGAAGTCAAGGGACGTGATATTGAACAATAAAAACGTTGGCATGTCTTGGACTATTGTATCTCGTTCCTAGAACATTTTGAATGCTCCTCGTCCAAAGAGAGACGAGGACAAATAACTGGACAAAGAAGCATGTGGGTACCGATATTATGCCTGAAGGACACTGACCTTTCACTTTCTTCCTGAGTCGTTTTGGGCATTTTCAAAGCATCCTGGATAATAAAGACAAAATATTAATGATTTATATCATAATGTATTGCACATTGTAGAGCATATGAGTCAGAAGTTTCATTTCAAATCCTTTTCAATATGAGACGTAAAATCATCTTAGATACAATGTCATATTCCAATTCACATGTGTATAAAATGTTTATGAATCTATCCACAATTATATAATTTTTGGATAACTTTCAGCTTGGCTGACACAAAGAACTCCATTTTTGGTCCTTTGCTTGTTTTGATTATTATTCTTGACTCGCGAACTCGCAAATACCACCCGTCGCTTCACTGATGGGAAAACTAAGAGAGGGGGGGGGAGAAAATAGAGAAGGGTGAGAGAGAGAGAAGAGGGGGAAGAGTGAGGATGTGGAGGAGGAAAGAGAGAAGAGGGAGGAGGAGCAAGGAGCGGTGAGGGAAGGGAAGGCAGCGTGAGGGGAAGGAAAGGTAGACATGTGGTGGAGCATTAATTACGATTCATACTGTCTCATCAAAATGATTCTGCATCAAATAAGAATGAAGATGGAAAAAGAAATACATGAAATCCGTTTTCTACCGGTCATACAATAAATAGCACCCGGAGACAAACACCGCCCGGACACATCCGGAGCCAAACATTGCCAGGACACATCCGAAGATAAACACAGACCGGAGACAAACACCGCCAGGATATGTCTGGAGACAAACACAGCCAAAACACGTCAAGAGACAAACTGTCTGGAGACAAACACCACCCAGACACTCCAGAGACAAATAAACACCGCCTGGAGCGGATGGGCACACTGATTCGTCGTCTTCTCACACAGGATCTGCTGTTGTCTCTCGAGTCGACTCGGCAACTCATCTTCTTTGAGTCTGAAAAAAACTCACGCAGTCCATGCTCTTGTCTGTCCGATTTCATATTTGTCTTTCTCTTTCACTTTTCCTTTCATTCTCACATCTTTCTCTTTCACTTCCTTTCATTCTTTTATCTTTCACTTTTTCTCTCATTCTTGCTCTTCTTTCTCTTTCACACACACACACACACACACACACACACACACACACACACACACACACACACACACACACACACACACACACACACACACACACACACACACACTCTCTCTCTCTCTCTCTCTCTCTCTCTCTCTCTCTCTCTCTCTCTCTCTCTCTCTCTCTTTACCTCTCACCCTTGTATACCTTTACCTTGAATCCTGTATACTATACTCCTGCCATTTGGCTGCATCAACAGCCCCACACTTCACCTTGTGAACCTCAAGCGTTTCTCACCAAAACCTGCACCGAGTTTGTGCTGCAGACATCTCATCAATGGATGCACATTGGAGAAGCACACTGCTTTGGCAGGACGAGAGTGGAGCGGGAGGGGGTCCGGGCCGAACGACCTTCTAGCCAGAACTTTCGGGTGGCGCTCAGTCAAGATAGCGCAAGGTGTGCATGGACTCGACATGTCCCCATCTTCTTTCCATATCTCTATCTCCATCTTCCCCCTTTCCCATCTCTCTCTTCAGCTCAGATGAATGTTTAGCACCAAATAATGTAGAGTGCTAAGTGACAGAATAAGGATCCGATAGCACAGGTGTCGCTTTGAGGACAAGGGGAGTGTATTTGTGCCTGCACATATATGATTGTGAATTTGCCTGCAAATACTTGCCCTTTTCAATAAAAAAGAACCCTGTTTAGAAAGAAACTGTCTTCACGTCCTGTCCAATTTGATGGTGATGCAAGGTAGCTATCGATTCTTGACCAGATTTAATTGGACTTATCGATCATAGGAAGCAGTTATGCAACATTGGCTCTGCGCGGCAAAATTAAGATCTGTTGCGTGACCACCAGCATGATACCCGTTCGTACTCGGGCTTCTTTGTGTGGTAATATCACTCTGGGTGTAACATGACCCATGTGAAGTTCTGTGGAGATTGGCTAGCGTGGTCTTTAATGACCCGCTGACATCTTTGGAGTTATCTGGAAGAGACATCCGTCAATATATTTTAACCCAAATTCTCAGTTATTTATGTTCTTTATGCAAATAATGAATGTGGCGATGAGGCTATTTAGTGTTATGTTGTAATCCAATTGTGATATGTTTTATTCAATACGAGCAAATACAACCTATCGCTTCGCTGACGGGGATAACAAAGGTAGGGTAGAAAGAGGGAGGGAGAGGGGAGTCAGGTGTAGAGTGAGACGGGGCAGGGGAGGCAGAGCGGATGAAGAAGGGGGAGCTAGGGAGAGCGACACTTCCACATTCTGAAACCCACATATGTAGATACCAATCAACGACACACACACACACACACACACACACACACACACACACACACACACACACACACACACACACACACACACCCTACACACACACAGCGATGGATACTTCGAGACCTGGGAGAGATCCGTTCCACCTTCTCAAACCCGCATATACAAAAAAATTTCACAGCTTGATCTGTGAATCGTGACCCACTGACCCCTTTCCGAAATGAAGGTGGATACTTTGAGCCTGCCCTGGGAGGACTCCATTCCACATTCTGAAACCCCACATGGAGATACACAAACACACACACACACACACACAC
>NC_140964.1:85178487-85493487 GCF_056783735.1 Eptatretus burgeri | reverse complement strand
CTGGAAATCAGGCGAAGTAGGCGTCTGACAGGAAATCGACGAAGCAACGTGATGAAATCAAGCAACCGTCTGACAGGAAATCGACCAAGCAACCGTCTGACAGGAAATCGGCAAGCAACCGTCTGACAGAAATCGACAAAGCAACGTCGACAAATCGACGAAGCAACTGTCCGGCAAAATCGACGAAGCAACGTCTGACAGGAAATCGACGAAGCAACCGTCTGACTGGAAATCGACGAAAGTAGCGTCTGACAGGAAATCGACGAAGCAACCGTCTGACAGGAAATCAGCGAAGCAACCGTCTGACAGGAAATCGACGAAGCAACCTTCTGACTGGAAATCGACGAAGCAACCTTCTGACTGGAAATCGACAAAGCAACCGTCTGACTGGAAATCGATGAAGCAACCGTCTGACAGGAAATCGACGAAGCAACCTTCTGACTGGAAATCGACGAAGCAACCTTCTGACTGGAAATCGACAAAGCAACCGTCTGACTGGAAATCGATGAAGCAACCGTCTGACAGGAAATCGACGAAGCAACCTTCTGACTGGAAATCGACGAAGCAACCGTCTGACAGGAAATCGACGAAGCAACCTTCTGACTGGAAATCGACGAAGCAACCTTCTGACTGGAAATCGACAAAGCAACCGTCTGACTGGAAATCGATGAAGCAACCGTCTGACAGGAAATCGACGAAGCAACCGTCTGACAGGAAATCGACGAAGCAACCGTCTGACAGGAAATCGACGAAGCAACCGTCTGACAGGAAATCGACGAAGCAACCGTCTGACAGGAAATCGACGAAGCAACCGTCTGACAGGAAATCGACGAAGCAACCGTCTGACTGGAAATCGACGAAGCAACCTTCTGACTGGAAATCGACGAAGCAACCTTCTGACTGGAAATCGACGAAGCAACCTTCTGACTGGAAATCGACGAAGCAACCGTCTGACAGGAAATCGACGAAGCAACCTTCTGACTGGAAATCGACGAAGCAACCGTCTGACTGGAAATCGACGAAGCAACCGTCTGACTGGAAATCGACGAAGAAACCGTCTGACTGGAAATCGATGAAAATGCCCGTTGCCCAGGGGACTGACTGTCGCAAAACTGACCGTCCGTCACCAACTCACTGACACCAACTGACTGTCGCAAAACTCTCAAAGCCGTCGCCAACTGACTCTCAAAGCTGTCAGAACCGCATCCAGCTATTGCCAACTTACTGAAAAAAATGGTCCTCTCATCCTCTTTTGTAGGTGGCCCGTCTGGGCGGAGACTCCAGCAGACTCCAACCAAATCCACCCTGCCCTTTCGCACATCGTTGCCTGTGACAACCCGCCCGTCCCACGATCATTCCCGGCCCACGTTGCCATGCCTGTGGTACTGGATGAACAGCAGAAAGCAGCCATTTGCCAGAATTACCAAGTGAAAATGTGAAGCGCTCATAAAATGTCAACAACAATTATCACCTCAATGTTCAGCCTGATATGAAAAAGAGCCAGTTAGCGTCCATGGAGCTGCTGAACGGGGTGTCAAACGTTGAGGGAAAAAGGCAGGTGTCAACATCGGTGAAAGGGGTGGGTGTCGAGCCCCCGTTGGGCTAATGGCTATTTCACGTGCATGAATGTCTGTCGTAAAGAGAAAAAGGAGCTCTCCATAAGAGAGAGAATCTATTCTTATACCCTTCTCAACGCATCACATTTAGAATCCCACCAGACATGGGGATAGGTCGATCCTGTACATGCATTTAGGGAAATAACTGTCTGAGAACCGAGATGTTTGTAAGCATACGTCGGATTGGATTCTGAAATCCGTAACAATATATATATATATATATATATATATATATATATATATATATATATATATATATATATATATATATATATATATATATATGTATATATATATATGTGTGTATATATATATATATATATATATATATATATATATATATATATATATATATATATATATATATATATATAAAATGACCGTTTTTACAGCCATTTTTCCCTGCTGTGCAGGGGGTTTGGCTTTTTCTTGAGGCAATGTTTTATGGTCGGATGCCCTTCCTGACGCCAACCCTGGTTGTCTCTTACGACACACAGGGATATGGTACACCTATTCTAACCGGGGCATACACCGGGACCAGTACACTGGCACTCATTTCGCCAACCTCGGAAGGATGACAGGCTGAGTCAACCCCCTGGTGTTAATTCAGCAGCCAACGGGGCTTGAACTCAGGACACTGGGATCCCAAGCCGCCACCCCTAACCACTAAGCCAACATCAGGCTAACAATATATATATATATATATATATATATATATATATATATATATATATATATATATATATATATATATGTATATATATGTATATATATATATATATATATATATATATATATATATATATATATATATGTCGAAGTGATGGGTCGGATAATGGAAGAACCTACAAAAAGGGGAAACTTCATAGAGAATAAAATTTCACATTTTCAGCGAGCTCATGGCAATCACTGAACCGTCATATTAAACATACACCTCCCAGAGATGGCTGAAATGACAAATATGTCCGAATTGTGTAGCTATGATGAACAGGCATTCAATATGAGTGGGGAAAGTGAAAAAAAACTTAATTGTTAAGAAATAGTTGCGGCCTGTTCTGAGTCAAGGCATGGTTGAGCAGGCCAAAAAACATGGAGGCTTCAGACCCCAGAGATGTTACCAAGGAAACGCCTTAAGACCCAGAAAGCGAGGTGACTGAGGATTGCCTGATGAAGGATACAATTAAATAAGGCTGTTAATTATCTTCAAAAAGGGGTGCTTTAATTAACCCAAACACCCAATTTTCACTCTTGCACTTCCTTGGAGTTTTTTTTAGTGTGCATGCAAAGTTTGAGGCTGCTAGGTTTTATGGTTTTGGAGCTATGGAGGAGAGACATACACTGACACACACACACACCACACACCACACACACACACACACACACACACACACACACACACACACACACACACACACACACACACACACACACACACACACACACACACACACACACACACACACAGCCTTTTATTAGTATTGATGTTATAAAACCCAATGGGGCAGGATAGCTCATGAGGACCCTTTGTTTATTACACCCTATAGTCCTCTAAAGCAAAAATAATACTTGCTCTGCAAGATATCATAATAAGCAAGCCCAAAATAAGGATGAAAAAGCAGATCCTCCACCCTCACCATATAGCCAGAAAAGGCAATGGAATCTTTATCTACAGCCTTGGTGAGTTCCAACATGGCATTATGAAGAACTGGGATGTGTTCTCGCATGACAGGATCTTCTTTCTCAAACTGCCGCTTCCCATAGCTCATGAGCCCCACCATGCTTCCCAGTGCTGCACCCTGCAGTTCACAGCACAAGACATTCTTCTATGTTGTCTTACAACCTTCCTTTATTTTATTTTATTGTTGCGGTGTATATGAGCATCCTTATTCTGTCACTAAGCACCCTTTTCATAGACAGCTTTACAGTACCCTTCAAAGGGTTCTCTGAAGCATTCAAGAGTCAACCATGGAGTATAGACTGTCAACATGGAGACCAAGACCAGATGAAACAGGCAGATGACCCCTCCCAAGAGGTCATTGGTGTGCCAGCTGTTTTTATACAGATAATGCAATAGTAATGTTGGAACATATCACTGCAACTAATGTGGATTTTGAATGATGTTGGAAGTGTAGGTTAAGCAAGTGTGATGTCGTCTAGATTGATTAGATGTTAAGTTTGTGTTGTTCTTTATGCACTGCAGTTCCTGTAGTATCTCAGAGATATTTTACTTCACTTTCCAATCAATATCCATCGTTAAGACCAGGACACAACAAAAGAATGTTGAGTAAAATCACTTTATGCATCTGACTTCATTTTATAAACTTTGTAACTGCAATGAAATTGTTATCCTTTCTCAATTAAAATAATTTGTTGGGATATGTTTTCAATATATATATATATATATATATATATATATATATATATATATATATATATATATATATATATATATATATGTATATTTCGAGACATATATATATATCTATATATATATATATATATATATATATATATATATATATATATATATATATATATATATATATGTATATACGTATATTTCGAGACGTATATATATACGTATATTTCGAGACATATATATATATATATATATATATATATATATATATATATATATATATATATATATATATATATATATATATATATATGTTCTTGTTCATCATGACATGTTTAATTCACTGACCATGGCAGCAACAGCAGCAGAGACGGAACCCCCACCGGGTGCTGCTGTACGAGCCCCCACGCTCCTGATGAACTTTTGCAGAGGGAGCTTGGAGAGAGGAAATTCATCTGCACGGTTTATCATGTACCTGTGTGGTGTCATATGATAAAACCTCACTTCATTACACACAGAAAGGATTTTTTTTTTGTATAACATTTGGATAACTTGTTGAATATGCAGGCAGATTATTTCTCCTAATCAAGATTCAAGAGAGATATGCAAATCAAAACAACCTGGCCTTTGATGGGACAAACCAGGTTCATCAGCTCAACAAGCCCAGTCAAGCCCAGCATAATGATACCTTCTCTCTGATTCAATACGGTATTACTTGAAAAATACTTCTAACTTGAAAACCTGTTGGAATACTCTGTTGAAATTGCTTAATGGCAGGATTTGTATGTACAGTATTTTTGAAATTCGTGAAATTGTATGGTTGATCTACAATTGAGAATGATGGTATTTGGAAAAGTGGTGAGGAATATACGAGTCATACTTTTTCAATGACAACAACAAAGAGGTTTATATTATCATCAAACGAAGTAATTTAAGCAATATTTAAAAAATTTGTACTCACTCAATGATCTTCTCTTTTGGGTTGAAGGAGCCAAGGGAATCAAGGCCGAGACGACTTACCACCTGGAGCAAAATGCTTTGGGATGAAAAACTTATCATGATTTATTTATAACAATCTTTTACAAATATATTATAACTTTTTATGCAGATGGAGAAAGCTAATGCAAAAAAATTCTTCCTCATTTAATTGAGTAAACTATTAACTGTTTCTATGTTGTTGACAGGACTGGCTGAGTGGCTTGACCATTTTTCTCCAAAGGGCTGCTTGCAATGGAAATCCAACACTCACCCTACCAGTTTGGTCAATGGAAGCTGCCCATTTGTATTCTATTGCAGTAAAATGAAAGATGACAAGAAAGTAGCAGAAAAAAAACAATCAATTGTATTTTACCAGCCTGATTTTCTGCTCCTCATCCAAAATGAAGAGCTTTTCCTTTTCTAAGTAATATTCAGCAGCTGTCATCATTGCCTGGAAGGGCAGTAACCCCACCACCTGTGAGCCTACTACAGGAAGCTTCAATTCCTGTAGACACGTTTGCACAAAAGGTTATGGAGGTTAAAAACACAGTAAACTGCAGAATCATATATATATATATATATATATATATATATATATATATATATATATATATATATATACATATATATATATACATATATATATATATATATATATATATATATACATATATACATATATATATATATATACATATATACATATATATATATATACATATATATATATATATATATATATATATATACATATATATTGCGAACCATGGTGTCTGTTTGTGCATTCGTCTGTCTCCCGTTTATAGCGATTGCTTCCTTCTTCGAGGTTGATGTCCAATCAGGAATGTGGCATGTTTGAAAAGCTACACACCCAGGCAAAGCTCAACATTCACTTTTTTATTGTCCCTTTCAGTCATCTTTAAAATCAATATTAACATCTGGATTAAAGTGCATTTAATACAGATCTTCATGGAGTAACACACGATTAAAATAGCTATATTTTCATCTCTTTTTTGACAAATTGAAAGAGCCCTATTTGCCAATGTTGTACCACCATTTTGTGGTGGGTGGTATAAGTAGCACAGAGCTTTGGCTCTGGGTGAAACCAAGAGTGCAAAACAATCAACCTTTTTAAAGTATTTGATAGATTGACCATGAAATAATTTAAATTGATAGATTTCCTTAAACTTTTCCCATCACTGGGGGCAGGGACTTTTGCTTGCTTTTCCCATCACTGGGGACAGGTACTCTTCCTCGTATATAATGTAGTCATTAAATTTTTTTAGCTCAAACTAAAACCACGGTGCACAGGTTCTTATCAACAAAGGCTAGGTTTATTTCATATGCCATACAAGTAAAACCCTCAACAAAATTAGCTACTAAAGTCTTGAATGGGGAAAGCCTTGTCTTAGTTTATCACGGTTGTCACAAAACCCAACCTTTAATCGATTGATTTCCAATGAGCAGTCGGATGTAGTCCAAACTCGGGCTTATTTTAGGGGACAAAACACAAACGATCCATGAACACACTAAAATGGCACTACACAACCAGTCAAAAGTTTTAGAAGACCCCCATTCTAACTGTTTTTACTGAAATTTAAGCAGTTCAAGTTCAGTGAATAACCTGAAATGGTACAAAGCTAAGTGGTAAACTGCCAGAGGTTAAAAAAAAGTTTAGGTTACCAAAAACTGAAAAATAATGTAAATTTCAGAGTTGTTAAAAAAGGCCCTTTTCAGGGAACAAGTAATGGGTTAGCAACAGCAGCTGTTCTGCAGAAATGGAAGTAGATTAAGCCTTGAAAGTTGATGCAAACAATTCTTTCAGGTGTCCCAACTTTAGTTGATAAGTTACAAACCCTCTGTAGAAAAGCAGTATTGGAACAGACTGTGTTGCTGCACCCTCTGAAGCATTATTTGGACAATATTGCACTGCAGGAAGAAGTATATTGCTATCATAATGGCGAGAAAAAGACAATTAACAAAGGAAGACAGACCGACCATTATAACCCTTAAAAGTGTCGGTCTTTCCTTTACAGAAATTGCAAAGCAAGCCAAGGTGTCAGCGAGTACAGTTTCCTATACCATCAAAAGGCACTTGGAAACTGGAGGAAACTCTGACAGGAAGAGGACTGACAGACCCAAAGCCACAACACAATCAGAAGACAAGTTTCTGAGAGTCAACAGCTTGTGTGATAGGCGGCTCACAGGACAGCAGCTTCAAGCACAGCTTTACACTGGTCAAAGTAAGGAAGTCTCAGTTTTAACTGTGAAGAGAAGACTTCGAGCTGCAGGTTTGACAGGTCGAGTGGCAGGAAGAAAGCCAATGCTAAAGGCGCTGTCACACCTTGACGATTTAGCCAGCAATGGCAACGTATAAAAATGTATGTAAAACGTTGGCGTACTCTGAAATTTTGATGTTTTTTTTTAAGTTTTGGTCGTATTCACAGAGTGTTGGTCATATGCATTACATATTAGTAACGGGCACAGAACGTTTCGTTGTCTTATAGATAACTTATACCAACGAATGCTTAGCCTGTTGTCGGCGTTCACAACCTATGCCCAACGATAGTTTAACTTAGGCATAGCGCACTGCACGTATCGCCGACGAACTCATGGCGTAGCCTGTTAAAAACCTGACGCACGCTGATTTAAATCATAACCGCCTGAGAATTGGAAGTGTCAACCACGCAGTCACACCTTGACGATTTAGCCAGCGTATGCCGACCTCTGAAAAATGTGTCTAAAACGCTGGAACACGTCGAATACGGTATGGGTAAGTTGTGTATACATTAATAGCACGCTGAAAAATGATGAAGTACGCTGTCATATTCCGTGGTACGTCTAGTACATCGTGAAATTTCAAGCATGCTGAAAATTTTACGACGTACTCGCTGTATGGCTCACACATTCCGCTAAGCTGGGAATAAGTTGTAGGCATGATATGCGATCGTTGACACACAGACACAAGTTCCTTGTAAGTTACTCATAAGTCGAAACACGTCGAGGTAATCTTTAGCATACCCGAAACTTATTTTCTCCGTCGAGGCACATTTTCTTATTTTTCTCCTTGACTCCATGAAGGCACGTGACGAAATATCTGAAGTTGTTGTTGTTGTTGTTTTTTTTTTTTTTTTTTTGTTTTAGTCTATCACGAATTTTAAAATATATTCGGACATTTGCTTTTAAGTTTCGACGTCAACGTGACAATATCCTCAAACAGAAAATATTCACAGAGGAGGAACTAAGAATAAGACATGAGCAAACTGAAGAGGCAATCGGACATGACGTAACGGCATGTGACGAAATATCGGAAGTCATTGTTGTTTTTTTGGTTTTTTTAAACGCTGCCAATACGCCATTATATGGTAGCTGTCAATTAGAAACATGTTCAGTAAGTTCTGTGGTCGTCCGGAAGACGTCAATCAAATACGTCTACATACGTCGATATGCGTTGGAGGTACGTTACACATAGGTTCAAAGCACGTTACTCATAGGTTAGAAATAAGTTTTGGGTACGCTAAGCATTACCTCGATGTGTTTCGACTTATGAGTAACTTACAAGAAACGTGTGTCGACGTGTGTCAATGATCGCATAACGTGCCTACAACTTATGGCCAGCGTAGCGGAACGTGTGAGTCATACGCTGGCATACGTCGTAAAATTTCAAGCATGCTAAAATTTGAGGACAACCGCAAAGTACAACGATGAAAGCCAGCGTACTACGACGTATGGCAGTGTTTTTCAGCATGCTCTTAACGTATACAAACTTACCTATAACGTATTCGACGTGTGCCGGCATTTTAGCCCAATTTTGCATACGTCAGGCATACGTTGGCTAAATCGTCAAGGTGTGACAGGGCCTTAAGATGGCAAAATAAGAAAAAGAGGCTTGCCTGGCCACGAAGCACCGCCAGTGGACTACTAAAAACTGGAAGAAGGTCTTTTGGACCGATTAATCAAAATTTTAAATCTTCGGTTCATCACGCAGGGTTTTTGGACGCCATCGAGTAGGCAAAAGGATGGTTCCTCAGTGTGTGACACCAACTGTCAAACATAGAGGAGGAAGCGTGATGATCTGGGGCTCTTTTGCTGGATCCAGAGTCGGCGACTTGCACAGAGTGACTGGCACCCTGAAGCAAAAGGGCAAACACAGCATTTTGTGGCGCCATGCAATGCCCTCTGGTCTATGCCGAGTTGGTCAGGGTTCATCCTACAGCAAGGTAACGACCCAAAACATACCTCCAGGCTATGTCAGAACTACCTTAAAAGAAAAGAACAAGACGGTAGGCTTCAAATCATGGAATGGACATCACAGTCCCGAGACTTCAACCCCATCGAGCTGGTTTGGGATGAACTGTTCAGAAGGGTGAAAGCAAAGCAACCTACAAGTGCAACACATTTGTGGGAACTTCTGCAACAGTGTTGGAAGAACTTTCCAAACAATATTTGATTTCCATTGTAGAAAAAATGCCACGAGTATGTTCGGCTGTTATATCTGCAAAAAGTGGCTACTTTGATGAGTCAAAAATTTAGATTAAATTTTGTTCAACAAAACGATTCCATGATTTCTTTTTTATCTGCAATTGTTTATTTGTTCTATGCTTTAATTTAAGAGTACATTTAAACATTAAACTGCTTAAATTTCAGGAAAAACTGGAAAAATGGGGGTGTTCTAAAACTTTTGACCAGTTGTGTACACAGCAAAGCAAAAGGTGCCCGGCTCTTCTCTCCGCTCTCCCAGGTTCTGCTTTTCCACTTGTATATCCAGCTCATGAACATTTTCAAGTCTCTTCTTCTGGAAACTACTCGTAAATAGAAGGTGTAGCCAGAAACTGCTTCATACCGCAAGATCGTTGCATATCCAGAAGCAGCTAAAAAAACTTCACCGACCAGTCTCTCAATCATTCCACAGGTCTCTCTCTCTACCGAGTGCAGCCTGTGACTGCTGGTTGCATCATTGGTTGGGACGTGGCTATGCCGCTGATGCAGTGTCCCCCTTACCAGTACACTGGTGCTCATTTTGCCAACCTCAGAAGGATGACAGGCTGAGTCAACCTCCTGGTGTATTTTAATTCAGCAGCCAACAAGGCTTGAACTCAGGACCCTAGGATCCCAAGCCACCACCCAAACCACGAAGCCAACACCAGGCTTCATTCCACAGGTTATATCATCTAACTATTACATTACTATGTGTTGCTTTTTTACTATACTAAACTTATATGATTTGCATCTCACCTCAACAAACATTACAGTCATATAAAAACAATTTGTCCAATATCCACCACCTCCCCTCCCCCTCTCCAAAAAGTGTATTTCCACAGTTCAATGGCCTGACAGCAAATTCACAGAATTTTCACAAACTACTAGTATAAACTCACATAAGTTTCAAAAGATATTAAGTGGAAATTGAAGTGGTCTTCGATATCCACAAGATTTGCCACAATAATGCCATACAGCAACACAATACTGCCCAGGATTGAAGCAACGATGATTCAGATCGATGTAACTTTTACAATCAGTTCTAGAACCCACGCATTATGCTATCAAAATGTGCACTTACCGCCGCGTCATTGGACACTTCCTCGTACACCTTGTGAATCGGAGTAACTTCAAAGTCTGTGATGTTGGTGGATACCTGGGCCATATCTTCCTCACAGATGTACCACCCAATGGCTTGAACACAATGCAACCTGCCAGGCTGGCATGATGGTACAGTATTTGATGGACAAAGACATGAGTGAATGAACATTAGCTCTACTTCAGGAAAATGTGCTACATTACTTGCAGTTGTTTTCAAAACTCCTTTGCTAATAAAAAAATATATAAAAGTTCTTGAATGGGACAGCTGTCATTTTGTTATTATTAACTTTCATGTCATATTTTAAATGGTGCATCAATGAGTCAATTTGGCAGTTATAAGTCTCAAAAGGTTGGAATATCGTAAGTTCAACGCCATGTGAGACCCTCAAATGAAGTTTGTAATTTGGCTGAGATAAGAAAAAAAAAATCAAACCTTTTCATGTAAAATAAATCCTGAGATATTTTACATCCACTTAACTATCCACAGGACAGCTGGTTTATGAACAGGCATTCCAAAGGACAGCCTGCTCTTCAATGCAGTATCTCTGCTGGCACTGCATGAGAGGGCTGTTTTATGAGTCAGAGAAGATTTTAGATCACACCACGAGCTAGCTCTATGCAGAGCGTCGATGCTGGTGAAGGAGTTTCTATGGCTAGGGTTGTAATCCTGGAGGAGTCGCCTGACACAAAGTCAGGGAAGGAATTTGGAATTTGGCCAGGCTGCCGGCAATAGCTCGCCTACTCTTCATGAAGGATACCATGAGATCTTTAACATCCACCAAGTAATGCTGGGCTGGCAGATGGGATGGCCAGTTTAACAGCTATCCATGGGACGGCACACACATTGATGAATCACCCTGCCTGTGAAACACCAGGCTGGACAGTTTATAGCTGGGTCAGGATTCAAATCCAGGCCAGATGGCTTCGGAACGAGTGTGCATACCTATAAGCCATCCTCACAGCTGATGAAGATCCTAGCAGAAGCTAAACCAAAAACCATACAGCTGTGAACAATCCCACTGGCAGTCGTCATGACCATTGGAAAAAATTACGATCTTTAGTTTTCCTACAAACATGACCTTTATCAAACTTATTGGGAGCATAACTTCTTTCTGGCTCGAATAATGAATGTGAACTCAAGGGGTCAGAGGAATTTGCAGGGAATATAAATTTGTCCCCAACTCCCTCTTGTAGCACTGGCTGTCCATCTGAGTAGGGATGTAGTGAGTTAAGTCATTACAGGTCAATTACACAGACCAATCCAAGAGTGTGAAATGATCACCAGTTTTCTTGGACAGACACTTTCTTCAAAATGATGCATTGTTTAACACAAAATAAGCTAGTCAGCTTTAAATCTGAGAAACGACGTCAAAATAACAGCAGTGAAGGACAAATTGCTCTGCCAAGAAGCATAAGTACAAAGCATCAGAATTAGGCCTGAATGTTGCCAGGAAAATATTCACATTTAATAATGTGGCACAAGTTGGAGTTCATAAGAGTTGACCTCCTCAGCTCACCTCTTTTCCCCGTCCTTGCTGTCGGATGTTGAGAGCAATACGATGTGCTTGCTCCTTGGTGGAGAGCAGGTTGACATTGTAAGCAATGAGGAACTTTCTCACGCCGACTACTGTTGCTCCCCATGAGCCCACAAACTTCGCCGGACCAT
Source organism: Eptatretus burgeri (assembly GCF_056783735.1). Classification (NCBI taxonomy): domain Eukaryota; kingdom Metazoa; phylum Chordata; class Myxini; order Myxiniformes; family Myxinidae; genus Eptatretus; species Eptatretus burgeri. The sequence continues at coordinate 85,481,288 of NC_140964.1, read as the reverse complement.
AGTCAGGCCTCCAAGCAGGATCCTTGAGCTGAAGGTCACAATAAACGGTGGTTCCATAATGAACAAGTCTTTATGGACCTCATGAAGGTCCAAAACACCTTCAAAATGAATATTTGTTTCTAAAGTTTAACATATTTGATACTCGCGGCATTGTGTGCATGAATCTGGTTCCTCTATCCGTGTTATCTAATTGGTGTACAAGTCAGAAAGGCTGCTGGGAATACCCCCCCCACCCCCACTAAATACATTACCTTCTTTGGTAATTCCTCATATTCTCCAGCACGAATGGAGGGTAGGAGCTCACGCTTGGGTTCCTGAGCTGCTGCGCCATATAGATATACTGGAACACAAGAGACAGTCAAAGGGAATATGCACAATCCTGAAATGCCTTGACTTACCCTCGGCAACAGGCACAGATGGCGTCGGTGCCTGCGTTCACAAATCTAACAGTGCTGCTCTCACTCTCTTGTCTATTTCAAAATGTTTGTCACCAACCGTGTGCTTGCAAGATAGTCAACATAATCTCAGACACAAGAAGTGTGCAAAAACATATCTCTCAATGACAGATCAATTAAGCCAACTCTCAATATTAGCAGCATGAGCAAATTGCCATGCATGTCTGTGCCTTGGGGGATTTTCCAATAACTACCAAGGAAATGGCCACTTTTACTAACTTGTCATCAGAACAGTTGTCAGTAGCTGAAGAAAAGTAGTACAAGGTCCAGTAATGAATGGTTGCCATTTTGGAAAATGTGTGTTGGAAAAGAAACAGACTGAGTCAGTCCAGTCGTTTCACAAGATTATTCATTTGCTTGGCCATGTGCTGAAATATGTGACCAAACCACAAGCCAGCTGGTTTGGAAGCATTTAAAGCCCACAGAATAGGAAGAACAAATATGAGTGAGCAGAGGGCAGAGGGTCAATGTTTGCCAGAGAGGGCGCCATGTATGGAGTCATCGGAGTTGGGGGATCACATTTCTGAAAACCCAGTTCGGCAATACGGGGTTGAGCATCTCATCAGAGAGTAGTGATGTATAGATTGGTCATCTGAAGAAGAAGAAGAAGAAGAAGAAGAAAAAGAAGAAAAAGAAGAAGAAGAAGATGATGATGAGGTGTCGAGAAAAAAGCAACAGGTATTTTTTTGTCCCTCCCCCTTGTTAAAGAGAGATGCTTGGATCATGGAGCTGTGGAGTGTTAGTAAAGGTGTTTCGAGAGATGATGAGTGTTAGTCAGTAAGAGAAACAAGTACAATGGAGTAAGGAAAGAGCAAAGTAAAATTAGCAAGGTACAGGGCAAAGCAAGTATCACAGTACACTTTACACAGATGAGCATAAAGAGGAGCAGATACATCAATGTTTACACAAAACACTGAAAATAAAACTCTTGACAGGTATTGTCAACAGTAAAATGACAAGACAACACAATTCTGGGAGGTCTCCTTATCTTTGGAGGTGCATGACCTGCAGTGCAGAACCACACGTGTTCTCCGATGAGGAACCACTTCTTAGTTCCTCTTTCCTTCCGCTTGTGGAACCCCATTTCCAAGGCAGTGCAATCCCACCTCTTCCTCCAGGGTTTCAAGATGGCAACGCACCACTATCCCATGTCATCCCACATCTCTACCCATGATATTTTCCCACTCCATTAACCCTCCCGTACCCAAGACTTCTTATTCACAATTTCTACTCTGTTCGTCCCGTTTTCTCTCTCTCCTCCTTTCTTGCATCATTCACTGCCTTGCTTGTTCCATCCACCTGTTGTCCCACTATCTGGTTATTGTCTTTCTTCCCTCAGTTATGTTAGCTTCCTCTCTTCCATAATTTCGACTTTGTATGCAAACAAACATCTTTAATCTGTCTGGCATTGTTCACTTTTGGCCATCCACTAATGAGTTCTCCGAGCAGTCCAACCATCTCATCTGTACTTCGCCGACAATATTATGATCACAGAGTGCATACTGCCCAACTTCTGTGCAACAAAAGCTTTGCTTACTATTTATTTACAAAATGGTGACCATACTCGCATTTGATCATGTTTTAAGAGCCTCCCTCATCAAACCATTTCAATCTGTGATATCACACAGAAGTTAGCAGTCCACACTGTCCACCTATACAGTTCCAATAAATAATTTACATTCCTTGTCATGTAGCCAAAGTAGGTTGCATGGGAAAACACCTATTGTGCCTCAGGTGCAACAGGAGGAGTCAATTTAGCCCATCATGTCTGCGCTGCCTCCACCTCATTATCATCATCCATCCGCACATAAGTAATGGACAAATCCTGCAAAAATATCCCCATTCCCTCTCTCTCCAATGCATCCAGTACCTGTGTAATTCTCATTTAAACTTATCCACCCCTCGACTGCGACTATATTTCCAGGGTGAACATTCCATGCATTAACCACTCTCCGACTGAAAGACCCCTGCCTTAAAACTGTCCTCACTCTCATCTTCTTTACCCTCAAGCTATGGCCCCTGGTCTTAAGGCTGCCCTATCTGCGGAAAAACTTCACTGCACCTATCTTGTCCACACCCTTCATTATCATAAAGGGGAACCCAAACACTCAGACCACAAAATAGATACGATATGTCGTTTTCCGATTTCTGAATTATAAAGGAGGTAATTTTGTGATTCAAGGTCCAAATCCTCTTCTTCTTCACGCTTCACCATGATGTCACACTTGGAAGTCGACAGCCAGATTCGTATTGTCTTTGGGTTACATCGCGCTACGGTTTAACTCAAAAGGCGAATAATTTTTTGATTTTCCACAAATATGCTGCGTCTGCATCCTTGGTGGATGTAGTAATACAAACCGAGATAGTTTCATGCTACAGAAATGGCCGAAAGATCTGAGGGTTGCCAGGAATTTCACGAGGTTTGTCAGAAATACCCGAGTGTGGATCTGGCCTGCAAAATTTTGCTTTGGTGCTCGGAACATTTTACAGAGCACTGGTATGACACACAACAGATGGCTAGATCTTGTGGTTATCCAACACGATCAAGAGAGGATGCCATCCCCATGATTAAGCATAAGAAATAGCTGTCGCTCAAAACTGTAACACCATCTCCACCCAACTGCCAGCAGATGTACATGGGTGATTTGAGCAGTGAATCAAACACATGTGTTGGCCTTCCAGTGACTGATATCACCTCGCTAGATGTGCTGGCTAAGATCTGCTGGCTTCCCCTTCACCTTAACAATGTCCAACACCATCCCACACTCCCCTCAACCATCCTCCTACATCCCACACTCCCCCTCCAATCCCCCATCAACCATTAATCCTAACAATACCCACCACTGCACACCCCAACTTTCCACCATTCACCCCACAATCCCCCTAACAATGCCCACACCACCATACACCCTCCCCTCCCACACAGCACCACTCTTCACTCCACTGGGCGGGACGTTGACACGGCACGACACAGGATGGATACGGCATGGATGAGACACGACATGGACATAACACAGCATGGACATGACACGGACATGACACAGCACAGCAAAGACATGATGGTGGGACATGACACGGACACGGCACAGCATGGACATGAGTGTGGGACATGACGTGGACACAACACAGCACGGACACGGCAGTGGAACACAACACAGCACAACCACAGACACAAATGGCGTCCTGGGAAAGTATGAAACGGAATGATCCCGTAACATACAGGACACCTGGTCAGCCTGCGATGGTGGGACAAAGCATTTGTCGCCCATTTTGTCGGCAGTGTGCGAGTGTGCCTGGGCAGTGTTGACTGTCGGGCGATGATGAGTATTACTGCTGGAGTAATATAACTGATTTATCAATGAATACAAAATACCTCCCTTATAAACTATCAACTGAACGGAAAAACAAAACCTACCAATCTATAGTGAACATGTGACTGCCGTTTTCATCTTCACTCACATCTCCAATGTTGCCATCTTCGTCTGAATCGCTCGCATAAGGCTCAAAACGATACTGCTCCATCATTCCCCTAAAAGCGTTTCCATCACTAATTTTGTCTCCAATAGTTTCTTCAAAATCCCACTGATCAGTTTCAACATACTGAGAACCTTCAGATTTGCTAATGATGGTGGAATCAGTTCCAGAATCCAAGCTCGAAATACACTGTTTCTCGATGTAAGCTGCCATTTTGATCAAGGTGGGTTCCAGGTGTGACTTCACTGGCGAAAATCGAAAATCAACACTTTAGAGTTTAGAGCCTTTTTTTTGACACTTTTGTGATTGGCAAAACAAATTCAAATTTTTTCCCTCAAATTTGACCGTGATTAATGATTTTCAATGGTTTTCAAAAAAAAAACAAAATGCGTTTGAGTTCCCCTTTAAACAGCTCATTAAAATCCCCTTGTAATCGTCTCTTTCTGATGTATAAAGTCCTGTCTCCTTCAAATGTTCCTTGTAGCTTAGTCGAGTCTCTGATAATCTGGAATCATTCTAGTGGTTCTACACTCTTTCTATGGTGATGCTACCTACTCCAGTAAAGAGGCTTCTGGCAATAGATTAAATTGTTATTGAGCAATATTGGAATAGAAAAAGGAAAGGTTAAGAATTTCTGACAATAACGTAAAGTTGGCTTTGCAACACCTACCTGGTACTTCGAGCTCGTGTGCCAGCTGCTTGGCAAAATTGTGGGCACACTGTTTGCAATCCTCCATTGTGGCACCTTGCACAGGGATGAAAGGACACACATCCAGAGCTCCGAGCCGTGGATGTTCTCCTAAACAAAATGCATTATATGCGAATGTCCAACACAAATTCATAGATTTAATGATAGTCACTAATTTACATGCTCTGTGCCACTAATGTGCGAACAAACAGAGTAGTAAAACAGAGTTTCATATGTTTGCAATCTTTGAGTCGATCAAAATTCCTGTTTTCATATAATGTTGTTGATTAGGAGACTTGCAATTTCGGTTGAAAAGAAAATAATCTTAGTGAATGAACGAACTCGGAATGGATGAACATTATACAACATGTAGCCTCACCGTGATGCCGCGTCATGTCGATGAGGCGGAAGGCCGTGCGGGCCGCATTGAGGGCACCTTCCACCACAGCATGTGGTGAACCCACAAAAGTATATACGGTGCGGTTGGTGGAAAGTCCTGCATCCACGTCGAGCAGGGAGCAACCCTGTACTTGTCGAAGAGACGTTGCAATCTCATCAATCACCTGCAGTTGCATGTCCAGGTCAAGGAAGGAACCATCACATTGGAGTAAGCACATTTTTTGTACAACGTAAATTAATGAATCGAAAAAATACGGGGTGTTCCAAAAAGACCCGTACAACTTCGGTTGGTAATATATCTAGTACCACAAATGATACGACGATACCCTTTGGTTTATGTGATACAGAAACTCATAGAGTTTTGTATACACCATAAATACAGTTCAATGTGAGCTCCATTTGTCGCACGCATGACATCAAGGTGGGACACGAGTTCTTGCCATATTTGACTCAGCATGTTTGCGTCCACCAGTGCGCATGCAGATGTGATCAGAGAATGAAGATCCTGCAGGTTTGCCACCTTGGTGTTGCAGCCAACATCTTTGATAAACCCCCACAGAAAAAAAACTCAAGGGGGGGGTGATGTCTGGTAATTGTGAGGGCCAATCAAGCGAGCTGGAAATTTTTCACTGAGGCCCATTGAGGGGAAGCGCCGTTCTGTTGAAAAATGATATCGGGTTGTAGGTCTGTAATCTGTGGAAGGCGAATCCTTCCAACATATTAATGTAAATTGTTGAGGTCACTGTGTCCGCTGCAAAGAAAAACGTTCCCACCAAGTGGTCAAGGAGAAGGCCACACCACACATTGACCTTTGAACTATCGCGTGTGTGTTCAATGAGCACGTGGGGGTTTTCAGAGCCCCAGATACTCACATTGTGCCGGTTGACCTTCCCTAATACATGAAAGCAAGCTTCGTCTGTGAGGATGACCTTTTTCAGGTAATCTTCCTCATCCTCAATGTGACTGAGAATTTCCAAGGCAAACACCTTGCATTTGGGTCCATCATTTGGTTTGAGTTCTTGCAGAATCTGCACCTTATCGGCATAAAGTTTCAGTCTTTTATGCAAAATCCTGCGAACAGTGGTGGTTGGTAGTCCCAGTTCTCTGGATGCGTGTCAAATTGATTTTCTGGGACTTTCTTGAAATGATTCACACACTGTTCAACGTCTGCTGCATTTGTGCCGATAATCCGATAATTTCTTAAGTGATTCTTCACCATTGAGAGATAGGGCGAAACTAATATATAGCGCGATATCTCAAAAAGTTGTGGACGGATTCAGACGAAACTAGTTGGACACGTTGGGTGTGTGACCACGACGAATTGATTTGATGTTGGTGAAGATCCGAATCGTGATGTAGATACGAGAGTTATTTAATTTTTTAAGTGATTCTTCACCATTGAGAGATAGGCCAAAAAACGACACATATAGCCTGATATTTCAAAAATTTATTGGGTCCGATATGTTCTCGTGGATCAGGCATTACGTGGCTGAGGTATGCGCTCTACCGAATGCCCTTCTCGTCTTTTACGTTAAACCACCAGACCTGAAAATAAAGCAAACTTTAAGAATTTTTGTGTTATATAAAACAAAGGGTATCATGTCATTTGTGGTACTAAATATATTAACAACCAATGTTGTCCAGGGCCCGGTTGCTCAAAGCATTGTTAAACCTATCATTAGCCTAACGATCAATTAAACCTATCATTAAATTAATGATAGGTTTAATGCTGTTGCTCAAAGCTATCGTTAACTTTAACGATCAATTAAATCCCAATTAACCTTTGAGCAACACTGTTAAATCCTGTCATTTGCTAATCTATCGTTAAGGAATTTAATGATCGATTAAGCATAATCGATCATGAAATTTAACGATGCTTTGAGCAACTGGGAGCCAGGTCTTTTTGTAATACCCTGTATATTGTATTTTACGCTGTGACAGATGTATGTAATTGTAGGTCTGACAAGATTCTACTTTTGAGAATATTGTATAAAAGGAATTTGACAATAGTTTGACCATATTCAAATTCAAAAGTAGACAATATCTACTTTTGACAATATCCTCCACCACCCCCCCACCCTCCCTCTGTTAAGGAGACTATTAAGGACTGGTGGTTTAGTTTTTAATTTGACAAGGACATAGCATGGGTTTTTCCCACTTGGTTTTATATAAAACCAATGACAAGGGTTGAGAACTGATATAAATTAATGTCGCAAACACAAGTAAAATAATTTCCTGAAAAACTTTTAATGTCACGAACATGCAAACGTCTGTGACAACAATGTTGTTTGTTGATGGGACTTGCTTTGATTAAGGGAGGCCATCGGTTCAATTTACACCGCTAACCAAGTCACACCAAAGATGTTAAAAATGGTACATGCTGCTTCCTGTCTTAATGTGTTGGCTTGACGCTCAACATTTAAAGGATAGAGCACAGACAAATCTACGTAGGATGATGCGATCCAATGGGAGGGGGAAATTCCTCCTTAATTGGCCACTTGTGTGCAGAGAGAAAAGCAACGTCATAAAAATGGTGTCACTGGTACCGTCCTCTGGGAAGTGACCCCAAACTCAGCAAATCCTGGCAATATTATGTTGTCTCATGTATTTATTTGTCATCATCATCGTGTGTGTGTGTGTGTGTGTGTGTGTGTGTGTGTGTGTGTGTGTGTGTGTGTGTGTGTGTGTGTGTGTCTCCTCCATAACTCCAAAACCATGAAACATAGCAGCCTGAAACTTTGCATGCAAAGGAAGAAAACTCCAAGGAAGTGCATAAGTGAAAATTGGGTATTTTGATTAATTAAAACACCAATTGTGAAGGTAGTTAAAGGCCTTATTTAATTGTATCCTTTATCAGGCGCATTCTTGGCCACCTCACTCATGATGAAGTCTTAAGGCGCATCCTGCGTTACCTCGCTGGTGTCTGAAGCTGCCATGTTTTTTTGGCTTGCTCAACCATGCCTTAACTTGGAACAGGCCGCAATGATTTCTTAACGATAAAGTTTTTTTTTTCACTTTCCTCACTCATATTATCGAATGCCTGATCATCATACCCATGAATAGCTGGAAACATTGCAATGCTTACAAACGCCCGGAGACGCCAGCATTCGTGGCTCTATTTCATTTCCGCACATGCCATAACCTCAAGAATCTTTTAAACTAAGCCGAATTACAAAATTTAGCTCCAGAATTGAACTTAGCAACAGTTCTGACTGCTTTAAAAAAAAGTATTCATTTGTCCAATTCAGACATATTTGATATTTTGGGCCTCTCTGGGAAGTGCTCATTTAATATGACGGTTCGGTGATTGCAAATCGCTTGCCAAGCGAGCCATTCCTTATCAACCATTTTGTTGGAGTGCTTAAGCCACTTGGCAAGCGCTCTACAATATTCACACTGTCACTGAATACTGTATGTCAATCGACTTGAACAATGTTCAGGGGCCACTTGCCTGTGATGGCCCCATGTTGCTCTGCGGTCACTTGGGCAGAGGTAAGTACAAATAATAAAAATAGGACAGTGCGTCTTGAAGCTCACCTGGTTCGGGAGCAACAGTCACTCAAACCAGCGGCAGACCCCCTTAGACACTGATTTGTTTTCAATGCCATGAACAAACTTTGTTTCTTCATGAGTGATGAAAGTTGTGGTCAAGTGTCATTGAAATTGTGAGTGTAGTTTCAGAGAAGAGAGCAAATACCTATTTTGCTGGGTCAAACCCAGCCCCGTAAACCCCCTTAGATAGCACAGATTTTGATTTGGTTGATACACTTTGGCACGTCATAGGTGATGAAGGTTGTGGTCAACTTTCATTGAAATCATATCTGTAGTGTCGGACAAGAAAACAAAGACCTAATTTTGGGGGGTCAAACACTACTTACCCATAGACCCCTTTAATGACTGCAGATTTTGATGAGGTGGATAAATTTTGGTTCGTCATGGGATGAATATTGTGGTAAAGTTTCATCAAAATTGTGAGTGTAGTTTCGGAGGAGACAGCAAATACCTATTTTGGGGAGTTCAGCCCCCTCCCCCCTCCCCTCAACTGTAGACCCCTCAATGAGTGCAGATTTTGATGCAGTTGATGCACTATAGTAAATTATGGGTGATGAAGGTTGTGCTCAAGTTTCATCGAAATTGTGTGTGTAGTTTTAGAGAAGAGAGCAATTACCTATTTTTGAAGGGGTCTACCCCCCCCCCTCCCCCGCGGGCATCAGATATGAAGCTTGTGTACCAAATTTCATCAAAATCGTTTATGTAGTTCAAGCGATAATGACTGGTGTTTACGGACTGACTGACTGACTGACTCACTCACTCACCTACGGAGACTGCTCAACCGCATAAGCTCACCTGACTGAAGTCCAGGTGATCTAAAAGTGAAACTTCGTTCACATCATGGCAGGATAGCCGAGAGGTATGCATGCTCGCTCTAAGCTGTCTAGCCTGGGTTTGAATCCCGACTCACCGATAAACTCTCATCCGAGTGTTTCACAGACAAGGTGATTCATCAATGTGTGTGTCGTTAAACTGGACATCACATCTGCCGGAATGCCCCCTCTCACCCCCTCCCATCTCTCTCCCCTCTCCCTCTCTCACCTGCTCTCTCTGTCTCTACCCCCGATCTCTCTCTCTCTCTCTCTCTCTCTCTCTCTCTCTCTCTCTCTCTCTCTCTCTCTCTCTCTCTCTCTCTCTCTCTCTCTCTCTCTCTCTCTCTTTCTTCATCCCTCTCTCTCTTTCTCCCCCTGTTCCTCCACCCCTCCCCCTCAGTTCAGGTGACTGTTAAGGACTGGCGGTTTAGTTTTGAATTTGCCATTGAGATAGCGTGGGTTTTTCCCACCTGGATTTATATAAAACCTGGTGGTTAAATATAAAATGTTGCTGTTTGGGCACATTTTATTACCCTTCCATTCCCCTCCTCTCACACTGCATTCCCTTCCCTTTACACTGCCTTCCCTTCCCCTCATACTGCCTTCCCTTCCACTCACAATGCCTCCTCACCCCTCACTCTGCCTCCCCCCTCCCCTCCCTCATGCTGCCTCCCCTCACCTCCACTCACGCTGCCGCCCCACCCCCTCCCATCATGCTGCCTTCGCCTCCCTTCCCCTCCCCTGGGGTTTATCCCCAGACAGAGCTTTGTTGTAGATTTGGAGTGGCTGCTCATCGAGTGTGCCACTTATCCAAACTTCTGGTGGAATTCCGACAATACACTGATGCTTTGTTGTTAGCCATTGATTTTATTACTCTTCTTCGTTCTTTCATTGTGAAGTTTCCTGTATTTATTGGTTGTATCTCATTTACAACAGTAAGAGGAGGAGCTATGGTGATAGTTGGGGGCTGTCCGAGAAGGTTTGCGAAGTAGTCTTTCCATATTTTACAATCCTTTCGGCAGGATTGCAAGCTGAGTTTCCCCTGGTTGCTGTTTTTTTTTCTTCCCGTGATTTTATTTACCGGACGCCATGCTAGTCATGACTGATGCTGAACTGCCAAATATGTAATTTTGATTGTTTTGTCCCTGATATACCTTGCTTGGCACTCATCATATGTGCATTTAGTTAATGATATCAGTTTCGGTTCTGGCAGACTTTGCAATGTACACAGATTTAATTGCTGCACACATTTTGGTTCACGAGTCAGTAAGTGACCACTATATTCGTTATGGGTGTGTGTCTGTCTGTCTGTCTCGAGCATTGCTCCGTGGGTTTTCATCCGATCCTGATAAAATTTGGGTGGGAGGTTTATATCATGATCTAGTTGTGTTTTACTGAGAATGAGCGTGGTGCACCCATTATGGGCGGAGCCACACCCCAAAAACATGTGTTTTTAGGCGGTAGCCGGCTTCAAGTTACATCTTCTCCGAGGGGGTTTGTCGAATCTGGCAGGGGTTTCGGTATTTGGTTAGCCCAATGGCACTTGCATAGCCCCACAGAGCTCGATTTTTCATTTTCGTCCCAAGGTCAAGGTCACAAGGTCACGAACTTAGAAAATGCCAAAAAAATCAATGAATTGGGCATCGAGCTCCTCGGGTTTTCAACCGTTTCAAATGAAAGTTGGTATGCAAGTAGTGCTCTTCGAGTACTACAACTTTCATCATTTATGTTTTTCCCCATTCCCGCCAGTTTGCCCGTGGCGTCCCCTTGAAGGTCAAAAAATAAAAAAGGCGAACCGTGTACATTGCTCGTGAACCATCGCCGTCTCCAGACTTGTCTATTACATTTTCATCTTGACAGTTGCGATTAATCTTTTTTGGTCCATGTTTCTCAGCTGCGTAATTGTGTGCGGCGCTGATATTGTTGGACATGGTGAATGTTCGTTTGGGTGCTTGTGGCTGCTTGCAGTACTTCAAATCGGTTTTTCACTTTCACCGTATATGATACATCATGGATTTAATCTTTTTTTTTCAGCTTGCTCCAGTCGTACTTTGGTGGTTCTTTAGACTTGTTCTTTAGGCTTACAGACTTAATCTTACTTTAGCGGAAACTATCCGATGATCTGAACCTACCTAGTGGAAGCCGCCATACGATTCGCAGTTCATGGTGCTGTTTTTGCACTTTTTGTTGATAAGAATGTAATCTATCTGTGCTCTATGCTGGGTGGTGTAAGTGAAAATCCAGAGTTTACCTTACATTTTTGGAACATATTGCTCATAGAGATAAGTTCACATTTTGACACAAGATCTTGTAGATACAGTATCTACCATTCCTATTGGTGATACTGTTGAATGAGATGTTACGCTTTGGCTGGACCGGGTTTTGCATTCATATCCCCTCCGATGATGATATCCCCTATGATGATGTGTGTCGGGACATTGGTTACAAGTTCCATCAGCTGTTCATAGAACGTTAGTGCTTCTTCCTCCAATACATTGGTGGGACCATAACATGATATTGTTGTTGCCTCACGATTACCGTTGAAGGTTGCTACCATCATATAGCTATTGATAGACTCAATGTTATTCAGGCTTTTATATGCAGTCTTGCTGATAAGTCGGCCAACACCACCAATTGAAGCGTCCAGGGGTTTTTTATTGGTCGAGCTAGTAACTAGAGGCCACCCTTTACCTATTTCTTGATAAAGGATGTTGATATCATCATGGTAAATGCAGTCTTATTGAAGGTAGATTGCACTGATGCCATACATTTCTGCATGTGCAACGGGTTCGTTGATCTTATCCACTGAACTCAGTGTCCGTGCGTTGAATGTTGCTACTAAAATTGAATGTTTACATTTTGAAGATTCTGCCGTTAATGGTGTTGTTGTTGTCGTGGTGGTTGAGCAGTAACTAACTTTTCGATCCCCGCCTTGTCGGTAAATGGGTGACGCAGCCCTTTTTTATCTGCGCGACAACCGATGCGGTATGTTTGAGAGATACGATTTTTCATTGTCAAAGTGTCTTTCAGTTGCCAATTTTACTTGTGTAGTCGCAAGGTCTACACGAGTACGAAGTATCCATTCCAACAGAATTGGTGATCTCATCATTGAAATGCTGGGATACAAGTCTTTCTGCTTCGACATTTCAACTACTGAGGCCCTGCTGCCAACGTCAAAGTTTTTAGATCCCCGTGGAGGATCTCTAAGTCTTACTCACGTTGTTGTTCTTCATCTTCTTCTTGTGGACTTTTTTGTTTCACAGCCCACAGTTTTCATCGAAATTTCCTGAAACTTGGCATATATATATATATATATATATATATATATATATATATATATATATATATATATATATATATATATATATATGTAAAAATACCCTGCACAGACAGTAACCTTCTCCGATTTTGAAAATTCCTCCTAGAAAAAAAAAGTTATGACGTCAAAATATCTCTGCAAATGGAAATCGTCTAAAAAATTATCTGCAAAATTAGGCAAGCTTTTTGAATTCTGTTTGTGGGAATCGAACAGGGCATTAACAGAGATGAATTATCGCACATATGATACATCACTATGACGTCATATCAATTTTCATGATGTCATATCAATTTTTATGACGTCATTCCTACTTTTTGACATTTTTTTGTTTCACAACCGAGTTTTCATCAGATCTTTGTGAAACTTCCCATGTATATGCAGAAAGCCCACATGCAGGCAGTAACCATCTCTGATTTTGGAAATTCTTCCAAGAAAAAAAAGTTGACGTCATAATAATCGCCGCTAATGGAAATCGCCTATACCAGTATCTCCGAAACTAGGCAAGCTGTTTGAATTTTGTTTGTGGGAATCAAGCCGGGCATTAACACAATTAATTTATCACAACCCTGATACATCACGATGATGTCGTATTCGTTTTTATGACGTCATCATTAAGAGGCCGAAGATCTTAGCTCATTTGAGCTTGTTTATAAATAAAAAAAATTGTCATTGCGGTTTACTTCTCAAGATTTTGACTATGTAGTGATTCATCTGTCCCCTACCCTCAGACCTGCCTGGTTTGGTTAGACCTGTCCAGTAGAGCTCATTGAGTCATCGGGGAACACAAGCCGCTCCACGATCGTCAACGTGAGAGCCAGTGGGAGTGGTGGACTCATAGTACTTTTAAAACAGTAGGGTGCTCTATTCCAGTACCTTATTCAAAACCCAAACTGTCCTAAATGCATCAGAGGCACAGTCATGCCCTCAAAAAAGTTGCAACCAGTATCCAGGTACTGCACTATAATGATGATAATGGCATCACTAACTTAATCTATCAATTAAATTATCTTGGACAAGTGAATACTGGAAATAAAGACATGTGATATCAATAAAAAGCTTTGACAAAACAAACACTGTACAGCGAAGTTAATCACATGAAAAGGAAAATAGTTCCACATTCTGATTTTGATTCTGATGTACCATACTCTGTCATAGAGCTTCAGTGCTACTGCAGTTATTTTTTGGAAACTGGGTGGTTTGTCATTGCTTTCCCCACAGTAGTTATGGCAGGAATTTGTAATTTGGCCATGATCCTAGTGATATCCTACCGACTCTTCACATAGGACACCATGAGATTTTTAACGTCCACCAACCAATGCCGGCAGACGGGAGAGCTCAGTTTAACATTCATCTGAGGGAAGGTACACACATTGATGAATCACCCTGCCTGTGAAACACCAGGATGACAGTTTATAACTGGATCGAGATTCAAACCCATGCTAAAAACCTTAGACGTTTTTGGATTAAATGCATAATTAAAACTAAAAGGGCACTCTGTAGGGCGCATACCTCCGCCACGTAATGCCTGATCCACGGGAACATATCGGGCCCAATACATTTTTGAAATATCATGCGATATAGCACTATATCATTTTTGGCCCGGTCTCTCAATGGTGAAGATTCACTTTAAAAAATAAATAATTCTCGTATTCAGACCCAGATTCGGATCTTCACAAAAATCGAATAGATTTGTCATTGCCACACATCCAACCTGTCCACCAAGATTCGTCCGAATCCGTCCACAAACCTTTGAGATATTGTGCTATATATTGGTTTAGCACTATCTCTCAATGGTGAAGAAACACTTTAAAAATTATCAGATCCAGATGTGGATTTGGATCTTCACCAAAATTGAAAAAGTTCTTCTTTGTCACACACCCGACATGTCCACCAAGATTCATCCGAAGCCGTCCACAACTTTTTGAGATATCGTGCTATATATCGTTTTTGGCCCGATCTCTCAATGGTGAAGAATCACTTGCACAATTATCAGATCTGGATTCGAATCTTCACCAAAATTGAATCAATTCTTCCTTGTCACACACTGAATGTATCCACCAGGTTTCATCCGAATCCGTCCACAAACTTTTTGAGATATAGTGCTATATATCGTTTTTGGCCCCATCTCTCAATGGTGAAGAATCACTTAAAAAATTATTGGTGTCGGATCCGGATCCGGATCCGGATCTTCACCAAAATCTAATCAGTTCGTCCTTGTCACACTACCAACCTGTCCACAAAATTTCATCCGGATCCGTCCACATTTTTTTTTGAGATATCCTGCACACAAACAAACAAATGAAATTGCCTGTTGAGCAAGGAATTGCCAAATAACTTTGTCATATCTCCATGATCTCTGAATAAACAAAAACCTGGAAATCAATTTGGTTCTTATAAGTCGATAGTGCTACTGTTTAATGAGTTATAGCACTTAGTTTGGTCATGATCATAACTTGGAAGTCAATTGGACTTGAAATGGCGTTTTTATCGCAATTTGAAAGCTTTGACCCGACCTCCCCCTGACATTCGACCCCCGACCGCTAAGAAAGGTGTTGGTGTGTCACCCCAATGAGACATATGGTTAGATGCAGAATTGGAAGATGCACATTTTAGATTTGGTTTGAAGTCGATACGACCATTTTAGCGGACGTTATTGCGAAAATAAGAATTTCGGTTTTTCAGTGACCTTGACCTTTGACCTCTATTCACCCAAAACGACAAGTGTCTAAGTTGGACCATGGCCGACGTCTCTACCCAGTTTGGTCATGATCGCTGAAATGGTGTGGCTGCTACAGGGTAAACAAACACACAAACAAACAAACAGACAGACAGACAGACACACAGAATGACACACACACAACCGACCAACTTAATTGCCGAAATTCGAAGGATTCCGGCAATTAACAAACACACAGAGTAAAAACTGAGTCCTCCCTTCATTCGGTGCTTGTCGATGACGTCATGCATCACCTGCCTATGGAATTGAGAAGAAGCGGTGTACAAAAGTAACATTCAATATGACACAGCTTACAATCATGATGAACGTGTTCCCCTTTTTGTTTACACGTTCAAAAGGGGGAAACTCTTAAGTTCATCCTAAACAAGTACGGATAATGATCAAATTTGTCCTTTTATTTGCAAAAAGCTTCTTATTATAACTATTACATCCTGTTTAAAACAGTGATCAAGTTTATCAAAATTAGTACTTGTTAAATGTGAACATAATTGAGTTGCTCCGTTGTAAAGTTTTTTTAAAATAGGGCTGCCTGTCCTGAAGCTCACCTGGATCAGAAGCAGCAGTCACTCAAATCGCCCGCAGACCCCCTTAGACCCTGATTTTTTTTTATGTCGTGAATAAACTTTGGTACATCACTAGTGATGAAGGTTGCGGTCAAGTTTCATCGAAATTGTGTGTGTAGTTTCGAAGAAGAGAGCAAATACAGAACCTATTTTGGGGGCTCAAACCCTTTCCCCCCACCCCCATAGATCCCCTTGATGAGAACAGATTTTTATTCAGTCGATAAACTTTGGTTCATTACGGCTGATGAAGCTTGTGGCCAAGTTTCATCGAAATCGTGTGTTTGGTTCAAGCGATAATGACTGAAGTGTTTACGGACTCGCTGACTCACTGACTGACTTACTCACTCACCTGCGGACACTGCTCGATCGCATAAGCTCACCTGTCTAAAAATGAAAGTCCAGGTGAGCTAAAAATGAAAGTCCAGGTGAGCTAAAAAATGAAAGCTAGGTCATCCTCAATGTACCTGTGAGTTTGTGGTTTAAAAAAAAAAAAAAAGATTTATCTCCAGTCGGCTGAACTTGTTTCTCAAAAAAATGGGAATAACTTTGCTGTTTCTATTTTATCCTGTTAATAAATGATTCTTAAAAAAAGACAGTGGATGTTGAAATGCATAAACAGTGTATGAAGCCAACATGTTCACAACACACATTCCATGGCACATGCTTGACCGAGCGAGTCAATAATGTGCCCCTTACAGACCCCAACCCCAACCAAAATCCACACACTACCATCCCAATTCGCACAAAACAATACAACACATTCATGTCATTAATCAACATCACTTCTTCATGCTTTAAGGTTACATTTGCCACCAACGTGTATTTGCTTTACAATAGTTAACATTTACATGTAAACGAAAATCGTAACAATTGCAAAAGTAGAACTGCACTTGGAAAACTCACGTAAACTCTTCCAGGCTGAAGAGTTTACGTCTTGTAACCAACCATTAAGCCGGATCTGTAGCATAAACAAAATCGAGTGAACTTGTTCTTGTTTCTTGTCACCGGCCCAACTCATCCACCAAGTTTCATCCGAATCCGTCCACAACTTTTTTGAGATATTGTGCTACATTGTCAGTTTAGCCCTATCTGTCAATGGTGAAGAATCACTTTTTAAAATTCTAGTGTCCAGATGCGGATCTTCACCAAAGTCGAATCAATTCGTCCTTGTCACACGTCCAACCTGTCCACCAAGTTTTGGCCGAATCCGTTCAATAACGTTTTGAAATATCCTGTTCACAGACAAGACAGACAAACAGGGGTGAAAACGTGACCTCCGTCCACCTTTTGGTGCGAATAGTAATCATATGCAGAAGTATTGCCATTCTCAAATTGAAAATGAAAATGTTCACCTTTGTTTGGAGTTTTAGACCAAAAAAAAAAACCCCCCAAAATAACATATTATCAGCACATGTTATTTTGAACTGAATCCACATTTTCTTGATAAAGTCTTGGATTTGAACCAAATGGCATAACAAACCAGCAGAGGTCCAAATGATATAAATAAATTTTAAAAAAGAAGAAAATAACTTGCTCATTCAATTTACCTCTTTCCGACGACCCTCGGAGAAGTTTGCCACGCATTCGATTATCTTAGCCATGGTAGATTTGCAGCCACTGGCGATGACAGGGTAAATCAATATTATTTAATTCAACCACCTCATAATGGGAGGAGCCATGCTGGGAGGACCTGTGACAATTCAATTCAACCACGTCATAATGGGAGGACCACTGACATGACGTCATCACGCTTAACTTCAGATCCTCACTTGAGGACAATTATTACCTCTGCCATCTGTGATGGATGGAGGGAGGCAATGTTTTCACCCTTGTCTGTTTGCTGCTGGCAAAAATCGAAGATTTTTTTCAAGTACTGTCCTGTATACTGGTTGTTCGTGTGCGTTATTCTGTCTTTGTTTGGCTGTCCAGTCTGCATGTCAATCGTCTAGATGTCACAATTTTTATCTGATCTTCAGGAAACTCCACCAAACGGTGGAGTTGGTCATAAGCCAAAAAAAAACCGATTGATTTTGAGGTCAAAAGGTCAACATAGGCAAATTTGTTTGAGGGATTTCACAAGTATTGTGCTTTGCACGACGTCTTTTTGTTACTTACGAAATCGAAGATGTCTGTCATTCTGTCTAGATGTGTGTGTGTGTGTGTGTGTGTGTGTGTGTGTGTGTGTGTGTGTGTGTGTGTGTGTGTGTGTGTGTGTGTGTGTGTGTGTGTGTGTCAGTATGTCTCCTCCATGACTCCAAAACGATGAAACCTTGCAGCATGAAACTTTGCATGCATACGAAGGGAACTCCAAGGAAGTGCATGACTGAAAATTGGGTGTTTGGGTTAATTAAAACACCTCTTTTGAAGATAATTAACGGCATTATTTAATTATATCCTTAATCAGGTGCATCTTCAGACACCTCGCTCTTGATGGGGTCTTAAGACACATCCTGGATTACCTCGTTGGGGACTTGATTCGCCATTTTGTTTGGCCTGCTCAACAATGCCTTGAGTTGGAACAGGCCACAACCGTTTATTGACGCCAAAGCGCTCAAAATGTTTTTTTTGTTACACCTTCCTCAGTGATATTGTTGCGGATTGGGTATCGGCTGCGAGCACGACCGCTAGGTGGAGCAGTAGGGTCGACTCTACCGAACACCCGGAATCTAGATTGTACCGTTAGGAAAACTCCGAGGGTACGGGTTCCTTACCGGACCGTGAATCGTCAATAATTCCACCATGTGGTACAGGGTTATTTGCCAATCTTCAAAATACCTAGAGATCCACGTGGCGAGTTACTGAGTATTCACACCCTCGACGGCCCTCGGACGAGTCGAGCCGTTAGCGTGACCGACCCGTGAGCAACCCGAGCGGATGGTTGCCGAAGTTCCGTCGGTCCAAATGTACATTTTCAGCGGCAACAGCCTTTGTAATTCATCAACACGTGCCATGCTAAGCCAATGGAAGAAACACAACAACAAACTGATACATTTAACAAATGTATTTATTTATAACTGGGGAAAGGGGGGAGAACGCAAGAAGCAGAGTTATCCGACTATAGAGATGCAAGTATGTACAGCAAAGAGCACTTAAACAATTCCTACTTACAGACGGGCCCACACACAGACGCACACCCAAAATAAACGGGCCCAAAATGGTCTTTATTATCCCTTCAGCTCGGAGGGAAGACGAGCTGAGGGATGAGAAAATAGCAGGCTACCTGGCCGCGCCGCACGGCTCAACGTCCGCACCATCCCGGAGCACCAGTCGGCCAAGAAGGAACCAGGGCAGCCAGACGCAGACCACGCCAGCCGCAAGACGAGCCGAGAACCAGAGCACACCAGTGACGAGATGCCTTTCGCCCAGCCTTGAGAGATGCGTTTTGAACAGGTGCAAATTATTCCTCTCCGAGCTCCAGCAGATCGCCACGGGAACCAGAACACACGCTGGTGAAGACGGGGCGCAGATTCTTTCCAACCTGCTCGAGCAGATCCACCCAATTCTTTCCTCTCCGTTCCTTTTTATCGCTCTCGGGCACGGTTCGCTCAGGCGTGGCTCGCTCAGGCGTGGCCCGCTCTCGGGCGCGCGGCCAAGTGAATCGATTCATGACCATATTTGGGAATGGAATTCAGTCCACTCATCGTGGCCCGTTCTCAGTGGGTGGGACACGACGCATTCCCTTATTTGGCGCACAGCCAAGCGAACCGGTTCATGACCATATTTGGGAATGGAATTCCATCCCCGAACAAATTCCGAACACGCCCACATACCAGCGAGCGCGCGGAGAATGCCGGGAGCAGATTCGCTGTGAGAGCGAATATGGCGTTGTTGTTGTAGTTGGAGATGTAGTAGCTGTAGTTGTTGTGAGTGATGTAAAAATCCTAACTATTAAAATAACTCACAGCACATGTACATTTATTCACCCATTAAATGAGGGACGGGGACCCTAACTAAAAAACACTTACTTACCGATATAACTGTTCTATAGGACCTGTATGTTGAGTGCTCATGGCTTCCAGATTCGCAACAATATCATCGAATGCCTGTTCTACATACCTATGAAACACTGTATACATCGCTTTTGTAAGTGATATAGTTTTCAAATCAGGAGCTTGGAGCGATTTCATGCATTATATGATGCAATTTTCCACGATCTACTCACAGACTAATTCAAGTGTATTATGGAAATATAAATTTTAGTTTGGAGGATCGGATCACATTTCATTTCCATTATACACTTGCAATCAAAAAGTTGTGGACGGATTCGGACAAAACTTGGTGGGCATTTTGGGTGTGTGCTTCGGACAAATTGATTCTATTTTGGTGAAGATCTGAATCCGGATCTGGGTGGAGGTATGCGCTCGACCGAGTGCCCTTCCAGTTAATACTGTTGTTGATCATGAAGATATAGTTTGGACGTTGAAGCTTTGTACAGTCGTCAAGTGAGGGAAAAGACACTATTCTTCACTGGCACTCAAAGTTACTTCAACGATGACGATGATGATGATGATGATGGTGATTATACTGCTCTATTACGACTATTACTATTACTACTACTACTACTACTACTACCAATAATAATATGGGTTCACTTTCAAGGAATTTTGCCACAGGAGGATGCCATTTGGCCCATAGCCTACGCTATTATTTCAACTTATCCTTCTTTGTCCATGCTCTATCCTTTTGAAATGCTGACCATCAAGCAAGGAAGCAGCACACACTGTTTTTAAAGTGTTTGATTTGACTTGGCCAGCGTTTGAACTGCCAATGTCTTCGACTTAAAGTGGACGCCGTAACCACACCACTGTTGTAATTTGGTATAAATTATATCATAATGTCAAACAACAAGGATATTTTTTGGACCTCTATTCAATGCTTTTTTTTTGTTGGGGGGGGAGGGTGGAGGTTATAACTGCTATTTTCTAGGGGGGGTATATAATCGCAGAGAATATGCTCCATTTTCTTTACCTTCAAAATCTAGGCATATGTATTGGTTGAAAAATGGTTTCCTCTGGAGTTTTAGAGTAAAAGTCCAAAATGATTGGCATTTCGACCACAACATATGGGCAGAAAACCAGCAGGGTGGACAAGAGCAAGACGTTTCGCAGGAAATCGAAATTAAAGCAAACTTTCCTCCGGTGAGATCACAGATCTGAGAGCTGCAGAATAACCACTATGCTACAACGATATCAGGAGAAATATTGTAATTTTTCAAATCCTCACCACATGTGTATTTGAACGCACAATGAAAACGGATTTGTGCACTTGTGATCCAATAGAGAATCATAATTCTGATTGGTCAATCCAGCCTGTATTTGTTTGCTCAACATTCCCTTCATGTCGTACAGTAAACTTTTCAGGGGTAAGTTCTGTATTTTAAACTTAATTGCCTTTCTGCCGAGGTTGCAAGGTTGAAACATTTATTCAACATTGATACTCGGATGCAGGGTTACCTTTAGGGGTCGGTGTACTTGGCAATCTATGATGAGATCTCCCGGACTGTTCCTCACAATCTCTTTTCCTTTTCTCACCCCTTCCTCCTAACTCCCAGGTCTTCCCTATCTTTTCCCCTCCAACCACTTGTATTTTCAAGTTTTTTTTCTTTATTAATTCCCAACTCCATGTTTTTTTGTATTTTGCGTTTTGTCACTTACATTACACTGCATATTAAACTCCCCATCTAAGCCTCTGCTCTTCTTTCTGGATATTTTGAGTCTTTAATGCATTTTTTGTGGATTAATACCCTCGCCAGAGGAGTGGGTATTGTATTTGGGTCGGTTTTTTTTTGTCTGTCTCTTTGTTATGACGAAAATTGAAGATTTTCATCATATGTCAGTCTGTCTCGTTTGTATGTTTGTCTGTGAGTGTAATAACTCGCGAGCACTTTCAGCTATCTTTTTCGAACTTTATCAGAGGATTCCAAGGACAAAAGTGAGGCTGTCAATGTGTTTTGACTATATGTGTCAAAAAAGGTCAAGGTCAAGGTGACAGTGACAGAAAGGTCAAGGTGACAGTGACGTCATTTGCATCAAACGGATACGACCAAAAGTGTTTGTGCTATATGACGTCAAATTGACACAAATGAGATGGAAAAACATCACCTACAAATTCTGAGCAGATTTAATAACTCGATCGTTATAGGGGATAGGGGGTGAGAGAGAGAGAGGGGGCTCGGGGGGAGAGAGGGGGGGAGAGAAAGAGGGGGATAGGGGGAGAGCGATACGAAGAGAGATAAGAGAGGGTTTTTAAAACAGAAGAATTACAAAGGGAGTTTGAATGTACTGCACAAACACAATGCATTTCCCTGTCCACTGATACGAGGGAAGAGGTAAATCAGCTAAACAAAATTGTTGCAGATATAATTACACGAAGGAACCCTTATGTGTTTGATGAGTCTCCCCAGGGTCTTCTAAAACTGCAACAATACCTTGAGACCCCAAAGACCCTTCAAACCCTAAAGAACCCTAAGACCCACAATACCATTAAGACCCCAAAGACATATCCTGTCGACCCCCTTTAGACCCCACGACCATATACACCCTATTACATCCTTTAGACATTAAATCACATCCTTTAGAATTTAGACCGTTTCAACCATTTAAGACCCTTTGGTCACTTTAGAGTTTAGACTTTTTCAGACCTTTCGACTTTTACAACTTTCGACCTTCAGAACATTTGACCTTCACACCTTTACAATTTTTCAGACTTTTGACCTTTACACATTTACAACTAGACCATTTAGACCTCTCATTTGCAATCAATGACCTTTCATTTCGGACATGCTTCCATTCATTTGCTACACAAAATACACCAGGCAAAACAAGTCCTGGCGAGGGTCTGCAATCTCTGATTGCTCTTTCTTTTTTTATACTATATTCCAAATGCCAGCATAAAACCGACCATTAATATATCCCAGTGGCATTGTGAAAAGAGCATCGCTCTGATTCTGGGAGGTTGGCAGTTTAATTCTGCCCCTGGCTGAGTCATAGCAAAAGCGTAAAAACTAGTAACTGCCCCTGGCTCAGAATTTAGAGGATGGAGCAGACACAAAGCCCATGGATTGGCATCACTTGGGGTTGGGGGAGCAGGGATCTCTCCCTTAATTACACCACTGATGTGGAGAGAAAAGCTCTGCCACTAAATGCCCCTGCTGGCATTCAGCATGTTCCAAGAAGTAACTTCCCCAAAGGTCAATGGGCATGTTTGTCTGATGTCAAGTGTGTGATTTTGTTTGTCAGCATACCAGTAATGTATATCTATCTGTCTGCGTCTCTATGGCTCTCTATGGCTCTCTGTCCTCTCTGTCCTCTCTCTCTCTCTCTCTCTCTCTCTCTCTCTCTCTCTCTCTCTCTCTCTCTCTCTCTCTCTCTCTCTCTCTCTCTCTCTCTCTCTCTCTCTCTCTCTCTCTCTCGGTGGTTTGGTTTCTGGGTGCGGTGTCATGGCCACCATCAGCTCCTGCTCTGTGTTGTGGTGAGATCTCAGTGCTTTTTTCCCCTCCACCCTTCTATCTCCCTCTTTCCTCTTTTTCTCCCCAACGTGATTTTGGAGGTTGTCTGTGTCCTCTCTATCCCTTGTATCCTTTAGAGTGAAAGAAAGAGCGAGAGCCGGCCTATTTGGGTGTGGCCTACCTGCTTTGAAGAGGCCTTGTAAACTTGGTCTTTTTAATTTTTTTTCTTTGCTTATAATGCACTTTCCTTAGTTTTTAGTGATTTTTTTTGTTTTTTAGTTTGACTCCCCCCCCCCCTTTTTCTCTGTAAGGCTCGAGCAAAAGGGGGAGATAAACCGCTGATATGGCGGATACACGCACTCGGTTTGAGGCGTTTGATAATTTAACAAGGAAGCATGGATTGGTGTGCGTTCCACCTGAAGGAATTGCCACCGAAGACATTGTTTTATCAGTAGGGAAAATAATAGGGAATCAAAATGTAAGAGCAGCATCGGAAATGAATAAGAAAATTGTTGTCTTTGTATCTGATGAAAAATTTGTTCACCAATGTTGTAAGTTCAGGATTAACTACAGAGACTGGTCTCTTTATTTTGGCTTCACCAATGGACACCCCATCAATGAATTGTTATATCAAATGTACCCCCGTTTATAACCAATGACAAAATGATGTGTATTCTGTCACGATACGGAACAGTTGTGTCGAAAATCTCGACGATTCCTTAAAGAGCTCGAGATGAACGGATTAAACATGTTATGAGTTTCCGACACCAGGTTTATATGGTTCTTCCCGATCGAGGTGACGGCACTGTCTAAACATTTTGTTTGAAGTTACTTTGAACAAGTATGAGTACCAAATGTATGTGACTTCAGTCTCGTTAACATGTTTTAACTGTGGAGTATTTGGACATGCGAAAAGGTTTTGTCCAAAAGTATCTTGTGTAAAGTGTGGTGAAGCAGGTCATAACGACACTGACTGTGAAAAAGATATTACCCCGGTTTCAGGAGTAGAGAATAGAGTAACTGCTAATACCCAGACGCTTCCTGTTGTTTCCTCGCACAAGAAGACTTTTACTCCAGTTCCTAATCCTAAAGAAGTCAACATCTCAGCTTTAGGAGATAATGAAATCCCCCTGACAACCTAAATGGTTTGGCTGTTGCTGCATGTAGTGTGGAGATGGAGGAGGATCCCGTTGCCGTGACAAAGAAATGAAGAGCATCCGATATTAGTAGTTCCAACACTTCCGTAAAAAAAAGGTAGTTTTGGACGAAGAATGTGAAGTTGAGGATGCACCTCAATGTGTTACTCAGGGTTCTCCAAGCTGCATTGATACTCGGGAGAATGTTTTTGGATTGATTAATGAAGAAAATGATTTTCAAGGGTTACTGTGCAACACTGAAAATTTGACGAGTAAAGCAGGTGGTGAGGCTGATGTTGATGGAAAGCCCATGAGCAAGTGGTCACCAGCACTTCCTGCTGAGAACGAGCAGAATGGAAATGTTTCAGTCCTTACTTCCCCTTCATTGATACAAAATCCCATTCATTATCCTGGTTATTCAACTGAGCCGGTGAATATCAGCCCTCAAGAGCAAGAAACCGAGGTTACTGCTCCGGTTGAACGTACTGAGTACCAGAGTAAAGTTGAGGAACATTCTGGCAAATGTTCAGAATTGCCAGGACCTGAAATAGTGAGTGCTCAGACTGTATTATATGACCCAGGTGGGGCCAGGTCTGATTTTTCAGAATCAAATGATGAAGCTGAGGTGACTGAGTTGTCTCAATCTTCATCGTATCAGTCATACATAGTCCCACAACTTATTCTTGCCTTTCTGAATGAAACTTATCGACATCGAAATGTGACCATTAAAGATCACTTTCCTGATTTATTTTCATTTGTTCAAGCTGCAAAAGACATCATTAGGAAGCCTGCTGAATTCAAGTTAACAAAGTCACAGTTTCATCGTCTTCAAAAGGTTGTTACAAAAACGGGGACTGAAATTTCTCAGCCACCGCTCAATCCTTTTGATAAACCATGAAAAAGATCATTTTTGGAACCTTAAATATGAACGGCAGAGGTGCAAGTCACAATCGCCAGGTTCAAGTGAAAAAGTTTGTTTAATCGTAAACATATAGATGTACTTTTACTCCAGGAAACGCACATAACTGAAGATGTGGAGTTTGATTGGTGTCGCCTTTTTAAGAGACAGTGCTTCTTTAGTAATTTGTCTTCTTCTTCTGCTGGTGTGGCCTTTTTATTCAGACCTGGGCTAGTACCTGAATCATGCCACTTCCAAGAGGTCATCAAAGGCTGATTAATCTCTCTATAACTGGTCATTAATAATTTCCATTTTACACGATTCAATGTGTATGTGCCCAGTGAGAGTGTAGAACGAAGAGCCTTCTTTTTGTCTTGAATCAGACACTTTCACTCAATTGATCTCAATGATTGTATTTGCATGGGGGGTGATTTTAATTGTACCTTAGAACCTCTTTTAGACAGAAATACAGCAGAACCTCACCCTAAATCCTATGCCAATTTGTCTAATTTTTTTTCGGCAATAGATTTGTGAGATGCATGGAGGCTAAGTCACCTCAACGGATCTCAATATACGTGGGGACGTTGGGCTAATGGGAGAGCATCTTTTGCAAGACTTAACCTGTGGTACATAAACTCGCATTTCAGGACTGCTGTTTTCTCTCCGTTTTACTTTCCGATCATCATTTAGTCACCATGGGCCTCTTTTTCCTTCAACCCTCAGATAAAAGTATGTACTGGAAATTCAACACTAATCTTCTTGAATATACTTCATTTAAAAAAGGCTTCTATAACCTTTTGGGCTATCCAACTCTCAAAAAAAGCCTCTTTTTCTTCATTAGAGTTATGGTGGGACAACACAAAAGCACAGATGAGAGTGTTTTGTCAGCAGTTTGCTTCAAATGTTACCAATGTTAAAAATACAACAATGGCTCTGTTAGAAGCTGATATAATACAGTGAGACAGTAAAGTGGCCAGACATGGAAACAGGAGAGACCAAAGGATATTAGTTGAAAAGAGGACCCAATTGAGAGAAGTGACGCAAGAGAAAGCAGCAGGGATGTTAATCAGATTGAGGATAAACAACATCAAGGTTTTAGATACTCCCAGCAAACTCTCTCGCTCTCTCTCTCTCGCTCTCTCTGTCTGTCTGCCTATCTGTCCTCTCTTTGTCTCTGTCTCTGTCTCTGTCCAGTATGTGACTGTGTGATTTGTGTGTGAGAGACGATTCTTCCATCAGCCTTGGAGATTGTAGAAAAAGGTTGGGCTCACCTGTGAGAAGCTACTTACAAGGGTTTACAAGGAATTAAGACACAGGAGAAGGCCATTCGGCCCATTATGCCTGCACCACACCAATACCAGATATAATCAATCCATCAAAACCCCTTCCCTTCATGTGCAGCCTTTTGGCTGCTACACTGGTACTCATTTTGCCGACCTCAGAAGGATGGCAGGCGGAATCAACCCCCTGGTGTTAATTCAGCAACGAACAGGGCTTGAACTCAGGACCCGAGGATCCCAGTGGACGCAGCAACATGCTGTGGCATATGCTCCCAATGTATGTATCTGTATCGATGAGCAATGGCTAATTGAGGAGATCCAAGTAGGAGTACAGGAAGTAAAGAAACAGCGAGGAAAATTGTGATTAGATAAATCTCTAGGGCCAGATAATATACATCCAAGAGTATTGAGGGAGGTGGAAAAGCAGATAAACATGGTGTTTGTGGATATCTTTACGAGGTCGTTGGAGTTGGGGCAGGTACCAGATGAATGCAGTGTAACAGATGTAGCACCATTATTTAAGAAAGGTTCCAGAGAATATTTGGGGAACGACAGACTTGTTGGTTTGACTTCAGTTGTGGGGAAAGTGTTGGAGACATTAATTCCATCCATCCATCCATTGGGACCATTCTCTGTGCAGAGCGTTGGTGCTGTCTAAGCAGTCTCCTGGGCTATTGAGCACAATCCTGGACAGGTCACCACTGACGCAGGATACGAGCAAGCTGGTACTCATTTTTGCTGACCTCAGAAGGACGACAGATTGAGTCAACCCCACCTGGTATTAATTCAACAGAAAAGCAGGATTTGAACTCAGCACCCGAGGATCCAAAACCCACCACTGGAAACATTAATTGAGTAAC
This sequence comes from Eptatretus burgeri, assembly GCF_056783735.1. Classification (NCBI taxonomy): domain Eukaryota; kingdom Metazoa; phylum Chordata; class Myxini; order Myxiniformes; family Myxinidae; genus Eptatretus; species Eptatretus burgeri. The sequence continues at coordinate 85,453,668 of NC_140964.1, read as the reverse complement.
GGATATTAAACCATTTAAACAAATACAAACTGATTAAAGACAGTCAGTGTGGATTTACTAAAGGGGGGTCTTGTTTAACAAATGTATTGGAGTTCTACGAGGCAGTTTCTGTCTGTGAAGACAAGGGAAGTTGAGTGAATATCGTATATCTCGACTTTCAAATTTTTTTTGATGATGTACCACTTCGAAGGCTGTTGGCCAAGGTGAGGGATTGTGGAGTGGTTGGTAGAATCGCCAATTGAATTGGAAACTATCTTAGTGATAGGAAGAAAAGAGTAGCTGTGAAGAGGAGGATATCATTCTGGTGGGAGGATATCATTCTCAGGGATCGGTTCTCGGACAATTATTATTCATAATTTACATCAATGATTTGGATAGTGAGGTTAAGAGTAGGCTTTCTAAATTTGCAGATGGCACGAAGCTTGGAGGTATAAGGGAGATAACTGATTCGCCTCTTGCTTGCAATAAACCTTGTTAATGGACTTCAAGGAGTGAGACTGACTGCTGGGGACATAAAACGAAGGAAATGTAAGGTGCTGGTGGTCGGTAAGAATCATGGCCAATTTGAGTATTTTTGTGTTTACCAGTTGTTTCTGTGAAATGCAGCGTTTTGCGAATTTGAAGCTAAAATACTCACTATTTCAATAAAATCACGCGTTTTCGCTTCAGAATAGTGATGTAGAACAAAAAGTTGTCGGACACTGCTTTTGTTTGGTGAAAACAGCTGGTTTTAGGGTAATTTGAGCATTTTTGCATTTACAAGTTCTTTCTGTGAAATGCAGCGTTTTGCGAATTTGAAGCTAAAATACTCACTATTTCAATGAAATCAAACGTTTTCGCTTCAGAATAGTGATGTAGAACAAAATGTTGAGTCAGACAATGCTTTTGTTTGGTTTAAAAAGCTTGTTTTAGGTTAATTTGAGCATTTTTGCGAATTTGAAGCTAAAATACTCACTATTTCAATAAAATCACGCGTTTTCGCTTCAGAATAGTGATGTAGAACAAAAAGTTGAGTCAGACAATGCTTTTGTTTGGTTTAAAAAGCTTGTTTTAGGTTAATTTGAGCATTTTTGCGAATTTGAAGCTAAAATACTCACTATTTCAATGAAATCACGCGTTTTCGCTTCAGAATAGTGATGCAGAACAAAAAGTTGAGTCAGACAATGCTTTTGTTTGGTTTAAAAAGCTTGTTTTAGGCTAATTTGAGCCTTTTTGCGAATTTGAAGCTAAAATACTCACTATTTCAATGAAATCACGCGTTTTCGCTTCAGAATAGTGATGCAGAACAAAAAGTTGAGTCAGACAATGCTTTTGTTTGGTTTAAAAAGCTTGTTTTAGGCTAATTTGAGCCTTTTTGCGAATTTGAAGCTAAAATACTCACTATTTCAATGAAATCACACTTTTTCACTTCAGAATAGTGATGCAGAACAAAAAGTTGTCAGACAATGCTTTTGTTTGGTTTAAAAAGCTTGTTTTAAGCTAATTTGGGTATTTTTGCGAATTTGAAGCTAAAATACTCACTATTTCAATGAAATCACGTTTTCGCTTCAGAATAGTGATGCAGAACAAATAGTTGAGTCAGACAATACTTTTGTTTGGTTTAAAAAGCTTGTTTTATGGTAATTTGAGCATTTTTGCGAATTTGAAGCTAAAATACTCACTATTTCAATGAAATCACGCGTTTTCACTTCAGAATAGTGATGCAGAACAAAAAGTTGAGTCAGACAATGCTTTTGTTTGGTTTAAAAAGCTTGTTTTAGGCTAATTTGAGCCTTTTTGCGAATTTGAAGCTAAAATACTCACTATTTCAATGAAATCACACGTTTTCGCTTCAGAATAGTGATGCAGAACAAAAAGTTGAGTCAGACAATGCTTTTGTTTGGTTTAAAAAGCTTGTTTTAGGCTAATTTGAGCCTTTTTGCGAATTTGAAGCTAAAATACTCACTATTTCAATGAAATCACACTTTTTCACTTCAGAATAGTGATGCAGAACAAAAAGTTGTCAGACAATGCTTTTGTTTGGTTTAAAAAGCTTGTTTTAAGCTAATTTGGGTATTTTTGCGAATTTGAAGCTAAAATACTCACTATTTCAATGAAATCACACGTTTTCGCTTCAGAATAGTGATGCAGAACAAATAGTTGAGTCAGACAATACTTTTGTTTGGTTTAAAAAGCTTGTTTTATGGTAATTTGAGCATTTTTGCGAATTTGAAGCTAAAATACTCACTATTTCAATGAAATCACACGTTTTCACTTCAGAATAGTGATGCAGAACAAAAAGTTGAGTCAGACAATACTTTTGTTTGGTTTAAAAAGCTTGTTTTATGGTAATTTGAGCATTTTTGCGAATTTGAAGCTAAAATACTCACTATTTCAATGAAATCACACGTTTTCACTTCAGAATAGTGATGTAGAACAAAAAGTTGAGTCGGTATTTGCTTTCTCCCAAAATAAGTATTTGCTTTCTTCTCAGAAACTCTGCATGCAATTTTGATGAAACTTGACCACTACCTTCATCTCCAATGACACACCAAAGTTTGTTCATGGCATTAAAAAAAATTCAGGTCTGATGGGGTCGACAGAGGAAGTTTAAGAGGGGGTTGTCCCCCGCTCCCCCCCCCCAAAGAAATATTTGCTTTCTTCTCAGAAATGACACAATTCCGATGAAAGTTGACTACAACCTTCGTCAGTCATCTCAGAAATGACACACAATTCCGATGAAAGTTGACTACAACCTTCATCAGTCATCACCCATGATGTACCAAAGTTTGTTCGTGACATTATAAAAATCACGCTCGAAGTGGATATAAGGGGGTTGACCACCCAAAATATGTATTTGCTTTCTTTTCTAAAGCCACACACAATTTCGATGAAACATGGCCACAACCTTCATCACCCATGAAGTACCAAAGTTTGTTCGTGACATTCGAAAAATCAGCCTCTAAGTGGGTATAAGGGGGGTTGACCCCCAAAATATGTATTTGCTTTCTTTTCTGAAGCCACACATAATTTTGATGAAACTTGACCTTAACCTTCATCACCCATGATGTACCAAAGTTTGTTCGTGATATTAGAAAAATCAGGCTCCAAGTGGGTATAAGGGGGGGTTGACCCCCCAAAATATTTATTTGCTTTCTTTTCTGAAGCCACACACGATTTCGATGAAACTTGACCACAACCTTCATCACCCATGATGTACCAAAGTTTGTTCACGACATGAAAAAACAAATCCAGAGGTTATTACTTTCTTCTCCGTTACATATTTTGTGCCTCGTCCATCTCTCCCAGTGATTCCCTAGTTATCTTATCCAGCCACGACCAGGTGAGCACCCAGGGGTATTGCACCTATGTTTAAGACTTTAACAGGGAGAAACTCAATTCTGTTCACATTTATTTATATCTACATATATATATATATATATATATATATATATATATATATATATATATATATATATATATATATATATGTACATACAGTACTTTCAATTTCGTTTTGCACATCGTCCACCTTCACAGATCTAACTTGTACGCTCCATTTAATGTTGTTTTAGGATTGAGAGCCTTTGTTCCATTGCCTATTTGGTTGTTATATTTTTCTCGTCTTGAGATGATTTAAAGCCGAATCTGCTCGAAATGTAAACAAATATCACAAATTATAAAAGGGAAAGCAAAGGACTGCAGACGACTCGATCGTACGTCGTGACGTCATTTTGTCCTCCGTGGTGACGTGCTCTGCAACACGTGTGGAAGGTGTCCTTTCTTGTTTGCTGGTTGCTGCTGTGTTATGGTATTTATTCGAGCGTGCTCGGGATGCAGAGAGTGTCACTCACGAGATGTTAGTTGTATTTTTTTTTACGCAATTCCATCGACTTTCCGAATCTTTCTCAACGAACACATTTAGCATTCCGCGGGAGTTTGTGGTTGTTGTTGTTGTTTTTTTGTACTTTGTGCTTCTCCCCGGAAGTGAATGAGGTAGAGAAAGAAAGACGAACCGAAACGTTCACCCTTTTAAAATGTTGATAAATAAACCTGTCGAGATCACCTGAGCTCGTATTAAGCTTTGTGCAAAAACCCCATCGACGGAAACTCGTTGATTAGTTTAAAACGTCTCGTTCACGCTGTTCCGTCGCCGTCCCACGTGACCCGAGACCCACCACAGTTAAAAGGACCGAGTTGGTACGTGACCACGGTGTTGTTTTTATTCTCTGTTGTCTCCCGTTCATGGAAGATTTATTTATTTAATCTAACACGTGAAGGATATATAATTGAAGACGCAGGCCAACTGGCGGGAACATCAATCTGACGTCTCACAAAAGGTTGGAGGCTTCCGCTTCCTCAGTATCTGCTTTTAGGATTTACCTGGTATAACTTTCACAAAAAATGTGTTCTCTCGCGTACATCTTACCCCCGCCCCCCCTCATACATCTTACCCCCGCCCCCCCTCATACATCTTACCCCCGCCCCCTCATACATCTTACCCCGCTCCCCCTCATACATCTTACCCCTGCTCCCCTCATACATCTTACCCCCGCCCCCCTCATACATCTTACCCCCGCCCCCTCATACATCTTACCCCCGCTCCCCCTCATACATCTTACCCCGCCCCCCCCTCATACATCTTACCCCGCTCCCCCTCATACATCTTACCCCCGCCCCCTCATACATCTTACCCCCGCCCCCCTCATACATCTTACCCCCCACCCACCCTCATACATCCTGTCAATCTGTCCGGTGCATCTCGGCTCTACTGCGTTGAATCCTGTGGGGAGGCAGTTGTGGTGAAGCTGCTTGCTTTCTCAACGGTCAATATGGATGGCGAACCCAACTGAGGGCAACTTCAAACCACAGTCCACAATAACTGTGTGTGTGTCCATCCTCGGATAAGCCAGGAAACATCATCCTGCAAATCTCCTTTTTCAAGGTCATGGTGGTGCCTACAAGTCCGTCTCTGGTGTGTGCGCTCAGCTTCCATCCCTTCTCTCACCTCAAAGGACAACACCGCAGACTCTTGTGGCACAAAGTCTGAATGCCTCAACTCGGCGTTCGCCTCCAAATCTCGTGTGCACGACCCATCCCTGCCTCCTCACCCAAGAGCCCTTCATACACACTGGCCATCCCTATCTTAGCCCTTCACACACACTGTCAAATTAACTTGATGTCCTCCTCACCCGAGAGCCCTTCATACACACTGGCCATCCCTATCTTAGCCCTTCACACACACTGTCGACTGGACTTGATGTCCTCCTCACCCGAGAGGGTAGAGAAAGTTCTGTCTTGTCCAAACCCTGCTCCAGTGAAGGTATCCAGATGGCATTGGTGCCCATGTTCTCAAAAGCTGGTCTCCTGCTCTTTCTTCTTCTCCGTCTGCACTTTTCAAGCTGTTCTCCAAGGCTATCTCCCTTCTGTCTGGAAGTCAACAAACACTGTTCTCAAGAATGATGTGAAAGCGTATCATCTCAACTATAGAACAGTACACTTCCACTTCGGTACAGTCACGGTATCCATTGTTGGCTCACATGGAACATATTTCTGCGGAGCTTTGGGGATGGCACGGAGCTTGGGGGATGGCACGGAGCTTGGGGGATGGCACGTCGTCCGTCCGTCCACAAATACTTGCAACTACTTCTCTGAAACTACACATGCAATTCTGATGAAACGTTCCAACAACCTTCGTCACCCATGATGAACCAAAGTTTGTTCATGACATGAGAAAAATTGGGCTCTAAGGGGGTATAAAGGGGGGTTTCCCCCCAAATAGGTATTTGCTTTCTTCTCTGAAACTACATGCACAATTTCGATGAAAGTTGACCACAACCTTTATCACCCGTGATGTACCAAAGTTTGTTCACGACATCAAAAAAAAAAACCAAAAATAATTTAGGTATTTACTTTTTACTCCGTAAGATATCTTGCAGGTCATCCATGCCTCCCAGTGGTTCCCTGGATTATTTTATCCAGCCGCTACCAGGTGAGCGCCCAGGGGTATTGCCCCTTTGTTTACTGTTGACATCAAGTCTTTCCTCTTTTCAAACAACTTGATCTCTGACCACGAGTTTGTATTCTGGACAAGCTGTTGCTCCTCTGAACAATAGTTCAAGGTCCTAAATCCACAGTGAGGTCAGGACCATCTCTGGACATATTTTGGGGATTAAACAGTCTGACATCCTGCTGTGCTTGCCAAGCTCTCTGCCTATGGCATACAAAGATGCCCTCACACCTGCCTTTCTGAACTCTACTCGTACAATCAACGTGTTCCTAGAAATGGAACCTTTTTGTCCATGGAGTTTGGAAATTGTAATACCCCGAGGCAATATCTTGGGCCAGATCTTGTTCCTCATGTACATAAATGACCTGATGCTCCTGAAAACCCTTTCCTCCTTTTGCAAATGCTTCTACATTCTCTCATGCAGCACCCCAATCCCATTGATGCTATAAGCTGATATTGGCTGCGTCATTCTGCTCATCTGGAATTTATTAGATGTTTGTCTAACAAGTGGTTTTTCAATCCAGGAAAATGTCAGTCTTACCCTTCAACTCTGGAAAGATCACCCCATTAACTCACCTATCTATACCCATGGTCAGCCACTGGAAAATGTTCAGTCTTGAAATTCTCAGCCATGCATGGCCTGACAATATAGCAAAGCCCACCCTCAAAAGCCAGCAACAAACTGTGAATCTTCCATTGTTCAAAATCATTGTGAAAATCACTACTCCAAGCCTACAATCTGTAGCTTAATGGAGTACTGCTCTACCCATGTGGGCTCATACCTCAGGATTACATCTGAGGAGTCGAAAGCACTCAACATTATTATAATCCACAGTGAGGCTGAAACGCAAGGCCTGCTGCTCACACATCCCAGACAGGTTGGTGGCCTCTGTTTAGCCTCTCCCCATGTTGTTCCCTCTACACTCAGCCCTTCCACCCCCACCAGCTCTTCCTGGATGCACATGTTCGTTCAGTAACCCACTTCCTGGTTAATCTCTCAAATATCTTGCCTTTCCACCCACTTCTCCTTTTTTTTTTTTTTTTTTTTCAACCCTTTCTCAGGTCACCCAATAGAGGATATGTGTGATTGCCATTTTGAATGTTGCATTGTAGTTTCTGGTGGTTCTCGATTGTCATTGTAGCTTCTTGATTATATGAAAAAAATAAAATGACTAACATAAAAGACTTGTTCTGGTGATAATTTTCAATTGGTAATAGTGCCTTCAAATTCTTAGCTTCATTGAATGCCAGTTTTACCTCTCTACTTCAATAAACTACCACCACTGTTGATGTTGGAGCATGTACAGTAGCTCGCACATATCCTGAATCCAATCTTCCCTCTCCAGGGCTTCTAGCAAGCAGTGCACTACCATATGTCAGCCCCCATTCGTACACATGATCCTTTCTACCCACATTAACCCTACCTAACCCCGCCCTCTTGCTTCCAGGTTGCTGTATTTCCTCCCTCCCTTTGCCTTTTTTTTGTACATGGTATATATATATATATATATTAGTCATCTGGAATCTATCTCATTGAACTGGTCATATTCGACAGGTGATTAAAATATGCTAAATTTTTGTTCATACTGGCCCTCCTATACGAACTCGATGCGTTCCAAGAAAGTATTGTTGTATAGTGAAAAACATTTTCCCATAGACAGTTATAAATTGAAGATGTGTTCCTGAGAGCTGATGTTCGGACACCTGAGGCAACCAAACCTAACCTAACTAAATACAAAAGACATCCATCATAACTCAGTAAATTGATACAGAACTCCTTATCCCGTGCACTGTTTAAATACAGGGTGAGTCAAAAGTAGCACCCAATTTATGTTTTTTCGGCTGTCAGATTCTTGCATTATTGCAAGTAAAACAGCTTGGTACAGTTCCGTAATAATTTTTTTTCTTGAATAAATGATTAGATAAACATGTCATTCATTTATTTCTACCTTCTTGTACACTGTAATACAAATGGAAAACAAACAATCAACTGACAGAAATCGGGCGCTACTTCTGACTCACCCTGTATATGTCCTTTGAAATAAAGTAATGATTTTAAGTCTTAGTAATAAAAATTCTGAAAGTTTAGCACCGTTGATGCAGTCTTACACACCACCTTGTTTAACATGTCCAGGTACTGCTAAATGGAAGGGTTTTGAAAGTGTCAAAAAGGCGATTTGTGTTCTACAGTGTTCAGGTATATAATTCAATTGAAATCAAATAGAGACTTTAAAAGTAGAACAAAAAAAATCCAGAAGCTTACTGTTGTAGATGCAGTGTTTTATACAATACTCTGTTTAACACGTCACATTAGTTATTCGTGCCGGTTGTTTGTGTCCCTTAATTGATTTATTCAAAAACAGTACGTTTCCTGTTTGGAATGGTTTTCAATTTTGTTTGACTGCCAGACAGGGAGAAAGGCAAAGAAAACTAGAACGGGCACTCAGTAGAGCGCATACCTTCGCCAACGCTACATTTTGCACCCCCCCCAGAAACCGTTGATTGTGAGGGTATTTAATCCCATACCACATCTGCCATCTCATATGTGTTATGATGCCTTAAAAACATTAAATTTCCTGCTGTTTGACACTGATTCACGTACATTGTACAATTTCTGTATGAACTCCCTGACCTTTTTGGGTGTCGGTGTCAAGTCAATCTGATGACAACTGGTCACATTATAAGAAATAAGTTCAGTGACACCCCTCCCCCCCAATGTTTTTAACTCACCAATAAAGTCACTGTCAAATATTACACATCACAGGATAGGGAATTGAATTCTAAACATTTTGAATCTACTTACATGCAAATTGTATAAGAATTGACTGCGTTATGATAATAAAGGTCGTTGACCCCCCTGACCTTTGACCCAAACCGCTAACAAAGGTAATGACGTCATTGTGTCATATCGTATATCGCAAGATTGGGCATTGAATTCACAACATTTTGGCATTGGTTGCATGCAAATTGGATAAAAATCGACCGCACTATGGCAAAATGACGATTTTGACCTTTTCATGACCTCGACCTAGACCTTTGTACTTTTATTTTTGTAATTGGTATTAGAGTGTGGGGAACAGAACAGTCAACATTTTGGTGTTGGTTTCATGCAAATCGGATAAGAATTGACCGTGTTATGACTAAAACCGCACATTTTGCACTGTCGTGACCCCCCCTGACCTTTGACTCCCAACCGCTAATAAGGGTTATTACGTCATTGTGTCATGTCACATATCACAAGATGGGGCATTGAATTCTGAACATTTTGGCATTAGTTGCATGCAAATTGGATACAAATTGACCACGCTATGGTAAAAAGACGATTTTGACCTTTTCATGACCTTGACCTTGACCCGATCGCTCCCAAAATCAAATCAAATGGTCCTCGGATAACAACCAATCATCCCACCAAATTTGCTGCGATTCAGTTCAATACTTTTGGAGTTATGCGAATAACAAACAAACAAACACACATTCACAAATAAATAAATACACAGCGATCAAAACATAATCTTCGCAACAAAGTTTGCGAAGGTAAATATCTGACTACTCTGCACATGCACAATTGGGACAAATTTAGAGCCAAGGTGCTGCTAAACTGCACGTTTGTTTTCCGATTTGTGTTCAAAATATAACATTCAATTGATATAAAGTTGTTCCTCAATCGTAAACTGATGTTTGTAGACAGAAGGACAGACACAGAAGTGAACCAATTCCTTAACCCCGCTTTTCACTTCGTGTGCGTAGGGTAATTAAATGAATACCCACCATTAATTCATCAAAATTGAGGAAAAATAAATGAGTTCAGCACTGTACTCACCAATAATAGGAAAAAGATTGTGGCATGGCCTACACGTGTGTGTGTGTGTGTGTGTGTGTGTGTGTGTGTGTGTGTGTGTGTGTGTGTGTGTGTGTGTGTGTGTGTGTGTGTGTATACATATATATATATATTATATATATATATATATATATATATATATATATATATATATATATATATATATATATATATATATAATGGTGTGGGGGGGGGGATGCCTGCACTGTTTCTGATTTAACAATATGCTGATATGTAATCCATTTGCAACCTTCACTCTTTAAACCAGTTTTCTCTCATTGACAGGTTATGGCTGAACCCGAGAGCTTCACAGCATGGTTGCATGCACAGGGTCTAAGAGAAAAAACAGCGCAGGCTATAGTAACGGAGCTGGGCATTGAGAGCTATGAGGTTCTTCAAGCCTGTACGGATTCCATTACTTTGCGAGCTGAGCTGTTTTCTCTCACTAAACAAAAGTTTCCATTTGCAATGTATGCTGAGTTCCACAAATTTGTGGAATCTTGCTTGGAGCTACACATTTTCCAACCTGAAGGACCTCTGGTGGACATTTTGTGCTCATTGTTTGAAGTTGTCAGCCGAGAGTTCTTTAGTTGCTCCCAGAAGCTTAGTTCTTTAAAATCTCCATCCATGTCTTATGCTGATGAAAATACACACCTTGGGATCAATATAAGTGATGTCTGCAGCCATCAGCAAGAGGAACACGGAGGAAGAATCCAGCTTGGTATGTGATGTAATAATTTGGATTTGTTTACAATAGTTGAGAGCTCTCCAAGGTACTTGTATATAATGGTTTAATCAAAATGTGTTTTGTACATACATATTAATTTCTTTTATTTTATTTTATATTTGGAGCACATGTGTTTGCTTGAAAATTGCATTAAATTCCAGACCAAATGAAAAGTACACGGGGCATTCACGAAACCGATGAAGAGTTTAGCCGAAGTGGCCAAAATCTTGAAATTTTCTTTAACCCAATCACAAAAGTGTGAGCCAGAGCTTTTGCACTTCATTAAATACAATGTTGTAATGTTTGTGGATCTTGTGCAGAATGTGTTTGCCTGGCTTGGTTTCCCAAGAATCACCGAGGGAATCTATAGGTCAAATCTGAACCGGGAGGCACGAATGCTCGTGTGACCCTCTTCTGCACCACAAATCCCAACGGTTATTTACTTCACTATCGGAATCACCCAACAAAGGCCACAAACAAAGATTATTGACTCGCAATTGCAAATAATTTAATAATAAATGCAAAATAACGGCATTTTGTACAACACTGTTATTAATCGACAATAATAAATGTCAGTGTCCGTCAGTGTGTGTCTCTCCTCCGTAACTCCAAAACTATGAAACCTAGTGGGCCCCAATTTGCATGCATACCAAGGGAACTCGAACGTCATGAAAGAGTGAAAATTGTATGTTTGGGTAAATTTAAACACCACTTTTGAAGATAATTAACGGCCTTATTTAATTATATCCTTTATCAAAGAATTCTTGGTTAGCCCTCGGTCAGCTTGTTCGGGTCTTAATTCGTCATTTTGTTCGGCCTGCTCAACAATGCCTCGACTTGGAATAGGCCGCAGCAGTTTCTTCACGATAAAATGCTCATGATTTTTTTTTCCACTTTCTTTACTTATATCATCATACCTATGAATGGCTGGATACATTGCAATACCTATAAATGCCCGGAGACGCCAGTGTTCGTGCTTTTTATTTCATTTCCGCAAATGCGATAATCTCTTAACATGAGCCGAATTTCAAAATTTGAACTGCAGAAATTATCTTAGCAGCAGTTTCAACTGCTTTCGAGTTAAAGTTTCCATTTGCAATGTATGCTGAGTTCCAGAGCATGTATTCCTAATGATATGCGAACAAGTCCAAATGATTTAAAAAAAAACAAGAAGTGTTCATTTGTCCAATTCAGACATTGTTTGACATTCCGGACGTTTCTGGTGATATTTATAATAACCGATCGCTAATCACTTGCCAAGCCAGTGCGGTCATAATAAACACCGTCCGGAAACTTCCGGAGTGTTCAATGGACCTTGCTCATTACTGTAGTTCGTCCATTATGTTAAATACCATCCATCCCCCTCCCTTCTCCATCCCCTCCCCTCATGCTGCCTTCCCCATCTCCCTCCCCTCATGCTGCCTTCCCCATCCCCCTCCTCCACCCTTCCTCTCTGTCTGTCTCTCTCTCCCCTTCCTCCTGCTCTATGGGTAGTGTTTACTGGTTTAATATAAGAGGTGTGTTCAAAAAGTATCCAACCTTAATTTTTTGTGCATAAACAAATGAAGCTAGGGAGGCGTGGTTTGGTGCACGTATGTAGGCGATCCTAATTCGTATGCATGAATATTTTCCCGCCTGCAGAAGCTGTCAGTCGCCAACAGACTGCCGATGCGTGAGGAAGTGTAAGTGAGCGTCGTCGGATTTTCGTTTTTGACAAAATGATGGATCACTGTGGTCTCATCGCCAGTGATCACTGTGTTGAAGAAGTTGGGATCGCTGTTCAGTCTCCAGCATGTCCTGTGCGATCTCCAAACGGAGTTGCTTCTGCTCGATCGTTAGCAGCTTTGGCACGAACTTCGCTGAGATTCTCCATAAGCCCAAATCCTCAGTCACAATGGAATGAACTGATCCAATGCTGACGCCCACCTCGTCTGCAAGTTCTCTGATCGTGATTCGACGATCTTGCATCAGCAGGGCCCTGACTTGGTCAATGACGATCTCATTTCGGGATGTTGAGGGCCTACCAGAACGTGCTTCACTTTCCACTGATGTGCAACCATCTTTGAAGCGGTTGTACCACTCTTATCTGTGTGGTTCCCATTGCTTCGTTCCCGAAGGCCTGTTGAATCTTGCGGATCGTTTCCACTTGGGAATCGCCAAGCTTTACACAAAATTTGATGCAGTAGCGTTGTTCAAGTTTTTGTCATTTTGTCAAAAACGAAAATCCGACAGCGCTCACTTCCACTTCCTCACTCATTGGCGGTCTGTCGGCGATTGACAGCTTCTGCAGGCAGGAAAATATTCACGCATACAAATTAGGATCGCCAACATACGTGCACCAAACCACGCCTCCCTAGCTTCATTTGTTTACGCACGAATTAAGGTTAGATACTTTTTGAACACACCTCATATACAACACACACCTAGGAGGAACAAAACTGATGAAGCATCTGCACTGGACCATATTACGCCTACTTGTAGTCTCGCCATGGGACCACATATAAATACCCCTGCCGCTCCCCTCCCCACCTCCTGCCCCAATGATGGCAGGATGCGACCAAAAGAACAAATTGATATGCAGGGACAAGAGTGAGGGGAGGATCACCCAGTTGGTGTGATCATCCACAACAGCCATGTTTTCAGGTGGGACGCTCTGTAGTCAAGTCTGGCGCCTTGTAAGTTTTCAGATTTCCTTCAGGTCGGTGGCCAAAACATACCAACAAACTGAGTGCGCCGCAGGCAAGACTCTTTTCCTCCAGTTCTCAGCACTTCTCGTGCCACCAAACCACGCTACTCCACTCTCCAGCTCTCACTGACTCACTTGCCCCTTGGCACCCAACTTCTTCAAGGCTCAGGTGGGCAATATCTTGCTTGGCTAATGCTCCCTCCGCTCCTTGCATCGTTCTTCCCCTTGGGTGGTGGTATTGGCTTCCAGGGCAATGTATAACCGTGGGAATAAAAGTAATAAACTACGGAATTGCGAACAAGTTGAAATCAGATCTGTGGAACTTGGGGCCCTTTATGCTGGATGTACTCCATTAACTCTTTCATTACATTTTGTCTATGTATGCGCATTCACAAAATACATACGCAGATGTGGCATTATTTGCAGCAAACACAAATGCAAGAGGGGGTGGGGTTGTCCCATACCTTCCCGTGAATGCTTCAATATTTTTGTCTTTGCGCATGTAGCATGCTGTCGTTTTTTTTTTCCACTTTGAGTGCTTTATTATGTTGTCTTTTCACTGTTTGACAGTATCTGCTGGTTGTGAAAACTTAATTTTTCTTTGCTTTGATACACAAGTTGCAGAGATGAGGAAATTCATCTTACACTATACTCTAAAACATTTGTTTCAAATATGCATAAACATAAAACCACACCTTTATATCTTAAATTTGTATTATTGTGTGTGAATAGTAAGTCCAAATGATATTATTTAGGGACAGAGTTAATGAGGTTTCTGTCTATCTGTGTGTTATGTTGTAATCCTTATGGAGTTTTAAAAAAAGACATGAAGGGTTTGCAGGATCCACCAGTAAACTCAACCAATCGGTGTACTGGTGGATGCTGCAAAATACGGAACAAGAATTGTCATGAGATCTATGAGACAGTGAGTCCGACAAATGTTGCAGAGGAAGTGCAGTTACCGATGAACTATATAGCCTGGGTTTGATTTCCCAGCCCATTGTTTCAAATTGGATTAGTTTATGGCCATTAAAAGTAATAGATGAACAGAGTAAGAGGGAGAAAAATAATACTCACCTCACCATAAAATCTACTGCCCTCTATAATCTAAACTCCAAAGTCTGTTTGCACCTTGTTAAATGGCACTATGTTGCTTTGTTTTGCTCATTTAAAGATTATCTCTAAAGTTCCTAAAAATTGAGCAAATGTGGATGTCACCGAAACTCCAAAATTGATGTGGAAATAGCACTACCTTTGGTGGTAATCAGCATCACAAAGATCATCTTCCTTTATCTTATGATAGGGAGTATAAGGGACATTTTCACAAAAGTGGGTCAGGTAATGGTAAAGACTGTCAGAGAATTTTTTATCAAGCATATATTGCCCAGTCAGTGCAGGGGCCTTATGGTGATCCTGCGTTGCCGACATCATTTGAACATTTTTCTAGGCCTTATAAGGGGTTCAAACACTATTTCGAGAATATCAAAGAAAGTTGATTTTTGAGTTTGTTCTTTAACGTTAACCCACCCGCTTTTGTGAAAATGTCCCATTTACATGTGATCAATAAAATTTATGTCAAAAATTATAAAGTCCATTTCCAAGACTGCGGCAGAATATTTCCCATTGAAGGTGGGCCATGAAGGGTATGCTCTCCGAGTGGGAGTGCCCCATAATGTAAGTAATAATCTTCACTGAAGTATAAACATTTCCTTCCAGTCTCACCTTTCCTCATCACTAAACACCAAAGCCATTCTCATTGCTCTGTGTTGAACTTGCTCTAATGCTTACTGGTAAGTCCTTTAAAAGATGACGCAAGACTGAAGTAGCACGAGTATACTTGTATAAATTACATAAACTTGGAAAAGTATATATTTTGTTCCTCTACCCTGTTGTTAGTATGTTTTCAGGCCCCCCCCCATCCCCCTCCTGTCCACTTGGATAATTGTATTTATACTTTGGGTAATTCCACCGTAACGGACGTAACATTCAGACAGAACTTATTGGCAGTTCTCAAAAATATTTCATGAAGAACAAGGTTATCGTACCAAATGTATTGGTTTATTTTATGCAGTGAACACAAAGGTGCCAGGAAATGGTAATCATATGAGATTAAGAATTTTTGCCTCAGTGCTACGATATGATGAATCTTCGTAACAGATGTAACCGTCAAAATACCCGCTTTAGCATGATGATCGTTTTGCTCACAAATTTCTGTGAAGTGTTCTACGACAGAAGACTAAATATGGTATAGTAGCTTGGTATTGGTACGTCATTGTATTCCCAGTATTTATTTGAGGAATTAATGATACCGAGTAGGCAGTACCATGGCAAATGTAATGTAACGGACGTAACACCTGAGCGTAACGGACGTAACATCTCTGGACGTTAATTAATAACCGTCATGAGATGCTACAATGTATACAGACACTGTTTGATGAAGCTAATCTTGCAAAAACTCAATTATTTCAATTCATGATCTGTCATATGGTATATAAGGTTTAATGAAAAATGTACTTTCAAAAAATAGCCACCAGGTAACTTTTCCCATGGAATTACCCCTTTGTCAAATACAAACAAAATTAATGCACAATCTTGGAAAAGCATTTTTTTAAGATAGTCCAACTTTTGCAGTTAAATAAACATAAGTAACTTTGCGAATTTGAGTGTTTACCTCCACATTACAATTGTGGACTAACATTGAGCTTTTGTGCACGTGTAGAAAATCTGGAGGATGCAGTTGATCCCCAAAGCACCATTCCTCCAAGTTCACAAAGATCCTTAAATCAACTTCAAGAAAGGCTTGAATATGCTTCACCAACTCAATCCAGCAATGCTGTTTCAACGGAACCAGGTTTTTATATTATTTCCTCCATAATCTCCTAAAGTGTCTAATGGCTTATTCACAATGGAAATGCACAGAGAAGGCACAATTTGTCAGTTTTCCCTGTAGTAAATGTAAGCGATGATGCATGCATTTCAAGCATGTGCTGTGATACGAGTATTCTGACATGCAGTGTTCTTATTAACAACAAGAGCTGGTATGACAGTGAGAAACATTCATCATTGTGCAAAACAATTAGAACTTTGGCTTAGACATTGCTGTTTTGTTGAACTAGGTTTAGACATCGCTGTTTTGTTGAACGGATTCTATAAACATTAACACCTGAGGGTGTGGGGGATTTATCCCACACTGCTGAGTAATTTTCAGCATCTGTGAAGTTACCTGAGGCCTGTGAGAGAAGTCTGGTCAGGCCAGGTTTGATCTGTGACTTGCTTCAGGTACCATGTAAACCTGTACTAACCTGTTTCATGGTCGGGTTGTCGACGACTAAACCATCTTCCCCACCAGGTTTCCTGGTGAGAAGAGTATATGAATATGGACATCCAGCAGGATTAAAAACAAACCTGTCAAAGGGCAGAGGAGCACCTTGTGAGCTAATGGCCGTCCATATCTAGTGAGCCAATGGCCATCCATATCTCGTGCCCAACTGTGTCTGCGGACGTCCTCCTGCAGTTGGGTTACTTTTTTGAAGGAGGTTGGTGGCAGAATTTGCACTCCAGCCAACGTAAAACCCTTCACTCTGCAAAACACAAAAAAAGTTTAAGAAAATTGAAAACCATTTATGTGGGAGTCCCTCCTGTGCTGCTGCCCTAAGCAGGGCAGCTCACCAGATGATGAGATTGGGGAAATCCTTCAGGACCCCCATTCTTTGATGATGGGAGGAAAACCACAATGTAACCTTTCCGGGTCAGATTACGGTCGTGTGTGTCAGGGTGGTGCTAAGGTTTTGTCCACCAAATGGTGGTTTCTTGGGTTAGTCTGAGGTGGTCCCTTCGGGGGGGGAGGGGGTGCCTGGAATGTCCTTTGCTTAAGAGAGGATGATCATCTGAGCTCCAGTGTTTGAACTTCGGTTTTGCAGCACTCTGAGGTTCGGAGACCGGATAGCGGTGAGATCATGGCCGGTGTTTACATCTACTACTGGACTGGTCACTCTAATGGTTACCATGCCCAAGGAGTTGCTGTGGCTGTATTCAATAAGCTGACTTCCATGATAATTGAGGTAACACTAGTCAACGAGCGTCTTATGAGACTAAGGATTCGTCACTCCTCGGGTGTCATTTCCTTGGTCTCTGTATATGCTCTGACTGAGGCGAGTGATCTCACTGTGAAGGATGCATTCTATGCCACGCTCAAGTCTGTGGTTGATCATTGCCCCAGGCAAGATACTCTTCTAGTCTTGGGGGATTGAAATTCATCGACTGGCACTGATGGGGATGGTTATGAGATGTGTGTTGGTCCCCATGGGTCTGGAACTGTGAACCAGAATAGCACTAATTCTCTTGACTTTGCAAGAAGTCGTGGACTTATGGTGGCTGGTTCATAGTTTCAGCGCCCACAGGCTCATCGCTGGACTTGGTATTCCAACGCTGGTGACATGGCAAAAGAGAGTGGTCATGTGCTCGTTGATAGTCGCTGGAGGATGATTCAGAACTGCAGAGTCAACTGGAGTGCTCAATTTCTCAATACCAACCACAGGCTTGTTGTAGCAACTCTGAAGTTGCAGCTGAAATCCAGGAGAATGGTACCATCCCAGTTGAGGTTCGATGTTGGTAAGCTCAAGGATAAGAGGATAGCTGAGTATTTTGCAAACAGGCTGAGTGGGTATTGGTGGGGAGGGGGGGTCTGGGTGCTTTGGGGAATCATGAAGAGTTGTGGAGTGCCATCAAGTCTACCATACTTGATGTTGCCGTTGGACGTCTTAGAACCCACCGTCAGATGAAGAACTTCATTTCTCAAGGGACACTGGATATCATTGACCAGATAGTCAGGTACACTATGTTTTTTTCGTTCAAAGTCTTGGGAGATTAGCAAACCTATACATTTTCGAAAACGTTATCACATGGGGAATCTAAAAATACATGTTTACATTTGCGGACATACCTGCATGGCCGCCATTTTGAAAATCCAAAAATGGCCGCCACGGCGGAATCTCCGTAAATGTAAACATTGATTTTCGGATTCTCCATGTTATAACGTTTCCGAAAATGTATAGGTTTGCTAATCTACCAAGATTTTGAATGAAAATTAATTTACTGACAGTGAACCTGACTAAGAGTCACAGGGCCAGGCTTGAAGCCAGAGCTGAGCTGTTCAGGGAGTTTAGGTGTAAAACTGTTCGTGCACTGAGGGCGGACAAGGAGGCCCATGTGCGAGGAATCTGTGAGGGGGTATAGCATCACCTGTGGTCAAGTGATTCTCATCCTGCTTACAGGGGAATTCATGCATTGCATTCATCCAAGTCCGTCCCTCGGTGTACTGCAGTTAAGCGGAGGGAGGTGGGCCCTTGATAGAGGGGTCCGAAGTGAAGGCTCACTGAGCCAGTTACTTTGAGGGTCTGTACCAGGCTGACCCACCAATTGTTGAGTTTGATGTCAGGAGTGTTCCTATTGCTAATGCTGATCCACCAATCAACTGTGAAACACGGGCTGTTGCAAATATATATATTTTTAATTTTTTTTGCCTATCGGTTAAGGATTATGAGATGCAAGCCAAATTCATACTTTTATATGGGGTGTGAACTTGGCAGAGTACCGTAAGGTATGTGTTCAAATTGGAACACAAAATACTCCCAACGCATTTCAAATGTGTTGTTCACATTTGGAAGAAAATGCTTAAATGAAACTTAATTTGATGGCACATGTGCTAACAATGTTTATAAAATTATAGTTGAAGGATGGGGAATTGTTTTGGGTCATTTAAATGGAAATCCATGAATGGGCAACAACCATTCTTCCAATGTGCCTCAAACTCAGCTGCATTGTCATTTTTACCCTAATCGGATAAGAAGGCAAAAATTTCAAGTCTCACTTTTGCACGTGTTCCTCGATATGTAATCGGTTTTATTAAAAAACAAATTGTGCTGGAGATGAAATAAACAAGTCAGGAATCGCAGAAACCAAGAACTGAAACTCAAGATTGTTTATTGTTCCAGATGTCATTGTGGTGGTCAAAGAGGAGCCGAATATTGTGGATGGTTTAATCTCACAAGGTAAGAATAGTTACTGATTTATTTATTTATTTACTTTTAAATTGAGGTCCATGTCAATTCGGGACACATCTCATCTACTTTACGGGAAGATGCTCTTGAGAAAGAGTTGCATCAACTTCCAGTTCTGGGTTTGGAGTGTCGGCAGGTCTCCTTCAGGGCTCTCTGCTGACGATATCAAAGTTAAGTTTCCGGTCGTTATCTGTCCTGTTTTAACTGTTTATTTTCTCACCTACATGTTACTGTGTGTTCCAAGTTCGGTTTTGTTTCAAAAATCGTGCTATTTTGTGAGTTTTTGTCGACTGTCTTACCAGGTGCTTCAGGCTAACCCATCATTCCCCTCGGTGTACAATCGTGTTTATTTGTATTTTCTCCCCATTACCTTCAATTTCTATCTTCCCCACTTTCCCAACGTCCTCCATCCCTCCCAACGAAACACTATTTCTTGTCTTAAATCCACAAAAAAAACAAAAAAACTACCTTTCTCCTTGCACACTCACTACTCTTGACCTTCTTCTTCTTCTTCTTCTTCTTCCTCCTGCCGGCACACCATCTTTATTCTTCTGAGCTTGACCCTCTCTCGCCATTACCTTCACGATTTCTTCCTACAACCTTCCATTCCCGAATCTTACCTGTTCTTCAAAAATACATCAAAAAAATAACAATCTTCCTTGTATCCCTTCAATCTCGACACCTGTAACCACGTGTCTCTCTTCTCTTCCTGGTACTTTTCATCGACCCAGCAGCTTCACTCTGCGTTTACCGTCCAAATTCACCACACACTTCCATGATTTTACTTCAACCTTCCCTTTTCCGAATGTTACGCAATCCTTATTTGAAATAAATAATTTCACTTTTGACGATACACTTCCCAGAGCCAAGTGCTTCTCCCATAACCACGTGATCTATTTAGACCCCCTGCATTTAACGATCCAATTTCACCATTCACCTCACGATTTTTTCGACAACACTTCCATGACCTAATCTGATGAAAACTCTCTCCAACAATAACAACAATAAAAACGATCTCTTATAATTCTTCATCTTCCTCTTTCACACGTGTGGTACTCTTTACTGTATCATAATGCACTATTCTTCTGCTATTTAAACAGACTGCTCTCAATTCGACCTTTCCTTCATACCTTGCCTAAAAAATCCAACTGTGACAGCGTTTCTTCTCTCCATTCTCTGAATTCGCCTTTATTGCATCCATCAAGAAATGTGTTTTAATCGTATCTCTGACCTAAAACTTAAAAAAAAATTCCAGTTTGCAATGAATGTTCGCTTTCCATTTTCAGTGCCAATTCACCCCTCTCACCCCTCCCTCTCAAAGCAACCATCACACTCTTCTCCCTCCAAGCCTCCCTCTCACCTCTCTCAAAAAGTCCCCCCTCACCTTTCTCCCTCAACTCTCCCCCCCTCACCTTTCTCCCTCAACTCTCCCCACTCACCTTTCTCCCTCAACTCTCCCCACTCACACCCCTCACTCACCCTTCTCAAAGTTGCCCCCCTCTCATCCACAAAGCTGCCTCCTTCCACTGCACTCTCACCTCCATCTCTTCACTCCACCTCCTCAAATCCTCAACCACCTTCTGCCCCCTCTCTTGTTCTCTTCTCACCTTCTCCCCCAGCACCACAGAGCCTTTTCTCCTCCTCATCCGGCCACCTCCCAATGCTATTCTGCAATCCCCCACACTCTTTCAACAATCCTCCTTCCCTCTCCCCCCACCGCCTCTTGTCCTACCCTCCCCACCCCCTGCACCCAAAGCCTCCTCCCCTCCCTCTTCATTAACAGTGTGGGCCTCTAATATCCAGGGCCTTTGCTCAAACCTTTCAGATCTTTCCATATAGGTTTCCACTGACAAACCACACATAATCTGCCTAACAGAAACTTTCCTCCCCCAAGATGTGTCTGACTCCCAAGTATCTCTCCCTGGTTACTCCCTCCTCTGGTATGACAGACCTGAGCCTCGTCCTGGTGGAAGAGTTGCTCTCTTCATCAAAGACTCTATTCCTCACTCTCTGTGCACTGCCCTCACTCCCCCACACCCCCACACCCCCAGGAATACCTCTGGCTACGGCTTCCCCTCCACTCCCACCTCATGTTTATATGTGTACTGTACCGTCCACCAAAGAATGATGACTCCATTTACACCTCGCTCTCCGAAAACATGAACCAACTTCTATCTTCTCATCCAAACTCTCTCTTCCTCATATGTGGTGACTTCAATTGTGATCATGCAAGTTGGCTTGGTGTGGGTACCTCTCTCACCTGTCATGGCACTTCAGCAAAAGCTTTCTGCGACTCATTGGGACTGACTCAATTGGTTAACTTCCTGACCCGGATCTCAACCGATGGTACTCCATCTCTTCTGGATCTGACTGACAAATTTTCCTGACAATATCTGCTGCTCTTGCTCCGCTCCAATTGGTTATTCTGACCACGTCCTTGTCAAAGTGGACATCTCTCTGGCTATTATCAGAGAACCACCTCACCACCGTCGAGTCTGGCATTTCACTCAAGCAGACTGGCAGGGTCTCCAAGCAGCCATCAAACTTATCGACTGGTCTCCTATCGCTACTTTCTCCAACATCAACTCAGCCTGGGAATTCTTTCAAAGAAACTTGCTCTCACTCATGCACAGATTTATCCCCTCTCGTCTCCAGTTGTCCCACCCTTCCCCCCACCCTTGGTTCACTGAGGCTTGTGGCGAGTCAGTTGTCCTGAAACAACTTGCCTTTGCCTCATGGAAAGCAAACCCAACTGAGGGTAATCTCAGTTCCTTCCATAAAGCTCGGAACAAGTGTGTATCTTCCCTCAGGAGAGCCAGAAAACAACATCTTTCCAAGCTCAAATCCGAACTTTCTGACTTCTCTCCCTCCTCAAAATCCTGATGGCATCTAATCAAATCTGTTTCTGGTGTATGTTCCCCCTCCATCCCCTCCCTTACCTCAAATGGCCGCACTGCTGATACCGCACGTGAAAAGGCTGAATGCCTAAACTCGGTGTTTGCAGCTAAATCTTGTGTCGAAAACCCATCACTTTCTCTACCCACCTTACCCAGTCGCACCCAACTGTCCCTGGACTCTGTGTCCTTTCTCCTGACAAGGTGGAGAGCTTGCTGTCAAACCTCAACTCAGATTCTGCAACCGGTCCAGACGGCATCAGCCCACGTATCCAAAAAACCTGCTCCTCTGCTCGAGCTCACCCTCTCTCTGTTCGACGCACCCTCTCATTTTCTCATGGTCATCTGGCATCTGCTTGGAAATCAGCAAACATTATTGCCCTGCATAAAAAAGGTGCAAAAACAGATCCCTGCAACGACAGACCAATTAGCCTTCTGCCAATCATCAGCAAGGTTATGGAATCAATCATCGCTTCAGACATTAAATCCTTCCTCTTCTCCAATGGCTTGATTTCTGATCATCAATTTGGTTTCAGACCAGGTCACTCCACCCTCGATATGCTGCTTCTGCTCTCCCAACAATGGATGGAGGTTCTCAATGCCGAACATGAAATCAGAGCCATATCCCGAGACGTATCGCGTGCTTTTGACACGGTCTGGCACCCTGCCCTGCTCACCAAACTCTCTTACTATGGTATCCAAGGCCATCTCCACTCATGGCTCACAGACATCCTCTCCTGTCGCAGTCAACGTGTGGCCCTAAATGGAGTTCTTTCATCCCCTCTTCCTGTCCAGGCTGGAGTTGCTCAAGGTTGCGTTCTGGGCCCTGTTCTTTTTCTGATTTTCATCAATGATCTCTCCAACTCTCCAGATAATCCTCTTTTTCTCTTTGCTGATGACTCCACCCTCTGCTGTACCATCTGTCACCCCTCAGACCGGCGTGCAGCAGCTTCTTCACTCACTGCAGGTCTGGGTAAAATTACAAACTGGTCCAACACATGGAACATGTCTTTCAATCCGGACAAATCTCACAATCTCACTATGTCTCTCCGAAAGGACCATTTAGAACCCCCCCCCCATCCACTTTCTCACAATTCTCTGGAAGAAGTCCTTTCTTTCAAGGTTCTGGGTCTCACAATCTGCCATGACCATTCCTGGGAAAGCCACATTTCAAACCTCACCTCCAAAGCCCGTCGCCAACTGGGAATCCTCCATCGTGTAAAGTACTTCCTCGGCCCACCTGAACTCCTGACCACCTACAAAGCTTTCGTCTGCAGCCTGATGGAGTACTGCTCTTGCCTCTGGGCTGGTGCTCCTGCCTCCCACCTTTCTCGGCTTCACGCTGTGGAAACCAAGGCATTCAGGATCATTGGTATCTCCCGCGATGAGGCTGAGTCTTTGGGCCTCTCACTTTTTCACCGCAGGCTGGTTGGTGGTCTTTCTGTCTTCTTCCGTCTCCTCTCCAGCCTTGCCCACCCCACCCCCTGGTCTCTCTGCGATGTGTCCACACCACATTTCTGCAGGGCGCTCAAGGTCTACCAACAACCCTCTTCTGGTAAAACTACCAAAATCACGAATCGCTGCTCACCTTCACTCTTTCATTCCTTTTTTCCCACCTTTGGAATAAACTCTCTCACTCTATTCAATCCCATTCTTCCCTCCAGGTCTTCAAAACAGCTGTTCACTACCACCTCTTATCATCCCCCATTCAAATCCTCGATCTTTTCTACCCCCGATAATCCACCCAAGCCCACCTTCTTCAAATTCCCTGCTTTCCTTCCTGAAAGTCCCTGTAATGTCCATCTTGTATTCCCCATGTTCCCTGCCCCATCCCTCTCCCTTCAACAGATCTCCTAATGTCTCTGTTCCCCACTGTTTTGTCCTTCTCACTCCCGCCCCTCTTGTCTCATGCCCTCCTTGCTGTGCGTTGTGCGTTAGCTCTCATACGAGCCTCGACAAGGTATACAAAAAAAATGCAAGAATTAAAAAGTATGACTTGTGTGGGGATTTTAAAATATTTGAAGAATGTTATTTCAGGATTATGTTCAACAGAAAAAAAAATGGATAAGTGAACACCAACCCACATAAAACTGAATAAATAAAAACATTTGTAAACTCACTTTTATGCCTCATGTTGATTGATAAACACTAGTGAACATTCGGCACAATAATTTGTTTCGAAATGTTTTTATTTAGTTTTATGTGGGTTGGTGTTCAGTAATCTCTTTTTTAAGATTCGAATGTGGCAGTTTCTATCATGAAAGTCTCCTTTTATACAGAAAGGTAAAATGGATAAGGTTGTCAATGTTGGTACAATTGTATTTGTGGAAACACCTGGTCATTAAAACATCGCATCAATCAAAACTGGAGTTTAATGTACAGTGTATGATATTCAAGCTGGGGACTGGAGAGGCCAATGTCAAACTAAGTGTTGAGTCGAGGAGAAGCACATTGCACCCTGATTCAAACTCATCTTGCAGGTGGTTACAAATCAAAGGGACTGAACATTTCCAACTTCTGTTGTTGAGAAATTTTGTCGCACCATTGTGGAACCGACGATTCGGCAACAGCATCTGAGAATCATTAATGCAATTTGATCTCATTTGAACTCCTTTTGGAGTCTGGTTCTAAACGTGACAAGAAGCTTTGATACGCTGGCGTTGATCTTTGTTGTATTTTTATACTCCTTCACAGTTTCTGGACTGTCACTATTGAAGAGCTGGATAGATGTTGATTACATTTTCTTTATGAAATAGATGATATTGGTAGTCGTTTTATTAGACTATAACCTGTACATCTCCTCAGTGGACTGAGGTTGAGTTGTATGCAGGTGAAATCTATCCAGTACAAGTGGAAAGTCTTGAAGGCAACCATGCTTCATCTTCCACAGAGGCTTTGAGCTGTGTTTCTGTGACAGAAGATTCGTATGATCTGCAAAAGGAA
The DNA here is from genome assembly GCF_056783735.1 of Eptatretus burgeri. Taxonomy (NCBI): domain Eukaryota; kingdom Metazoa; phylum Chordata; class Myxini; order Myxiniformes; family Myxinidae; genus Eptatretus; species Eptatretus burgeri. The sequence continues at coordinate 85,428,532 of NC_140964.1, read as the reverse complement.
AGTTGCAGTGATTCTTGCAGTGCTGCTGGTGAGTCTGGACATCAACTGATCCTTAATGTTGTTCATTTTATTATTATTATTATTATTCACTTACAATAAATGCCTCCATTTTGGAATATTTCTGGTGCATGTGATCATGAAACAGAACAAAAAAAATGACATTATGGTTTCACTTGTTTGTTTTTGCAGAACGATCGACAGATCATTTTTGTGAATTGAAGTCCAGGTCCCCCTTGGCATTGAAAGAGGGTTTTTTTAGAAAACAAATGCACCGTAAAGACTCCTCGAGGAATATGAAGTCCGCCGGCTGTGACGGTCGCAGAAAAGTTGAGAGAGAATTTTCAAAACACAAAAAGATCCACTTTGGGGGAATGCAGTACAAGTGTCTCATATGCAGCAAGAGTTTTTCCAATTTGAGGAATATGGAAAATCACATGAAGACCCAGAATGGAAAATGCCCACTCAAGTGCTCTATCTGTGATAAAGCTGTCACGAAGTTGAGTGATTTGAAGAAGCACATGAGGATCCACAATGGGGAGCGCCCATACAATTGCTCCGTTTGTGGTAAAAGTTTCACACAGATAGGAAATATGAATCGGCACATGATGATCCACACGGGAGAGCGTCCTCACAATTGTCCTGTCTGCGGCCGGGGTTTCGCAGAGTCTGCAAAGTTGAATGCTCATATGAGGACCCACGCTGGAGTGCATTATGGCCTTCCTTACTCCATTTCCTGAAAAGTCTTTGGAAGCATATCTTAGGAAAAGAGATGTAAAGCAAGATGTAATAATTCTGCTTGACCTTTCTCGAAACCATCTGGTGTCAATACTGAAACCAAGACTCTATGGACAGGTGGAGAAGTTTGAAACAAATAAATAATATCAATCAAATTAGAACAGCATGATCATTACCAACAAACTTTGCTCTGCACCAAATGCATCTAAAACTAGAAGGGCACTCGGTAGAGCGCATGCCTCCGCCACGTAATGCCTGACTCATGAGAACACATCAGGCCCAATACATTTTTGAAATATCATGCTATATATTGTTTTTGGCCCTATCTCTAAATGGTGAAGAATCAATTTAAAAATTAAATAATTCTCGTATCCAGATCCAGATTCAGATCTTCACCAAAATCGAACCAATTTGTTGGGGGTCGCACACCCAACCTGTCCACCAAGTTTCATCTGAAACCGCCAACAACCTTTTGAGATATCGTGCGATGTATTGGTTTAGCCACAGCTCTCAATGATGAAGAATCTCTTCATAAAAAATTGTCTGATCCAGATTTGGATATTCACCAAAATTTAATCAATTCTTCCTTGTCACGCACCCAATGTGTCCCCAAAGTTTTCTCCGAATCCGTCTGCAAATTTTTGAGATATCGTGCTATATATCATTTTTGGTCCTATCTCTCAATGGTGAAGAATCACTTAAAAAATTATAGTAGCGGGATCCAGACACGGATCCACCAAAATCTAATCAGTTCGTCCTCGTCACACACCAAACTTGTCCATAAAATTTCATCTGGATCCGTCCACAACTTTTTTGAGATATCCTGTACACAAACAGACCGAGAGCGGTGAAAACATAACCTCCTTCACCTTCGATGGCGGAGGTAAAAATCATGTACTATGTTGTCAAATGTGGGTTGAAGAAAACATGGAAACTGAACAAAATTCACTATGCCGAATGCAGAGTTCATCCATTTTGCAATAGCTAAGCAGACACTGACTGATACGTTTTTGAATATCCTGTTAATTTGATGCAAAACCAGTTGGCCAACTGATTTAGTACCATTTCATCCTGCCCAGCCTGTGAGCTTCTTTCTTCTCTGCAAACAAAGACCACACAGCACCACTTTCACTCCAATGTAAATAACCACAACACCATGGATCCTTTTGCTGAATGAAAACAAAATGTCTGTTATTAAATATTTTTGGAGCTGTTGAAATTATTTCTGAACGTGTGCCTTGCTTTGTTTGTCTGTTTTAGGGTGGGTGGGGGGGGGGGTTGACACCCTTGCAGTAAGGTCAAGTGAAATTATCGCAGGATAGATATAAACATAGTGAATGCGAAAGAGAACTTGGGATCCTGCCGGTGGACGTGAGCTAGGTCGTGGGTTGATCTTGAACAGAACATTTAATGAAGGGGGGTTGTAGTCAAACAATATAACCAGAGATGCGAGACACGATTTCTCGAACACTGTGGAGTATATTCTCCAGTTGCATACAATCCTGTGAGAAGTCGACCAAAGTGAGTCTCGTACCTGTGCCAGTATCTGTGCTTCTGGTTCATCCTTATCAGTAACCCCTGCTTCTCTAATTAAGATTGCACATGAAATATAGACCATCTTGGAAGAATAAGACGTGAGGCTAATAATAACAGTACAGTGAACAATGGGATCCATGCATCTGCTCTGCTAAATAGCCATCAAGCTTCTCATGACTTTCCTTATTTGACAGAAAATTATTCGTTATAAACTTGTTACAGAACATGATGATTCACATCGAGCTCTGACTCAAAGATTACACTTTACATGTTAGAGCAATTCATGGTGTGAATTGTACTCTCAATCGAGCAATGACGTCCAGATTGAGCTCAAACGCAAAGCGCAACGGGCATGGCAATTATGCAAATGGAAAAACGCATTCTTGACGGGGAACAGGAAAATAAATTACTTAAGCTAACGCTAGGTCACCATATGATCTATGATGATCATAACATACGTGAATCATAAGCGAGGAGAGGAGATTGGGACATACTCTGTGCAGAGCGTTGGTGCTGCTTAAGCAGTCTCCTTGGCTGTTGGGCACAATCCTGGATGGGTCATCACTCCGACACAGGATACCAGCATGCTAGCACTCATTTTGCCGACCTCGGAAGGATGACAGGCCAAGTTAACCCCACCTGGTATTAATTCAACAGCTGAGTGGGATTTGAACTCAGGACCCTAGGATCCAAAGCCCACCACCCTAACCATCAAACCAACACCAGGCATAATCATAAGAGGGAAGCTTGTAACGACAGCAGCACAGGCTCTTTTGATGGTGAAAGAAAATTAAAACGTTCGTCATGACCTATCTCATAGACAACATCCTCCACCCCCAGCACCACCACCCCCATTGTCGATCATTCCCCATCCTAATCGATTATCTTTTCTACTCACATTAATCTCGCCACCCCCCCCCCCCTAATATAAGCTTACCTCTTCCCAAATTTCCAGTCTTTCCTTCTTGAGAGTTTACTTCTGTGTACACACTATGTGTCCACCCCTCCCCCTCATTCTTCCCCACATCCATTATTTGTCTGTCTCCATCTATTTTGCCCCTTAACCCTGTTGGTGGTGTTTCCCCCTCTCCCTCACCCCACCACCCTTCCTCACCCACCCCCACCCCTCTGCTGTCTTTCTGTGGCTCCTTTTGTTCTGCTACGTCCTTATCCATTCTGTATTCTGTTCTCGCTTCTCCATGAGCCTTAACGTTTTATGCAAAATAATAATAATAACAAATAATAATAATAATAATAAGGAGCTGATAGTCTACGTTCCCCACCTTTTGGGTGGTAAGAGGAATAGATATTTGTCATATGAAAGCCAAATCTTGATCAGTTTTTGAAATATCATGTGCATGAGCCAAGTTACCGAGGTGGTTGCTGTGGAAAAATAATTCAGCCAATCAGTCATTATCTAATCAGGTCGAGATAATATCATGAGGAATAGATATCTGCAATATGAAAGCTCGATGTTCAACGGTTTTTGAAAAATCGTGAACACAAAAGTACATAGACGGATGATCGGTCGGTTAATGTCTCCCATCTCCGTCCTTGTCGGAGTGGCGTGGGACAAAAATAAATAAATAAATATTGCTCAGCGAACTGGGTAGTGTTGAGGGTTTTCGAAATTTTCTCCACAATGGCTCCATCGGATTGATGAATTCCAAATAAAATGGAATATTGCAGACTGACTGCAGTTTGTTACATCGGCTCGAATTGATTCATTCAAACGGGATTCTCCACGAAAAGCAATTTTCATTGTAAAATTCGTTATCGCGACACTTGCATATTTGAATTTGAATTCTGAAATGAAGATTGGGCCTGACAGGATGGCATGAAGTTATGCACACCTGCTTCGAAAGCCGTCCACCCTGGGTTTGAATCTTGACCCAGCTATAAACCGTCATCCTGGTGTTTCACAGGCAGGATGATTCATCAATGTGTGTGCTGTCCCTCGGATGGATGTTAAACTGTGAGCCCCTTGCTATTGACATTAGTTGGTGGATGTTTAAGGCACCAGTGTCGTTCGTGAAGAGTAGGCGCTTATCGCCACCACCCTGAACAAATTACAAATTCCTGGCCTAACTACTGCTGGGAGAGGGATGGCAAACCGCACAACATGACCATTGCCGAGAAACTGCTTCAGCAACATCGACACTGTAACGATCGGAATCGAGAATGATGTTCAATAAAACCAATCTGAGCCAAACGGTTGAAATGGGAGCATAGTTTCTCGTCGATACCTGCGTGCCCTTGGCCTGATATGTAAAAAAAAAACACACAATAGGCGAATTATTAGCCTACGCTCGCGAAGTGAAAAGTGTGGTTTCATCAGTCTGCTGCGTACGTAGAACATACGTACGTGCATGTCTGCATTTTGATATTCCCGTTTCTCTGCAACTGTTAGTTGGATTGATACAAAATTTTCACAACAGGTGCAACTACTCATGTATCATGTTGTAGTGATAATTATTATAACCTCACAGGTCATGTGGTGTGGCAGCTATGTCAAAAAAAAAAAGATAAATGTCGAACCTCTGTATATCTGAAACTGCTCCATGAAAAAAAATTGAAACTTGGTACCTGGCAACTACTCCCCATAGGGAATAACTGAATTTTATCTCTGCCACTGAAGGAGGTTATGTTTTCACCCGTTTTGTCTGTTTCTTGGCGAAAACGTTTTTTTTCGTCTTTCCTTCCTGTCGAGGGCAACATACTTGGCGAAAACATTTTTTTTTGTCAAGTATGTTGGTCTGTAGCATTTTGCTGGCTGGCTGTTTGTCACACAATTTTTGGCCACAGTTTTCAAGCAATCATTATGATTTTTTTTGTGTGTATGTAGTTGACTGGCCAAGGACACAATGCTTAATTTTGGTGTAGATCCGGATCTGAGAATTTTAGGGCCAAAAACGATATATAGCACAATATCTCAAAAGGTTATGGATGGATTCAGCTGAAACATTGTGGACAGGTTGGGTGTGTGACAAGGACGAATTGATTCAGTTTTGGTGAAGATTCGAATCCAGATCCGGATACGAGAATTTTTTTTCAGTGATTCTTTGCCATTGAGAGATTGGGCTAAAAATTATGTATAGCATGACAAAACTAGGTGGATGAGTTGTTTCGGTGACAAGAACAAGCAGATTCGATTTCAGTTTTGGTCCGGATTCATATCCAACATATCAGTGGGATACAAAATTTAATCTGTCCAGCCTGGCGGAGGTATGCGCTCTACCGCATGGCGAAGGTGTGCGCTCTACCGCATGGCGAAGGTGTGCGCTCTACCGCATGCCATTCCGTTTCGGCGAGTGTCACTGCAAGTGATTTTTCGTTTGCATGCAGGATATCTCAAAACGTGGATGGATTTGGATGAAATTTGGTGGGAAGGTTGGGTGTGTTACAAGGACGAATTGATTAGATTATAGTAAAGATCCGAATCTGGATATGAGAATTTTTTTGAGGCAAAAAACGGTGAAGCAATTGGTCCCGTACGTGCATAAGTATGCGTCTGTACTGTCTTATTCCCTTCATCTGGAGCCCTTGTCGGATTGACATGAAATTTTCACCGTAGGTACGACTTACTGCTCATGTAGAATGTTTAAATATAATTATGACATCATACATCATGTAGTTTAGCAGTCATGTTGGAAAAAAAGGAGAAATGGAGCTCCGTATCTCCGAAAGCACTCCATGGAAAAAAATTGAAACTTGTTGCCCTCTCAAGCACTCACTATGGAAAATGTGCTTAAAATTTTTTTTTTTTAATCATTATTATTTTTTCATTCATTCATGGATGCCTTCATTATGATGTCATTATTGCATACATATAAGTAGAGGGGGAGCACTCTGTAGAGTGCAAAACCTCCACCACCAATACTGCTGGGTCACTTAAATGAACCTGATATCCTATTCATTGTAGGTCAAAACGGATCAGACTCCAATGAATGACGATTGAATAAACTAAACTAAATCGACGCGCATGCAGAAATGCCAAAAAAAAATCGAAATTTTTTTGAAAAAAAAAGTGCAAAATGTTTTTTTTTTTTCTCCAACAATTTTTTTTTTTGGGGGGGGGAGGATTGGAAATCACTGAAAGCATGTAGAAATGCGAAAAAAATTCAATCTTCAAATAAAATATAATTTTTTTTGAAAAAAGTTGCAAATTTTTTTTTTTTCTCCAGCAAATTATTTATTTTTGGTTGGAAATCACTTAAAACATGTAGACATGCAAAAACAAAAATTCAAATATTTTTTCAAAATTGCCATCATAGCGGCCATATTGGACTTTGGACCAGGTCCAAAATCTAATGGCATGATCCTTGGACCATACCTAATCCCCCCACCAAGTTTCGTTGAAATCTGCCCAAGAGTTTTTCCGTAATACTGTTCACAAACAAACAAACAAACAGTCATAGACTGGTACTAACAAAATCGTCAACTTGACCTCTGACCTTGTCGAATAAAAGCTCTCTCGAGAGAAGGTAACGACGCAAACCAGATGTTTCTACGATGATTCTGTACCAAACCATCAAAAATCGAATGTTTTTGGATGTTTGACCTCACTGTGACCTTGACCTTTGACCGATTTTGACCAATATCTAATCAGCGCAAGTCATCACCCTCCTGAATCACCTGGTGTAATTTTACATTGGTAGCTTCTTCCATTCTCGAGTTATCTGTACCAAACCATCAAAAATCGAATATTTGACCTCACTGTGACCTTGACCTTTGACCGATTTTGACCAAAATCTAATCAGCACGAGCCATCACCCTCCTGAATCACGTGGTGTAATTTGACATTGGTAGCTTCTTCCGTTCTCGAGTTATCGTGCCTACAAACAAACAAACAAACAAGCAGTCATAGACTGGTACTTCCGAAATCGCCAACTTGACCTCTGACCTTGTCGAATAAAAGCTGTCTCGAGAGAAGGTAGCGACGCAAACCAGAAGTTTCTACGATGATTCTGTACCAAACCATCAAAAATCGAATGTTTTGGATGTTTGACCCCACTGTGACCTTGACCTATGACCGATTTTGACCAAAATCTAATCAGCGCCAGCCATCACCCTCGTGAATCACGTGGTGTAATTTGACATTGGTAGCTTCTTCCGTTCTCGAGTTATCTGCACCAAACCATCAAAAATCGAATATTTGACCTCACTGTGACCTGGACCTTTGACCGATTTCGTCCAAAATCTAATTAGCATGAGCCATCACCCTCCTGAATCACGTGGTGTAATTTGACATTGTTAGCTTCTTCCGTTCTCGAGTTATCGTGCCTACAAACAAACAAGCAGTCATAGACTGGTACTTACGAAATCGTAAACTTGACCTCTGACCTTGTCTAATAAAAGCTGTCTCGAGAGAAGGTAGCGACGCAAACCAGAAGTTTCTACGATGATTCTGTACCAAACCATCAAAAATCGAATGTTTTGGATGTTTGACCTCACTGTGACCTTGTCCTTTGACCGATTTTGACCAAAATCTAATCAGCGCCAGCCACCAGCCTCCTGAATCACGAGGTGCAATTTGACATTGGTAGCTTCTTCCGTTCTCGAGTTATCTGCACCAAACCATCAAAAATCGAATATTTGACCTCACTGTGACCTTGACCTTTGACCGATTTCGTCCAAAATCTAATCAGCACTAGCCACCAGACTCCTGAATCACGAGGTGTAATTTGACATTGGTAGCTTCTTCCGTTCTAGAGTTATCTGTACAAACCCATCAAAAATCGAATATTTGACCTCACCGTGACCTTGACCTTTGACCGATTTTGACCAAAATCTAATCAGAACTAGCCATCACTTTCCTGAATCACGTGGTGTAATTTGACATTGGTAGCTTCTTCCGTTCTCGAGTTATCGTTCCGACAAACAAACAAACAAACAAACAAACAAACAAGCAGTCATAGACTGGTACTTACAAAATCGTCAACTTGACCTCTGACCTTTTCTAATAAAAGCAGTCTCTCGAGAAGGTAGTGACGCAAACCAGAAGTTTCCACGATGATTCTGTCTCAAACTATCAAAAATCCTAACGTCGACCGAAGCAAAAATCTCCATTTCTCCACGCAATTATACCTTAACGTCACTCAACGACGCGTCTGCTCGAGCGCACTGCATCATGGGACGACCCTTGACGCGTCGAGTGAAATATTTTTTTATACAATCTTAAAACGTCTCTAAAACATCCGATTTTTACCAGAATTTTGACAACCGAGTTTTACGCGTCCTAAGCGATCGCAAAAACCGAAGACAAAATTAAAATCGAAGTTAAAACGAACTCGTAACGTCGAGCGAAGCAAAAATACTCCATTTCTCCACATGAATTTATGGAATTATGTTTGACCTCACTGTGACCTTGACCTTTGACCGATTTTGACCAAAATCTAAACAGCATGAGCCATCACCCTCCTGAATCACGTGGTGTAATTTGACATTGGTAGCTTCTTCCGTTCTCGAGTTATCGTGCCTACAAACAAAGAAACAAACAAACAAGCAGTCATAGACTGGTACTTACGAAATCGTCAACTTGACCTCTGACCTTGTCCAATAAAAGCTGTCTCGAGAGAAGGTAGCGACGCAAACCAGAAGTTTCTACGATGATGCTATACCAAACCATCAAAAATCGAATGTTTTGGATGTTTGACCTCACTGTGACCTTGACCTTTGACCGATTTTTACCAAAATATAATCAGCGCGAGCCACCACCCTCCTGAATCACGTGGTGTAATTTGACATTGGTAGCTTCTGCCGTACTCGAGTTATCATTTTTTGGATGTTTGACCTCACTGTGACCTTGACCTTTGACCGATTTTGACCAAAATCTAATCAGCATGAGCCATCACCCTCCTGAATCACGTGGTTTAATTTGATATTGGTAGCTTCTTCCGTTCTCGAGTTATCGTGCCTACAAACAAACAAACAAATGGAAACGGAAGTCATCAATATACTTACGAAATCTTTAGATTTCGTAAGTAACAAGCAGTCAAAGACTGGTACTTACGAAATCGTCAACTTGACCTCTGACCTTGTCTAATAAAAGCAGTCTCTCAAGAAGGTAGCGACGCAAAGCAGAAGTTTCTACGATGATTCTGTACCAAACCATCAAAAATCGACTGTTTTGGATGTTTGACCTCACTGTGACCTTGACCTTTGACCGATTGTGACCAAAATCTAATCAGCACAAGCCATCACCCTCCTGAATCACGTGGTGTAATCTGACATTGGTAGCTTCTTCTGTTCTCGAGTTATCTGTACCAAACCATCAAAAATCGACTATTTGACCTCACTGTGACCTTGACCTTAGACCGATTATGACCAAAATCTAATCAGCACTAGCCATCACCCTCCTGAATCACGTGGTGTAATTTGACATTGGTAGCTTCTTCAGTTCTCGAGTTATCGTGCCTACAAACAAACAAACAAACAAACAAACAAGCAGTCATAGACTGGTACTTACGAAATCGTCAACTTGACCTCTGACCTTGTCTAATAAAAGCTGTCTCTTGAGAAGGTTGCGACGCAAACCAGAAGTTTCTACGATGATTCTGTACCAAACCATCAAAAATCGAATGTTTTGGATGTTTGACCTCACTGTGACCTTGACCTTTGACCGATTGTGACCAAAATCGAATCAGCGCTAGCCACCACCCTCCTGAATCACGTGGTGTAAGTTGACATTGGTAGCTTCTTCCGTTCTCGAGTTATCATTTTTTGGATGTTTGACCTCACTGTGACCTTGACCTTTGACCGATTTTGCCCAAAATCTAATCAGCACAAGCCATCACCCTCCTGAATCACGTGGTGTAATCTGACATTGGTAGCTTCTTCCGTTCTCGAGTTATCTGTACCAAACCATCAAATATCGAATATTTGACCTCACCGTGACCTTGACCTTTGACCGATTATGACCAAAATCGAATCGGCACTAGCCATCACCCTCCTGAATCACGTGGTGTAATTTGACATTGGTAGCTTCTTCCGTTCTCGAGTTATCGTGCCTACAAACAAACAAGCAGTCATAGACTGGTACTTATCGTCAACTCGACCTCTGACCTTGTCTAATAAAAGCTGTCTCTCGAGAAGGTAGCGACGCAAACCAGAAGTTTCTACGATGATTCTGTGTCAAACCATCAAAAATCGTAACGTCGACCAAAGCAGAAATCTCCATTTCTCCATGCAATTATATTATACCTTAACGGAACTCAACGACGCGTCTGCTCGAGCGCATTGCATCATGGGACGACCCGTGACGCGTCGAGTGAAATATTTTTATACGATCTGAAAACGTCTCCAAAACATCCGATTTTTACCAGAATTTCGACAACCGAGTTTTTAGCGTCCTAAGCAATCGCAAAAACCGAAGACAAAATTAAAATCGAAGTCAAAACGAACTCGTAACGTCGAGCGAAGCAAAAATACTCCATTTCTCCACATGAATTTACGGAATTATGTTTGACCTCACTGTGACCTTGACCTTTGACCGATTTTGACCAAAATATAATCAGCACTTGCCATCAGCCTCCTGAATCACGTGGTGTAATTTGACATTGGTAGTTTTTTCTGTTCTCGAGTTATCGTGCCTACAAACAAACAAGCAAACAAACAGAAACGGAAGGCATCAATATACTTACGAAATCTTTAGATTTCGTAAGTAATAAACCAATGTCACCTGCAGGGTGACCCGTATCTTGCCAAAAGGTGACCACGTGTGACTTCTTTAAGGTCACAGTGAGGTGAACAGAGCTGCTATCCACCAGGAGCGACTCCTTGAGGAATATCTGCCTACGAGAGATTCCGATGAGAATCGTTCTACAGAGTAACCATGAAAATATGTGTTTGCCTCATAACGTCACCAAATGACGTCATAATGTCTCAAGTTTGACATATCTAGAAAGCACTCATTGAGGTGTTCAATTTGAGGTACTACACGATATGGTTCCTAAAACTTGAAAATTTGACCTTGGGGTCAAATATGTTTGACCTCAGGCACTAACCATGAAGGTCAAGGCCAATCGCCACCAAAAACTAATCAGCTGAGCACCAGACCATATACTACATTCCCATAAAGTTTGGAGACGATTAGATTAAAATTGCTCAAAAAATAAGGGTTTAGTCGACTCCCCTGATTTGCGACAAAGTGACCTTGACCTTTGACCTTGACCTTCAAAATTTTATGCGCTGAAAGGGACCTCTATCGGCCTCTGATATGCGAAATTACAAAAATTTCCAATGATAACTGTGCTCTCCAGAGTGATTTATACGTGATTACAGACAAAAAAAAACAAACATATGAAGGTTAAGGTCAATCGCCACCAAAAATTAATCAGCTGAGCGCCAGACCATGAACTATATTCCCATAAAGTTTGGAGACGATTAGATTAAAATTGCTCAAAAAATAAGGGTTTAGTCGACTCCCCTGATTTGCGACAAAGTGACCTTGACCTTTGACCTTGACCTTCAAAATTTTATGCGCTGAAAGGGACCTCTATCGGCCTCTGATATGCGAAATTACAAAAATTTCCAATGATAACTGTGCTCTCCAGAGTGATTTTATACGTGATTACAGACAAAAAAAACAAACAAACATATGAAGGTCAAGGTCAATCGCCACCAAAAATTAATCAGCTGAGCGCCAGACCATGAACTATATTCCCATGAAGTTTGAAGACGATCCGATCAAAATTACTCAAAAAATAAGGGTTTCGTTGACTCCCCTGATTTGCGACAAAGTAACCTTGACCTTCAAAATTTTATGCGCTGAAAGGGACCTCTATAGGACTCTGATATGCGAAGTTACAAAAATTTCCGATGATAACTGTGCTCTGCAGAATTTTTTATGCGTGATTACAGACAAACAAAAAAAACAAAAAACATACAAGCTGACTAACATATATTGCAAAAACTTCGTTTTGGCAAGATAACAAACAGAAACGGAAGTCATCAATATACTTACGAAATCTTTAGAAATCTTTAGATTTCGTAAGTAACAAACAGACAGGGGTGAAAACAGTAACCTCCGTCCATCTTCGATGGCAGAGGTTAATAATACATCTGATCAGTATGAAAATTTTTGAGGGTCATCTCGGGATAAATTCATCAACAGGAGAGAGAGAAAAGAAAGAAAAAAAAGACCATCTGTCATGTGGTTTGGCAGCCATATTTAAAAAATAACCTTCAAAAATCCTCTCTGAAACGGTTTAACAGATCGAGCCGAAACTTTACAGGTATGGTCGGCTGTCCATCCATGTGGAACAAAAGTTTCCCACCTATGATGGCGTAGGTCACATGGTTTGGCAGCCATATTGTATTTACACTTAAACCTTTAAAAATCACCTTCGCCAGAATGGCTGGACTGATCGAGGGGAAACTTCACACACATATTCTCCAAGCCTTGGGGATACCAGGGTTTTCATGAATAATTGATAGGTCACATGGTTTTGCAGCCATATTGGATTGAATGAATACATTTTAAAAATGATATCATTGAACCGCTGCATCATTTGACATGAAACTTCAAAATTATGATTTATTAGTGATGGGGAATTTATGTTTTAAATTTCAACCTGATCGGATGTATGGTCTGGCAGCCAGAATTATTGAATGTTTTGCATCTGGGTTCTTTTTGATTTTTTTTTTTGAATAAGGCTCACTTGGCTGCACCTGTATGGGTTTGAGAGTAGAGTAGCAGTTAAAACCTGAGTCTTTTCCAAGTTCCTCCTGATGACTTCATCTTTGTTTTTTTGCTTGTTTGGGTTCCTTCTGATAACTCCAAGGCAGTACCTATTTCATTTGAATTTAATTTTTTTATCCCATTCTGAATTAAATTGAATAAAATGAATGAAGGGGACGTAATGGGTTAGGTGTCTGATCAAAGCAGGACGTCTTGGTATTTGTTCATCACTGCCAGCAGTTATAAAGTGTCAGTTCTAGTGTTAAGAGCTTATATCATTGTGTTCAATGGAGGAAATTGAAAATTCACCACGTTACGCAACCATTTGATATCGCGCATATAACTTGGATGATGCCCACCCCCCTCAGAACTTTCATGGTGAATTAAACAAACCTTAATGCCCAGATACAACTGCCTTTAAAGGCACTGCGCTCAACATTACTTTACCATTCCCCAAGGTCACCCAAATCGATGGCAAACACACATGGAAAGGAAATGACTAAAACATGCTTTCATACATTTTAAAGGATGGATTTTTTACATTGAAAAGCACAGGGAAGAGAGTCAACAAGACGCTATGAGAAACGGAACAAACTAAGCAAGTCAAAAGGCATTAAGAGGAGAATGGGTATACCCAAACTTATATACAATGAGGAGAAATAAACTGAAAAATATAGACTACTTGTTGCCACAGATCACACTTTTACAAAAACACAAGAATTCAGGCAGGACTTCCCTTTTCTCTAATGCAGAGGGTGGGTGCGGGACTCTGGTTACCGCGTTGGAGACCAGGAGGGAGCAAAGAGCTAGTAACAAGCAGGGCCAGCGATGGGTAGGCCTTCAACTTGGCCACGTGGTCTTCTTTGTCCTTTTTCCTCCAGGCCCTTCAAAAACACAAGGTGATCCCAGCTTGGGTAAATTTCCCATGAGGCTTCTCCTCCAAGTGAGGTCTCCATCCTCCTTTCCACATGAGCCTCTTTGTTCTGTTGTGGTGGACTCAGTTCTCCTCCTTGTGGACTCTGGAGCCCTCATGAGCTTCTCTCATGGACTCTCTGTTCGACTCCAGAGTTCTCCTCTTCCTCTTTCTTCAGGATTCAGGTGAACACCGATCTCAACTTGCTGTTGTGTCCCACACACGAGGGCAGCCCCAATAAAAATAAACGTACATCTTTTCTTCTCGGTTCTAAAACCTACTGTGCCCCCAGGGCTGGCACACAATGGCCAGGGAGATCATAATTGGTACATGTGCCTCTGTGAGGGGAAGTCCACACCTAGCCCCACCCACAAACAAGAGGTTTTGCATACACATAATTAATGTCTACCCTGTCGATAAATTACATACGATGCCTCCTCAGCGTCATGTGCAACAAACGACTTACTCTGACAGATCCCTGTTACATGGTAATCTAACCTACTCAAAACACACAGATCACACTGCACTTACCACAATCTAGCTACAGATCCCTCCCTTCCACTTCACAATACATAATAATGAATTTGTGCCCAGTGCATATGAAATGATTGGTTTCATGAGGCATTGAAAAAGTGTGATTAGTCTGATGGAAAATGGAATGTGTTTGCCAATAAAATATGATCATGAGCTGCCGTATTAATACTGGTTCAATGTTCAGTTGTAGATAAAGTCCTGTCATATGGGAATATTTCATCAGAGCACATGATACAGGCTTCCCACTTCGATGTCACCTTGCTCCACCTGGCTTACAACCTGGCCCCAATAAGCTCCGGAACCATTTTTCTTGCTACCCCCCCCCCTGCTGTCGCCTCTGTTACAACGGACATCAAACTTTTTTTTTTCTCTCGAGTAGTTTTGTCTGCACAATAATGGATCTCCGATTCTGGAAGGTTTATCTCAAATCCTGTTGGAGATATTAAAGCTCCAAGTTACAGAAACCTACCCCTGTCTTGCATAAAATATTGCGTAAAAAAAAAAAAAATTACGTAAAATATTGGACTAAAGTTACAATACTTTAGACAAGTGTCAGTTTCACAATGGTAATGAATTTTGCATATGTACCAGGACCACTCAAAGCCTTCAAAATGGGTTTGCCAGTCAGACCCAAGAAGGTCCACGATTGTCCAGAATAATGAGCCCCAATTACATTCCATAGGGAAAATATTGCACTGACAAGTTGCCATCAGGGCTCAAAATGGCAGTTTTTAGCTCACTATCACCTCCCTGTACCTATCCATATGTCATAACTGGCAGGATTTCCGAGTTCAACTTTTTACATGAGGTCAGACATGTTGTCAGCTATCCAAAACCATATATAAATCGTGGAATTGAAAGATTCGAGCGAAATCCATTTCCTGAGCATAATTAGTCATCTCAGGTTGCAACCCATGAGGGAAGCTCTCTGTTTTGGTTATTACCTGTCAAAGACAAAACATTGCTTACAAGGATACACACACCTGTGTACGAAAATGATCATTTTGTTCAAATATTTTTAAAATGGGGAACTTTATAAATCAATCAGAAATAATTATCTGAAAATAAGTTTAAAATTACATTTTAAAAATGAATCGTGACGGTTCTGTGAACCGCCTCCCTACCCGGATGAGCGCACATCCAAGCAGGTAGGTTCCCGAGATAGTTATATCGTTAGTATTGTATTTAGATAGCCTTATCAATGGTTTAATGGCACAGGATATGCGTAATTACAAAGTGCTCTAGAGAGGTCTTCTTCTTCCTCCTTCCAACCTGCAACCATGAGCATCACCTCCCACAACCTGAAATCCACAGACCATATACTGTATCGGTTGGTAACCATTGCACGTTATAGACACAGTACTCTATTTAATTTGGCTTCTCTTTCCAGACAGTTCGACATGCTCCACATCGGTCCCTTTACTTCTAAAGACACATTTGAGATATCAGCGATCCTTGTACTCATTATAAATTCACTATCCACAGTTCCCCTGGTCACCCATATTTTCCACCAAACACAGACACCTTAATTAAACACCCTCACATGAACCACGCGGCACAAGGAAGAAAGTCGTAGCATTTGAACGGACTTTGGTGGGAGCGCTGGCAAGCGGGAAATCTCTTTGCAAAGAACAGCAGTGCATGCAAGGGATGCTGGTCAGAGTTAATCGACAGCAGATGAAGGCTGTGCTCCAGAAAGTGCACCAATCCAAATGCTCTGTGTGGGATCAGAGGTGAACATCTGAGCTCTGATCCCACCAGACTCTGCCCCACTCAAGGGGGATAAAAAGATGGGATGCAGGCACTGCTCATGCCTTCTGACTGAACCTGATATCTGCCAAGAGAGGAATCAGCATGCCAACAGAGAGAGAGAGAGAGAGACATGCTGCGCTGTACCGAAGTGCACGTTGTGCGGATGTCTGGGCTACACTGAGCTTGAAGCGCCATCCAGTGGACGCGAGGCAGGCAGGCAGAGGTCTCTGCCAAAGGACGAGACTGCATTACTGACGTACTGATTCGCACCTCACATTTTTCCTTTACTTGCACCACAATACCATACTGACCTTCCCTCCCCTCAACCAAACTGTATCAGGACCGCCACCCATCCTTTGACGGCGATGAGTCCAGGGACTGAACCTCCACCCTGAACTTAACTCGCCCCCCTCCTCTTTTCTTCCTGTCCAACTCCCTCGGAGTGTGATTCTGCTGGGCCCATGTCATACGTGTTGGACTTAGTGTAAGATTGTCGAAAGGTTTCAGTGTTTATGGGACTAAGACTTTTGGAGTGTTGATTTTTGTTGTGTGGTTTCTTTTATTGTGCCTTTTGCTTATATTTGATCATTGCAAGTGTGTTGCTTTCATTGACCCTTGTAAATACTTATGTGCTGCAATTACTTGGGGAATTTTTTTTTCCTATTGACTTGATGAAGGTGTACTTGTGGCTGCCGGGAAGTTTTACCCCACCGATTGCCTCTTGTTCGCCGGTGTGTACTTGGCAGCTCCGCTCGGCTGCACCTGATCAGGTAAGTTAACTTGAGTACGCATCGAGGGCATGAGACCCCCCTTTGATGCTGCCAATCCACCGGAAACGGTAACACGCGAAGTGGTGTGAACCCTGCCAGGATTGGCGGTACCAATCTGCGCTCTTGGTTGATTATCAACTTGTCGGCACGCGGAGTAATTCGTGCTCGTTGGCCTCAGGACCGAGTGTTCAAGAGAGACCTAAGTGCTTCCCCTTCGTAGTGAGCCTCGAACCGTGAATCCATTTCAGTATTCTTGCACAAAAACTTGAGGAATGAATCCAGCTGATACAGGAAGACAACATTTTAGCTGTTTCTGAAAGCCTGGTGTTGGTTTAATGGTTAAGGTGGCTGGTTTAAGATCTTAGGGTCTTGAGTTTGAGTCCCTGGCATGACGTTAAATAACACCAGGTGGGTTGACTCAAACCGTCATCCTATATGAGGTCGACAAAATGAGTACCAGCTTACTGGAAACAGGGGGCACTGCAACAGCAGCACAGCCACACTCCCAGCGATGATGCAACCAGCAGCTATAGGTAGGCTGCAGACAAAATACTAATAAGCTGTGTCGGGGGTAGGGGTTCAATTGAGAACAGGGAGGGATGGAGGTGCTGAAATCAGTGCTTCCACTTAGGCAGGTGAATTTCCCTTGAACTTGAACTAAATTTCCCGAGATGTTCCATATTTTAATGTTTTATTTCCCTTAATAGAAATGAAATGTTATACATGAAACAAGTTTAATTAAATCGTGTGATAACTCGATAATACTTTGTCTCAGTAAGGTTTGCCTCTACCTCGCTCACAAAAAAGGCGGGAAATACAAATGCCCGCTTCATGCGCACACTGAATGGAAACGGTCTCGGCTATTGAGCTGACCTAAATTCTGGAATACATTGACAGTGGCTTATTTTCCATTACTAAAATTAAGTAAAATATTCCATTTGGTACAAAACTTGAGTAGAAGGTAAACGAAGAGCAGTATGGGCCATGCATAAAATTTGGAAGTATGGTTCTACGTCTGTGTAGCCGAGATCGTTCCCGTTTCACAATTTCGTCAAGTGGAATATTGCGAAAAATAAAAATTAGCAAATATCAAATACAGGTATATGGCCTCTTTGGCAATAACGGTGAACTTTAAACTGCAGTTTGCGGCGTTTCCGACAGTTTGAAAACAGAAGAAACTAGAGGGGGGAGCACCCGGTGGAGTGCAAAACCTCCACCGCCAATACTGCTCGGTCACTCAAGTGAACCTGATATCCTATTCATTCAATTTGATGTCAACAGTGCTCACAGAGTTATAGTTTGCAACTTTCCCTTTTACTTTTACATACTCAATTCATTCGTCATAACTAGATTCCTTGAGATAGAAATTGATTTTACGTGGGTATATCCACCTGAAGTTCCCAAATCAGCCGCAATTATAATTTTGGCATGTTTTTTGTTGGAAATCACTACTAACATGTAGAAATGCAAAAAAAAATCTAAATTTTGTTGAAAAAAAAGTTGCAAATTTTTTTTTTCTCTAACAATTTTTTGAGGGGGTGGAGGGGGTTGGAAATCACTCAAAACATGTAGAAATGCAAAAAAAAAAAAATTTCAAATATTTTTTCAAAATGGCCGCCATAGCGGCCATATTGGATTTTGGACCAAGTCCAAAATCTAATGGCATGATCCTTGGACCATACCTAATCCCCCCACCAAGTTTCGTCGAAATCCTTCGAGGAGTTTTTCCGTAATACTGTTCACAAACAAACAAACAAACAAACAAAGGGGTGAAAACAGTAACCTCCGATCTTAGATGGCGGAGGTTAATAAGAAAAAAACTGACTATGGTACATTAGTTATGCTTTGAACCAACAATATTCATATGTAGATAACATACCCAACGTGAATAATTACTCAGGGCTCGCACTGTCAATGTCGAGACCTTGGATCTTCAGAGATCTTTCTCTGAAGAGGAACTCTTCTCGAAGTGCTCGTGCCTCATCATTATTTGCATTGGCCTTCATTTTTTTTGTGCAGATGAAGCATAACATTTGTGGGCTGCAGAGCGGCCACGTACGTACGGTTTGGTGGCAAATTTGCTTTTTCAGTTTCAAGTCTGGTAGTCATCAAGGCAAACAGGCTTTCTTCTTTCAGAGCGGTACGGTGATCAGTCTTTATCAGCTCCAGCTGACTAAAAACTCTTTCCACACTTGCGATAGAGTGAGGCAGAGACAGCAACACTCCGACCAGGATCGACAACTTCGGGTATTTTGCGTTTCCGGTGACGGTTTTGTACTTTTTAACTTGTTGCCAGTATTCTAGTTCACCCATAGTGTCGGAGAGCCCGTTTTCTGTCGCTTGAGATCGCCATTTAGGGTCAGCTTCCTCCAATTTTACAATGTTCTTCAACCACGGCAGCTTCTGATACAAACCAGCGAGTGATGGAACTGACAAGTTGTAAACAATGGATGGGGATATAACGTCCATAAAACCATATTGACCAACATCAGTAAATCGTTTCTGTATCTGGGTCGCCAGTTTTATCAAGTAGCTTTGACAAGTTAGGTAAAATTGTTGAACATCAGGATGCTGCTTGCCGATATCTGAGGTGATGGAAGTAATAGTGATTGTAGTTCTCATAGCGATATACACCTTGGTCAGTGAAACACGATTTCTCTCGTCATTCAAGTCCATCATTAGCGGTTCGTTCTGTCGAACGTAATGGATGTTCATGAAGTCGCCACATACGTTTCGGAGAAGACTTTTCACTACTTGTTTCAATTTGTGCAGTGCAGGTGTCTCACTCTGGAATAGGAAGGAAGACACGAGCCGCTGCAGATGATGACAGGAATTCAAGATATGCTCTTGTGAATTGGTTGCAGAAACTGGTCAATATGGCATCGTTAGTATGAGTTGGGTCTTCGAATACCTGCAGCTCAAAATAGTGCATTAGTGTATCGTATTGTTCTAGGAGCCTGTCAACACAAGCCTGCATGGATAACCATCTTGTCACACCTGGTCGAATGATCCTGTGCTTTTCAGATTCGAAGTACTCCTGGAATTGTGCCAAGTGTCCTTGTCTTTTTGACGACATTTAGAAATGTGCGAAAACATTTCTGCAGAGGTCTTCAACCGACTTTGGTAGCTCGGAAGCAGCATGCGACACGCACAAATGAATTGTATGGCAAGAACACTTCACCTAAACCACCCATGGGTGATTCTGAGCAATCAGCTGTGACAAGGATTGTTTTGACCCAAACATTACATTACAGGTGTCTGCACAAAATCCTACCATGTTTTTGAAGGGAATGTGCCTATCCCCAAGACATTGTGCAAGAGCATTGTAAATTGTCTGAGATTTTCCATCTGGAATGTTCTTGAGGTCCAGCAACACTTGTTTCATTTTGTATTCGTCGATATCGAAGTAAATTGCCAAAATTGCAAGCTGCGTAGTCGTCGCTCGTTCCGTTGTTTCGTGCAGTATGATGAAGAATTTGTGGCTTCGAAGATTCTCCACACCCTCATCCGCAATGGTAATCAAGTCCAAGCACTAAGCCTGGTGTTGGCTTAGTGGTGAGGGTGGCGGCTTGAGATCCTAGGGTACTGAGTTCAAGCCCTGTTGGCTGCTGAATTAATACACCAGGAGGCTGATTCAGCTTGTCATCCTTCCGAGGTCGGCAAAATGAGTACCATTGCACTGGTAAGGGGGAGAGTCGCGTCCCAACCAATGATGCAACCAGCAGCCACAGGCTGCACTTGATAGAGACAGAGAGAGTCCAAGCACTTGCTGCACCACATTAGTGCACTTTTGTTTTCCCAACGTAACTTTTTTCAATGCTGCATCACTTGGGAAAAGGTCTTTCATGAGGTCAATCAATGGCTCACACAAAGGGATGGGCAAATTATTCTCTGCAATTAACGCTGACGTTTTAATTTCCATGGCTGCAGCCATTCTATCAAGGCCAATGAAAGCGTCATGTACAGTTGGCTGAGACTTCTGTAGATCAGCTCCCATTTTTGCGGCCACAACGTGGTGCTTGCTTGAAAGGTGGCGCATGAGTGCGGTTTTATGACACCGACACCTGTTCTGCAAATTTTGCAGAACGGTTCGTACGAACCATCTTCTGCCCATTTTTAGCTCGCCTGTTTGAAGAACAGAGAACTATAGCGATACCCCCGGTGTGAGCGTGAGCATGAGCGTGAGCGTGAGCGTGAAAATGTTAAAGTTTTTGGTGCAAGTTATTTAGAAGCTTGCCATTCATTTAATATGTGTACTAGGGTGCTGATATTTGACATGGAGGTTCCTTTGGGGTATATTATTGATGTAGTGAAGTTGAAATTAAAAAATAATTTCAAATTTTTTAAATGTTTGACCTGTTTTGAACTTAACTTTTTTGTAGTGCATAAACAAAGTTTTTTTCCTTTCTAATGTTTTTATCTACCACACTATTTTTTACTGATTACAATATACAAATACATATATTGCTTTAAAATTATTTGGATCAGACTTCACTGCAATGCTTTATAAAAATATTATTAGACTAGTCTTTTAAAAACGATAAATGTATAAACAGGCGAGCATTGGGTGGCTTTGACAACACTGGTTTCATAAGCCATGGTTTGAATTCCGGCATTTTCAGCCAAGCATCTGTAAATTTCTACTGGTACTGCTTTTTGGCAGGAGGTACTTTTTCAATAGATGCCGGAACCGGATGCACCCTTTTATCTGACATTATTCAATTCCCAACTGCTAGATCTGGAAATGAAATGAAAAGCAAAAACTAGGACACGAAACACACTTTGAAATGAACGGGCTCGGCCAGTGTCGCCATAGATCAGGTAGGGGGAAGGGCAAGGCAAGTACCAAAACGACTTAAACGTAGACCCATAATTTGACCTGGTTTCAAACATTCTGCTCTCGGAGAAGCAATATAAATATCAATCAGCACAAACAATATTGGAAAATCATTTCTGACAAAAGCTGATCATTTTCATTATTTTTAATCTGACTGTGCTGTGGTACAGGGTCTCAACAAAACAAGTTCTTTTCGTTGAGGAACGGACTGGTCAACCCTTGACTTGATTTGAACCATGTCACTTGTCAAGTCATTCATCTAAGCTACTAAAGTCATAACATACTCGCATAAGGTTCTGAAAAAAAATTACAAGAAGACCAAAAATTGCCGACGATTGGATAAACTGACCTTTCACGTGTTCAAATAGACCGCCCACTTGAAACTGCTGAGTGCTGAGACATGAAGACGAAAGAAAAAGCATGTGCACTTCGGGCTTCTGGGAAAGGTTGATTCCTCCACGTGGAAATGGAGCATGCAAAACGTGATTCCACCCTCATTGGCCTAAACGGCCGACGGCGAACGTGCATATTGCTATCTCCTTTAATTCAGTTGATTACTTCCATTATTTTCTCTCGCAAATAATCCTAATTCATCGAAATTTGATCAATTTAGAGCGAACGTAGTGAGCTTCATGCTTAACGCGTGCACATGAGAGAATAGGAAATAGGAAACAATAATAATAACAACAACAACAACAACAACACAATGCCCTGGCAATTTGGAATCCGTGTCCTTGGCTATGACCCTTTTGCTTCTGGTTTTTTTTTTTTGCTTCCGGTTTTTGTCATGGGAATGATGCATGCCAGGAGATAAAGGCATCGTCGGAGACATAAAAGACCCAAATATCAGACATGGTGTATATTTCCTCCACTGATTTTCATAAAGATATTTCCCGCATCATCAAAAAATAATTTTTAATCGTGATTTACGATATTTGATCGCTGAACCCGAATCTAGGCCGAAGTAACCGGAAATTGCATATACAGTTGTGAACAAGTTATTGGTAAAGTCAGAAGCGAATGTCAGAATAATTCTACATTGGCTTCTAGTATTTATTTTTTCAGAGGAGATCCTGTTCCAGGCAGTGTAGTTGTTGTGAAGGTACTGTTGAGGTAATATATTTTTTTTTTTAGATGAGATCCTGTTCTAGGCGGTGTAGTTGTTGTGAAGGTAATGTTGAGGTAATATTAATTTTTTTAGATGAGATCCTGTTCTCGGCGGTGTAGTTGTTGTTGTGAAGGTAATGTTGAGGTAATATTAATAAAGATATCTCCTGCATCATCAAAAAATAATTTTTAATCGTGATTTACATTATTTGATCGCTGATCCCGAATCCAGGTCGAAATAACCGGAAATTGCAGCATCGAATGTAAGAAGAATTCTAGGTTCGCTTCTCGGCTTTGCCTATTCCATATTAGATATTTTGAAAATTTCCCTAACTCGTTGCCCTTCCCTAAAAAAATTCACGGGAGTGGTGAAATTTCACTAAAATAGGGGAATTCCCCTAAAAGTGGAAACCCTGGCTGAAATGGATCACACTAAAGTCTGGTCCGAAGAAGGCAAAGCATTTAATCACAGCTCAACATACGAACTTCAGATCAGCCGCCATCTTACTCCCTCAACTTCCCCCACGGAGCAACCTCAACACAAATGTTGATCCCTTTTACGTCATTTCCTGTCAGTGTTGGGTGAATTTCCAATGATATCCTCATGCTCAGTGTCTTGGAGAGTCTACAGTTAAAGTCATCAAGCGCCGTATCCACCATTTAGAGAAGACTCCCTCTTTCTCATCCGTCGATTTCATTTAATTATTTAAAAAAAAAAAAGACCATTCGTCACGTGGTGCTGTTAGTAGGGTAAGAATACTGATTCTGGCTCACTTTTCCCTATGCAAATGAATGAGGGATTTTCAGCGATTCCCTTTTTTTCCCTAAAAATAAACCCCCTTTTTATCCCAAGGTATATTTATTTGTCTCCCCTTTTAACCTGGGGGCTCTCAATTCAAATAACCCATACAACAAGATAAAGATTTGTTAAAGGTGATTCTAAAGAAATATCTGAAACGTCTAAGCCCCGGGACACTCTTTATCAAATAACCTATGCATATTGTTTAGCTCACTCATTGAACCTATAAAGATTTGTTCATTCTCAAATTCCTTCAATAGTTTAATTTTCTTTGCACAATAATCCCCATCTAAAATATTGACAAACAAAACATTTGAATCTTTATATTTTTTAAGATACCCCTTTTGTGCCATTACGAAATGATAAACTTCTCTTAATGCTCTTGTTTGACCACCTCCTGAGCCACATATCATTTTGAGATTATAGTAAATTGTTTTTTCATTGTTCAATTGATAACCATCAAAGTTTTCACATTCATTATGTTTTCCATTTATATACCAAGACAGATTTTCTCCACTCTTTAGTTTGATTAATACTTGGTTTAACCATTTATATATTGCGAAAAAACGCGGCGGTAGCCCTTAAAAAACCCTAACCCATCTTCCCATCGTTAAAACACAATCTATTCTATTCACTCTATCATACAATATCCATATGGAACACAATCTATTCCATTATCTAAAATAAATCTCTTATCATCAAAGGCTGCTAATGTCTTTTTATTTACTTCTTCACTATATATGTTATGATTATAACTTCTTATTGTATTCATTTTCCTATATTCTTCTTTCTTATTCATCAAACAATTATAATAATTTCTAAAAGTTATTGATTTCTTTATTACATATTTCTTTATTCCCTTTAACCTCTTATCAATCTGATCACCATACTTATAAGCATATGCCTTTGCTCTCAATCCAATAAACTCATTCATTACTTTTCCACCCAACTCATCCTTAAACTTACCAATAACCTTTTCATTCTTTTTGGAAAATAACTCACTCTTCTTGCTGAAATTACTTGTATCATATACTCCAATATTTTTCTTCATATCTTCATAAACATCATCAGTTTTTATATCTAGGATAAAACTATCAGTGTCCATATACAACAATGAAACATTTTCACCATACTCTTTCTTTAAGTCATTATACAAATAATCATACATCAATATGTTTGATAAATCAAGAACTGCTGTTCCAATATAAATTGGTTTATCCATTACAATACTTTCCTTTTTCATATGAATTGCAGAAAAGTTCTCTGAAAAAACCTCTTCTCTCTCAAAACTTGGTTTATTTATCAATCTCGAAGCTTCTTTCCAAGATGTTGCGAATCTAATGTTTTGCCTGTTTCTAACATTTTCCATAGTCTTTCCAAATACAGCATTATTCATTAATTTATAAAAGTCCCCTTCAAATTTTACTTTTGTATTTGCTCTCATATCTGTATTGAATTGAATATACTTTTTCACCCAAGGACTTTGTTTAAATTTTAAAACTATGAATTTTAGCTACTCTCAATCCTTCTCTCAAAAACTGTTTTAAGCTTCTCTGATGCAAAACATATCCCTCTTTATCATAGAATGTTGTTAATAACTTTTCTGTTGATTTACCTTTAATATTAAAACTTTTATGATAATCACTTAACCATTCTTTCTTTGGGGTTTCTTTCTCACATGCAAAAGGAAGATCTTTATGCTTATTATGAAGATCACTCAGGTACCTCAAATCAACTTCAAAATAATAACCTTCTTCTTCGTCATTCAATTCCTCTTGAGAAGAAATAACAATATTCATCAAAGCCTTTTCATAATCCTTTTCTTCCACCCACTCTAATTTACCATAAGGCAGAGATTGAGACATTGCCCATCCATACAAATTATTAGCATCAAAATACATCAAATAATTACTATCTTTTTCACTATCATAATTTGGAAGATATTTATTATTTGCTTTAGCATATCTTTTTGAACATACTTGTGATATTCCACCTCTCTTGGACTTCTCAATCATCAAAAGCATATCAACATCACTGATTAAATCTATATCTTGTTTTGTCATTTTCAACATTGCACTCCAAGCTAAACCAGGAGCTGTGAAATAGTGTGCAGGATCTAATCCATAACAATTTTTATTATGACAGAGTGATCTAAAAGCTTCAAACACATCAGCTAACAATAAAACATCTGTTTTTAGATATAAATCATGATATTCTCCAAGGTTCTTTATCTGAAATATTTTCCAGATTTCTTGTGCGTGTTTATATTCCTTATCACTTATCTCTTCTTCATAAAGGTTATTATAGAAACTTTCTTTTGAAGGAAGTTGTGTTTCTTTAAATCTCATAAATGAATCCATATAATCATAAGGATAAATTCCCTTACTTGTAAGAATTTTCTCTTTACTTTGAATTTCATTCCTTGTTTGAATTTCCTCTCTCGTAAGAATTCCTTCTTTAATCAGAATTTCATCTTTAATCTGAATTTCCTCTTTAGTTAGAATTTCATTCATTGTTCGAATTTTCTTTATAATTAGAATTTCATCTTCAGTTAGAATTTCTTCATTAATTTCCTCATTAATTAGAGTTTCCTCTTTACTTTGAATTCTCTCTTTAATCTGAATTTCCTCTTTAGTGAGAATTTCCTCTTTTGGAAAGAATGAATTAAGATTTGGAAAAGAGTCCGTGGAGCTTAGATTTGATGCGAGGTAGGCTAGTGGTGTTCCCATAAACTTGTAAGAATCTAGAAACCTAATACGAGTTAAAGGTTTTGTGAATATCATTTTTGTAAATGAAATATACTTTTGACTTGTGTTTGTTATGGCAGAAATATTCCCTGGTGTTTTTGAAAGTTCATTTATAAATAGATGTGTATCATAGTTGGCGCTGTTGTGAAGAAAGACTGGAATAAAAGAAGGTAATTTATAATTAAGATTACAACAGGAATGAGCGGGACCTCTATATTTACCAGTAAGATGACAATGATCCCTAACTTTAGACTCCTTAATTTCCCCCTCACAAATATGACAGATATTGTTCTTTCTGAATTCTAATTTTTCTTCTTTGGTTAATTTCATCGGTTCATTTGTTTCTTTCATTAATTTAGTGAATCTTATACAATCCTTTTCTAATCGTTTTATAAACTCTTGTGAAGCTTTTTTTCCACGATAGTGTTCAAGTTTGTTTTACTTTTCTCCAACAGATGATTTGATATAATAACAGAAACCACAAGGAATATGTTTTTGATATTTATTTGTATATGATTCTTTTGGATTAGGAGAAGCAGTATTAATCTTTTTAAGGATACACTCAAAATCAGCGTATATCACAAATGGGTGCATGATAGATTTATTATAATCTTCAAAAGAAATCTTTTCACCAGGTTTAGGCATTGTAATTACAGCTGATTTATGATTACTACAATATTTTGAATGTTGTTCTAATCGTTCTTTTGTATGAAATGAATTAAGACATCGCTTACAAGGATATATTTTGTTTGATGTTCTGAATACCTGAGAAGAGATTAATCTTGATAAATTATTGATGTATGTGTAATGTGAATTCTTTGCAACACTAAAATATAAAAGATCAATGTGTGTTTCTTCATTTTTATAGTTGTTTGAAATTTTTAATATTTGAACTTTGTTTGTATCCGTTAATCCATATACATTAATAGAAAGATTATTCTTTTTCTCAAATTTAGGAATATCTGTTAGTGGCATTGGGAATTTAAAATCTTTAATGTCCAAGGTATTCTCATATTTCATATATTGTTTTACTCTTTCTGAATTACATTTTGGTGGATGTAAGTGAGCAAGAACAGACCAGAGAAAACATTTATTATCATTGTTCTTAATATTAACAACTGCCTTCTTTAGTTTTATTTCTTTTGGTAATTCAATATAAGAAGAAGCTTTAAGAGGGTTTGATTTTAGAATGTGTATATCTAAAAAGATGATTTTTTTAATATTGAATCCACTTCATACCACTGTATTATCAACATCCTCCTCTTGTCTTGATAGTTCTTGTAATGTAATGTAATGTAATGTAATGTAATGTATTGTAATGGATAAACCAATTTATATTGGAACAGCAGTTCTTGATTTATCAAAGATATTGATGTATGATTATTTGTATAATGACTTAAAGAAAGAGTATGGTGAAAATGTTTCATTGTTGCATATGGACACTGATAGTTTTATCCTAGATATAAAAACCTTATGGATGAAGCTTTAGAAAGAAAAGATAAGACCATCTGTAATATGCAAGGAGAAATTTGTGTTTTTTTCAACAACCCTAAAGATGTAAATCCTGATGAAATAAAGGATGTTAATATATCAGGTGAAATGACATTTTGTTCAATAGTAATTAACGATCATTTTAAAATTACCTTTAATATAAAAAATGTTGTCGTTGAATCTGATAATGAAAAAAAGTATATCGATATCGATGGTAATATTATTAAATATGAGTCAATATACAACTGAAAGTATAGATGAATTTCAGTTTAGGTAAAGTTTTACTTTATAAATATGCTAGACTTTCCTGATTCTCCATATGACAAATTTGAGAATTGTCCTGCGTGTGAAAGACGGGGATTAAACACAGAGTCAAAAGCCTATAAACAATGTATATTCTGTGATTATCTTCTAATTAATGATAATAAAAAATATAAAAAGGAAAATAATTCTTTTAGATTTACACCAAAAATGAATTACTTTACAAGATTGATTAGAGAAATGAATGTAAAGTATGAGGGTGATAACACACCTTTCCTTACAAGGGAAGAAACTGAACGTATAAGAGAAATGTTCAAAGGATTGTTGTTATATATTACACTGGTCAACAATTTTTTACTTTCTGAATGTTGTCTAGATTTCTACAAGTGAATTAGGGTATTCTGGCACTGCTGAATCAGGAAATGGCATCCGTTTCTCTCCATCAGGTCAGGTTTTTGTGCTAAGTTGATTTGAAAAAATCAGATCTTGTGACAAAATCAATTACATTTTTGTGGCATTATCAGCTGATTTTTGTCAACACATATCATCCTAAACATGTTTTTAAGAAAAAAAATGTTTTGCCAACAACATTTATTGATTACATGATAGAAACATCGATTACTGTCATCTGAATGGTGGGCATTGATAAAGGTAAGTACAAGTAAATTGCATGTTGCGTCACCACTGTTCAAACTTCAGGGCTTGAACTTCCGTTTCTTCGAACTCCTGGAATGTTCAGCGGCAGGGAGGTCTCTCTTCAGATTCCAACAGTAGTCAGCCATCATGACTGCGTCCCAGCGACCCTGATACCTGGTCTCCATCTCCTTCATGTCCTGATGGAATCTCTCCCCCTGCTCGTCACTCATTGAACCCAGGTTCTCAGGAAACCGGTTCATATGTGAAAATAGGTAGTGCATCTTGATGCTCATGTTGCAGCCCAGGTTTCTGAAAGCAGTCAGCATGTTGTTGACAAGTTCTGCATAGTTTCTGGCCTTATTGTTGCCAAGAAAGTTCTTCACTACCAAAACAAATGTCTTCCACGCTTCCAGTTCCACTTCGTTCATTGAGTTTTTGAACTCTGGATCTCTGATGAGCTGACGGATCTGAGAACCATCAAAGATGCCAGCTTTCAACTTCTCCATGGTCAATCCTGGAAAAGCCTGGCACAAGTAAGTGAAGCAGTCACCATCTTTGTCCAGAGCCTTGGTGAACTGCTTGATTAAGCCGAGCTTGATGTGCAGCGGTGGGAAGAGTATTCTGTCTCTGTCCACCAGAGGGTCGTTGATGACGTTCCTTTCTTTGCATGGCACCAATTCCTCCCGCACAGGCCAGTCCTTCTTCGTGTAATGCTGAGCACGGTCCCTACTATCCCACATGCACAGAAAACATGGGTACTTGGTGAAGCCAGACTGTTGTCCCAACAAAAGTTCACCATCTTCAGGTCAACACAAATAAACCACTTATGCTGATCATAACCAATTTTCTCCAGCACGTACTTCACCGCTTCATACTTCTCCTTCAGTGTAGTCGAGTGAGCGATGGGTACAGAGGCAAACTGGTTGCCGTTGTGTAGCAGAACACATTTCAGTGATCGCTTGCTGCTGTCAATGAACAGTCTCCAATCTTTGGGTTCGTACTGTGGCACTCCAAGCTTGAGCAGAAGCGCATGTCATAAATTGGCGCATGTAGGTATTGTACATTCTTCAGAGTTCGTTATTTCAAGAAATACAACTTTTTTGTATCACATTATTACAAAATCTGCCCCATTAACTTTAGTTTTGATCCACGAACTTTATGCTTTGCCTCACCAATTTTTGGAAGATTTTGAGGTTTTATGACTTCAAACTGATCCCTTTTCGACATAATCACCCAGAACTATCGTACCTGAATACTTCGTCATTAAAATAATTATTTCCAATCAAAACAATTATTTGACATGACATTTTACCCCCACTAACTTCTTCTAAAATGCTCCACACATGCGTACATGTGAACAAAAATGTAAAAAAACGACATGTGGCCATATCTCAAAAACTTGACCTGATTGAACAAAACTAATGTGAGTTTTGGATTCAGCGCATCAGATTCGTCCTAAATCAGCTTAAAAAATGCAGACAACAAATTTGTTGTTGACCAGTGTTATTCATGGATGTAATTTTCAGGGAAATATCAACACAAGATATTGTATAAATAAAATAATGGATTATCTTGAAATTAAACCTGAACTGAGGATAAAATATAGAGTTTCTAAAAAAGCCAATAATAAATTAAATAACCTGTTTTCCAAATATATAAATGAATGATTTTTTACCCATTTGGGAAAATAAGATAAAATTTAACAACCATAAAAATCTCCCAAATTCATTAAGATGTCTCATAGTTGGTTCAAGTGGATGTGGAAAAACCTGCTTACTTTTAAAAATGCTCCTCACTCCCAACTTTTTAGATTATGATAATTTAATAATTTTCACAAAGTCTAGTTTTCAACCAGAGTATCAACTACTCTCACAAGGTTTTAATGCTGGTCTTCAAAAAGAAGATATAATCGGTTTATTTAAACGTCAAAAAAACCTAAATGATTATAACATTGAAGATATAATTCAACTATTTTGTGATACACAGAGATGTAAAAAGAAATCAAATCCTATAACTTGTATTCTTAGTGATAATACGGATGATATACCGTCTCCCCAAGATTTAGATAAATCAAAAAAGAACCTCGTTATCTTTGATGATTGTGTTAATGAGAGAAACCAAACGGTAATGGACAGCTACTACACAAGAAGAATGTCTCCCTCTTGTGTAGTCGCTGTCCATTACCGTTTGGTTTCTCTCATTAACACAATCATCAAAGATAACGAGGTTCTTTTTTGATTTATCTAAATCTTGGGGAGACGGTATATCATCCGTATTATCACTAAGAATACAAGTTATAGGATTTGATTTCTTTTTACATCTCTGTGTATCACAAAATAGTTGAATTATATCTTCAATGTTATAATCATTTAGGTTTTTTTGACGTTTAAATAAACCGATTATATCTTCTTTTTGAAGACCAGCATTAAAACCTTGTGAGAGTAGTTGATACTCTGGTTGAAAACTCGACTTTGTGAAAATTATTAA
Source organism: Eptatretus burgeri (assembly GCF_056783735.1). Lineage (NCBI taxonomy): Eukaryota > Metazoa > Chordata > Myxini > Myxiniformes > Myxinidae > Eptatretus > Eptatretus burgeri. Next base: position 85,397,246 of record NC_140964.1, on the reverse strand, counting down.
ATTATCATAATCTAAAAAGTTGGGAGTGAGGAGCATTTTTTAAAAGTAAGCAGGTTTTTCCACATCCACTTGAACCAACTATGAGACATCTTAATGAATTTGGGAGATTTTTATGGTTGTTAAATTTTATCTTATTTTCCCAAATGGGTAAAAAATCATTCATTTATATATTTGGAAAACAGGTTATTTAATTTATTATTGGCTATTTTAGAAACTCTATATTTTATCCTAAGTTCAGGTTTAATTTCAAGATAATCCATTATTTTATTTATACAATATCTTGTGTTGATATTTCCCTGAAAATTACATCCAGGAATAATATATAACAACAATCCTTTGAACATTTCTCTTATACGTTCAGTTTCTTCCCTTGTAAGGAAAGGTGTGTTATCACCCTCATACTTTACATTCATTTCTCTAATCAATCTTGTAAAGTAATTCATTTTTGGTGTAAATCTAAAAGAATTATTTTCCTTTTTATATTTTTTATTATCATTAATTAGAAGATAATAACAGAATATACATTGTTTTCGGCTTTTGACTGTGTTTAATCCCCGTCTTTCACACGCAGGACAATTCTCAAATTTGTCATATGGAGAATCAGGAAAGTCTAGCATATTTATAAAGTAAAACTTTACTTAAACTGAAATTCATCTATACTTTCAGTTCTATATTGACTCATATTTAATAATATTACCATCGATATCGATATACTTTTTTTCATTATCAGATTCAACGACAACATTTTGTATATTAAAGGTAATTTTAAAATGATCGTTAATTACTATTGAACAAAATGTCATTTCACCTGATATGTTAACATCCTTTATTTCATCAGGATTTACATCTTTAGGGTTGTTGAAAAAAATACAAATTTCTCCTTGCATATTACAGATGGTCTTATCTTTTCTTTCTAAAGCTTCATCCATAAGGTTTTTATATCTAGGATAAAACTATCAGTGTCCATATACAACAATGAAACATTTTCACCATACTCTTTCTTTAAGTCATTATACAAATAATCATACATCAATATCTTTGATAAATCAAGAACTGCTGTTCCAATATAAATTGGTTTATCCATTACAATACATTACATTACATTACATTACAAGAACTATCAAGACAAGAGGGGGATGTTGATAATACAGTGGTAGGAAGTGGATTCAATATTAAAAAAATCATCTTTTTAGATATACACATTCTAAAATCAAACCCTCTTAAAGCTTCTTCTTATATTGAATTACCAAAAGAAATAAAACTAAAGAAGGTAGTTGTTAATATTAAGAACAATGATAATAAATGTTTTCTCTGGTCTGTTCTTGCTCACTTACATCCACCAAAATGTAATTCAGAAAGAGTAAAACAATATATGAAATATGAGAATACCTTGGACATTAAAGATTTTAAATTCCCAATGCCACTAACAGATATTCCTAAATTTGAGAAAAAGAATAATCTTTCTATTAATGTATATGGATTAACGGATACAAACAAAGTTCAAATATTAAAAATTTCAAACAACTATAAAAATGAAGAAACACACATTGATCTTTTATATTTTAGTGTTGCAAAGAATTCACATTACACATACATCAATAATTATTTATCAAGATTAATCTCTTCTCAGGTATTCAGAACATCAAACAAAATATATCCTTGTAAGCGATGTCTTAATTCATTTCATACAAAAGAACGATTAGAACAACATTCAAAATATTGTAGTAATCATAAATCAGCTGTAATTACAATGCCTAAACGTGGTGAAAAGATTTCTTTTGAAGATTATAATAAATCTATCATTCACCCATTTGTGATATACGCTGATTTTGAGTGTATCCTTAAAAAGATTAATACTGCTTCTCCTAATCCAAAAGAATCATATATAAATAAATATCAAAAACATATTCCTTGTGGTTTCTGTTATTATATCAAATCATCTGTTGGAAAAAAGTATAACAAACTTGAACATTATCGTGGAAAAAAAGCTTCACAAGAGTTTATAAAACGATTAGAAAAGGATTGTATAAGATTCACTAAATTAATGAAAGAAACAAATGAACCGATGAAATTAACCAAAGAAGAAAAATTAGAATTTAGAAAGAACAATATCTGTCATATTTGTGAGGGGGAAATTAAGGAGTCTAAAGTTAGGGATCATTGTCATCTTACTGGTAAATATAGAGGTCCCGCTCATTCCTGTTGTAAACTTAATTATAAATTACCTTCTTTTATTCCAGTCTTTCTTCACAACAGCGCCAACTATGATACACATCTATTTATAAATGAACTTTCAAAAACACCAGGGAATATTTCTGCCATAACAAACACAAGTCAAAAGTATATTTCATTTACAAAAATGATATTCACAAAACCTTTAACTCGTATTAGGTTTCTAGATTCTTACAAGTTTATGGGAACACCACTAGCCTACCTCGCATCAAATCTAAGCTCCACGGACTCTTTTCCAAATCTTAATTCATTCTTTCCAAAGAGGAAATTCTCACTAAAGAGGAAATTCAGATTAAAGAGAGAATTCAAAGTAAAGAGGAAACTCTAATTAATGAGGAAATTAATGAAGAAATTCTAACTGAAGATGAAATTCTAATTATAAAGAAAATTCGAACAATGAATGAAATTCTAACTAAAGAGGAAATTCAGATTAAAGATGAAATTCTGATTAAAGAAGGAATTCTTACGAGAGAGGAAATTCAAACAAGGAATGAAATTCAAAGTAAAGAGAAAATTCTTACAAGTAAGGGAATTTATCCTTATGATTATATGGATTCATTTATGAGATTTAAAGAAACACAACTTCCTTCAAAAGAAAGTTTCTATAATAACCTTTATGAAGAAGAGATAAGTGATAAGGAATATAAACACGCACAAGAAATCTGGAAAATATTTCAGATAAAGAACCTTGGAGAATATCATGATTTATATCTAAAAACAGATGTTTTATTGTTAGCTGATGTGTTTGAAGCTTTTAGATCACTCTGTCATAATAAAAATTGTTATGGATTAGATCCTGCACACTATTTCACAGCTCCTGGTTTAGCTTGGAGTGCAATGTTGAAAATGACAAAACAAGATATAGATTTAATCAGTGATGTTGATATGCTTTTGATGATTGAGAAGTCCAAGAGAGGTGGAATATCACAAGTATGTTCAAAAGATATGCTAAAGCAAATAATAAATATCTTCCAAATTATGATAGTGAAAAAGATAGTAATTATTTGATGTATTTTGATGCTAATAATTTGTATGGATGGGCAATGTCTCAATCTCTGCCTTATGGTAAATTAGAGTGGGTGGAAGAAAAGGATTATGAAAAGGCTTTGATGAATATTGTTATTTCTTCTCAAGAGGAATTGAATGACGAAGAAGAAGGTTATTATTTTGAAGTTGATTTGAGGTACCCGAAAGTGATCTTCATAATAAGCATAAAGATCTTCCTTTGCATGTGAGAAAGAAACCCCAAAGAAAGAATGGTTAAGTGATTATCATAAAAGTTTTAATATTAAAGGTAAATCAACAGAAAAGTTATTAACAACATTCTATGATAAAGAGGGATATGTTTTGCATCAGAGAAGCTTAAAACAGTTTTTGAGAGAAGGATTGAGAGTAGCTAAAATTCATAGAGTTTTAAAATTTAAACAAAGTCCTTGGGTGAAAAAGTATATTCAATTCAATACAGATATGAGAGCAAATACAAAAGTAAAATTTCAAGGGGACTTTTATAAATTAATGAATAATGCTGTATTTGGAAAGACTATGGAAAATGTTAGAAACAGGCAAAACATTAGATTCGCAACATCTTGGAAAGAAGCTTCGAGATTGATAAATAAACCAAGTTTTGAGAGAGAGAAGAGGTTTTTCAGAGAACTTTTCTGCAATTCATATGAAAAAGGAAAGTATTGTAATGGATAAACCAATTTATATTGGAACAGCAGTTCTTGATTTATCAAACATATTGATGTATGATTATTTGTATAATGACTTAAAGAAAGAGTATGGTGAAAATGTTTCATTGTTGCATATGGACACTGATAGTTTTATCCTAGATATAAAAACTGATGATGTTTATGAAGATATGAAGAAAAATATTGGAGTATATGATACAAGTAATTTCAGCAAGAAGAGTGAGTTATTTTCCAAAAAGAATGAAAAGGTTATTGCTAAGTTTAAGGATGAGTTGGGTGGAAAAGTAATGAGTGAGTTTATTGGATTGAGAGCAAAGGCATATGCTTATAAGTATGGTGATCAGATTGATAAGAGGTTAAAGGAAATAAAGAAATATGTAATAAAGAAATCAATAGCTTTTAGAAATTATTATAATTGTTTGATGAATAAGAAAGAAGAATATAGGAAAATGAATACAATAAGAAGTTATAAACATAACATATATAGTGAAGAAGTAAATAAAAAGGCATTAGGAGCCTTTGATAAGAGATTTATTTTAGATAATGGAATAGATTGTGTTCTATATGGATATTGTATGATAGAGTGAATAGAATAGATTGTGTTTTAACGATGGGAAGATGGGTTAGGGTGTTTTGGGGCTACACTGCTTTTTCGCAATATATAAATGGTTAAACCAAGTATTAATCAAACTAAAGAGTGGAGAAAATCTCAGTCTTGGTATATAAATGGAAAACATAATGAATGTGAAAAATATCAAATAAGTCTTATTGAAAAAATAACTAAAACAAAGGTAAATAAAACAAATAAGCGAATCAATTTAAAAACTAGTAAGTTAGAGGATGTAAAGAAAAAAATGAATATCCTTGAATGGACTGAAAACTTTGATGGTTATCAATTGAACAATGAAAAAACAATTTACTATAATCTCAAAATGATATGTGGCTCAGGAGGTGGTCAAACAAGAGCATTAAGAGAAGTTTATCATTTCGTAATGGCACAAAAGGGGTATCTTAAAAAATATAAAGATTCAAATGTTTTGTTTGTCAATATTTTAGATGGGGATTATTGTGCAAAGAAAATTAAACTATTGAAGGAATTTGAGAATGAACAAATCTTTATAGGTTCAATGAGTGAGCTAAACAATATGCATCGGTTATTTGATAAAGAGTGTCCCGGGGCTTAGACGTTTCAGATATTTCTTTAGAATCACCTTTAACAAATCTTTATCTTGTTGTATGGGTTATTTGAATAGAGAGCCCCTAGGTTAAAAGGGGAGACAAATAAATATACCTTGGGATAAAAAGGGGGTTTATTTTTAGGGAAAAAAAAGGGAATCGCTGAAAATCCCTCATTCATTTACATAGGGAAAAGTGAGCCAGAATCAGTATTCTTACCCTACTGCTGTTGTTGTTTAAGGGTTACCTCTATCAATGTGATTGACTTCGATTGATGACTATTCAGGATGTTTTTTTTGGGTCTGACGTGATTTAAATCGCAATTCTCTTTCGCCGATTAATATAAACCAACGTCGGATGAAAACAAGACCAATGACAGCGATATGGCGGCTCGCTGACTCATTCATCGGTTGATTTACCTCATGATGGAGACATTAATCAGACGTGAATCGATTTTTCATCTTCACAAATATTTTTTGGAATAATTCAATCTCAAACACATTGAGCATCGAGGGAGTTTGTTGTTGTTTTTTTACTTTGTGCTTCTCCCCGGAAGTGAACGAGGTAGAGAATGAAAGACGAACTGAAACGTTCACCCTTTAAATTGTCGATAAACAAACTTATCGAGATCACCTGAGCTCGTATCAAGCTTTGTGCAGAAACCCCATCGATAGAAACTCGTTTATTAGTTTAAAACGTCTTGTTCACGCTGTTCCGTCGCCGTCCCACGTGACCCGAGACCCTCCGCAGTTAAAAGGACCGAGTTCGTACGTACCACGGTGTTGTTTTTATTCTCTCAATCTTTGTTGTTTCCCGTTCGTGGGAGGATTTGCTTAATCGACTACGTGATTGAAATAACATTTTTTCACGAAGAATCCTGAGGCGATTAGCTTTTGTCTGTAATATTGTTAACCTGTGCAATCAACGTTTCCTTCGTGTCGATCGTGTGGTTTAGTTATAAAACACCTCGTCACACCTCAACATGCTCAAATCAGAAGGAAACATCGATTGATCCTCCTTTTGTCTTTTTCTCGTCGTCGTCGTCGTCGTATTGGCTGACTGTGTAGCTGAGCCACCGGTGCCCTCTGCTGGTTGAGGGGAGGGGTTTGGAGCTTGGTTGTTATGCCGGCGATAGCTCGCCTCCTCTTTGCGAACGACACCGTGGGATCTTTGAGGTCCACCAACAAATGCTGGCAGACGGGACTCTCCAGTTTAACGTCCATCCGAGAGACTGTCTTACACGAACAAATCTTCAAGGGGAAAAAATAATTTCAAAAAATATTAATTTTATATCAATTGAATCATGAACTTGAATATACTTTATTTATTTACTTTTCTGGGCCCAGTCCTCCTATTCCTGATCTTCATTGCCAATGATTTCCTTCACTCTGGAAAATCCTCCGAATATCTGTGACTGATGACTCGACTCTCTACCTTTTGACAGGTGAGCTGCAGCCTCTTCCCTCTCTTCAGACCTTGGAAGAAGAAAAAAAATCACAAGCTGGTCAAACACTTGGAATGTTTTTCAATCCTCACAAATCTCTCTCCGAAAAGGACTGTCTTCCTATCTACTTTCTTAATCCTCCTTGAGGGAGTTCAGTCATTCAAACTCCTCACTATCAGCCATGATCTATGGTGTTGGCTTAGTCATTAGTGGTTAGCGTGGCGGCTTGGGATCCAAGGGTCCTGAGTTAAAGCCCCGTTGGCCGCTGAATTAAAATACACCAGGAGGTTGACTCAGCCTGTCATCCTTCCGAGGTCGGCGAAATGAGTACCAGTGTACTGGTAAGGGGGACACTGCATCAGCGGCATAGCCGCGTCCCAACCAATGTTGCAACCAGCAGCCACAGGCTGCTCTCGATAGAGATGATCCATGTCAGGCAACCGCATTTCAAAACTGGCCTCGAAAGCCAGCTGCCGACTGGGCATCCTCTATTGTACAAAGTCCTTCCTTGGCACGCCTGAACTCGTATCCACGTACAGGGCCTTCGTTTACAAGTTGATGGAGTATTACTCTCCCTTCTGTGCTGGTTCTTCTCCATCACATCTTGCTCAGTGAGACACCATGGAAACCAAGGCCTTTAGCATTATTGGAATCTCCCAGGATGAAACTTGAGTCTCTGGGCTTATCACTTCCCCCCTTCTAGACAGGTCGTTGATCTCACTGTCTTCAACTGCACACTCTGCTCTTTCCGTGCTTTGTCTCCCCGAGGTTTCTGCAGGGCTCACATGTTCCACCATGAACCCCCTTCGTTTTTTTTCTTTTATATACACATTGTCAAGGCTCATATAAGAGCGAACACACAGAACATATAACAGGAAGAGGAGCAGGAGACAGCAGTGATGGGAGAGAAAAGCACAAAACAGTGGAGAATAGACACATAAGGAGATCTGTGGAAGGGAGAGGGATGGGGCAGGGTACATGGAGTAAACAAGATAGACACTACAGGGACTTTCAGGAAGGAAAGCAGGGAATATGAAGGAGGTGGGTTTGGGTGGATTAATGGGAGGAGACAAGATCATGTTTTGGATGGGAGGAAGATGTGAGATGGTGGTGAACAGCTGTTTTGAAGAACCTGGAGGGAAGAGTGGGATGAGAGTGTGGGAGTTTGTTCCAAAGGCTAGAAAAAAAGAGGAATGAAAGAATGAAGGTGAGCAGTGATTCTTGATGTTGGTAGTTTAACCAGAAAGGGGTTGCTGGTGGACCTTGAGCGCCCTGCGAAAAATTGGGTGGGAGACCAGTTTGGAAAGGTGGCTTTCCCAGGAAAGATCATGGCAGATCGTGAGGCCCAAAAGTTTGAATGAAAGGACTTCTTCAAAAGGATTGTTGAGAAAGTAAATTAGGGGTGGGGGAGGGGGGTTCCAAATAGTCTTTTCAGAGAGACATAGTGAGAGTGTGAGATTTGTCAAGGTTGAAAAACATGCTCCACGTATTGGACCAGCTTGTGATTCTATCCAGATCTGCAGAGAGTGAAGAGGCTTGCCGATATGAGGGATGACGCATGGTACGGCAGAGGGTGGAGACATCAGCAAAGAGATAATTGATGAAAGTCAGAAAGTGAACAGGGCCCAGAACACTGTCTTGAGGAACTCTAGCCTGGACAGGAAGAGGGGATGAGAAAACTCCATGAAGACCACACGTTGGCTGTGACAGGTGAGGAAGTCTGCGAGCCATGAGTGGAGATGTCCTTGGATACTATAAGAAGAGAGTTTGGTAAGCAGAGCAGGGTGCCAGACCGTGTCAAAAGCACGAGATATGTCTCGGGATATGGGTCTGATCTCATGTCTGGCATTGAGGACCTCCATCCATTGTTGGGAAAGCAGGAGCAGCAAGTCCAGGGTAGCGTGACCTGGTCTGAAACCAAATTGATGATTGGAAATCAGGCCATTGGAGAAGAGGAAGGTTTAATTTTGGAAGTGATGATGGATTCCATAACCTTGCTGATGATTGGGAGAAGGCTGATTGGTCTGTAGTTGCAGGGATCTGTTTTTGCACCTTTTTATGCAGGGCAGTAATGTTTGCTGATTTCCAAGCAGAAGGCAGATGACCTTGAGCAAATGAGAGGGTGAATAGAACAGAGAGAGGGTGAGCAAGAGCAGGTTTTTAGGACATGTAGGCTGATGCCGTCTGGACCGGTTGCAGAATCTGAGTCAAGATTTGGCAGCAAGCTCTCCACCTTGTCAGGAAAAAGGACAGAGTCCAGGAACAGCTGGGTGTGACTGCTTAAGGTGGGTACAGAAAGCGATGGGTTTGGGACACAAGATTTCGAAGCAAACACAGAGTTGTGGAATTCAGCCGTTTGAACTACTATCTGGTGAAACTACCTAAATCCAGGAGCACTTCACTCCACTCATTCATTCCTCTTTTTTCCCCTCCTGTGGAATCAACTTCCACATCCTCTTCAATCTCATTCTTCCCTCCAGGTATTCAAGATGGCTGGCTGTTCACCACCAAAGATTGTCCCCAATCCAAAACCATGATCTCTTTTACCCTTGTTAACCCCACCCAAATCCCTTCTTCCAATTTTCCAGTTTTCCCTCCTTTCAGTTTCCTTCTGTGTCCATCTTGTCCATCCCATGCATGCGCGTTTTGCGTCCTGTTTTTATCTGTTACGTCCTGATCCATTCAGTGTAATAACTTCCATGAGCCTCGACTATTTACAGTAAACCCTCAATTATCGTGGGTTTCTACCAATCACGGGCAAGCTATTGTGTTCCAATTTAGTAATCGCAATTTTTTTTGAGCCGAGATGAGTCATTACGAGCCTTGTATTATTTCTAATGCACCCCAAACATTTTTAAGGCCCCAAACATAAAATAATGGACAAGATTTGTTTTGCCAAAAGACAAAGAAAGGTTATGACAGGTGAAAAAAAATAGAGTTGTTAGATAGGTTGGCAAGAGGTGAAAGTGCTGCATCTGTAGGTCGTCATTACGGGATAAATGAATCGACTATGCGGTATATCCTTAAAAGTGAATCAAATATCCATGCAAGTGTTGCAGCCAGTTCTCTGCAAAGCAAAAATAGATTTGGCCTCCATCATGCAAAATTAGTCAGGGAACCAGCAACGGCAGACCACGATGTTGCAGAGCACGACTCACTGCAGCTCATGGAACTAACCGAGGTGAAGGGATTTATGCCAGAGCAGGTCTTTAACGCCGAGGAGGCGGGATTATTCTGCAAGAGATGCCATGTTTTACCTTCCTGTTCAAGCAGGAAAGATCTGCTCCAAGGTTCAAGGTGGTTAACCATTGTCTTACCCTTCTCCGATGTGGTAATGCAGCAAGCACCTTCGCCATAAACGCAATGCTGCTCTTCCGATCGCTGAATCCCCCTCCCCACTCTCTCCTCTAATATAATCATCCCGAGCTCAGTCTTGTGGTTTGTTTTCGGCAGAGTACGTAATATTTTTTATCCTCATTCACCTTGCTGCTTTGTAAAAATCACCTTGCTGTTGTGGAATTAATTAAAAAGGAAAAAGTCTTGTGTTTTTGTTTATTACCTCCACCACCAAAGGTGAAGGAGGTTATGTTTTCACCCCTTTCTGTCAGTGTGCAGGATATCTCAAAAGGTTGTGGACGGATCCGGATGAAATTTTGTGGATGAAAACATTCGGTGTGCGACAAGGACGAACTGATTAAATTTTGGTAAAGATCCGAATCCGGATCTGGATCTGATAATTTTTTAAGTGATTCGTCACCATTGAGAGATGGGGCGAAACTAATATATAGCACGATATCGCAAAAAGTTGTGGACGGATTCAGATGAAACTTGGTGGACTTGTTGGGTGTGTGACAAGAAGGAGTTGATTCAGTTTTGCTGAAGATCCAAATCCGGATCTGGATGTGATAATTTTTTAAGGGTTTCTTCACCGTTGAGAGATCGGGCAAACCTAATATTTAGCACGATATCTCAAAAGGTTGTGGACGGATTCCGATGAAACTTGATTTTCCGGTTGGGTGTGTGGCATGGACGAATTTATTCGATTTTGGTGAAGATCTGAATCTGGATCAGGACACAAGAATTATTATCTTGCCAAAACGAAGTTTTTGCAAGATATGTTAGTCAGCTTGTATGTTTTTTTTGTTTGTTTGTTTGTTTGTCTGTAATCACGTATAAAAAATTCTGCAGAGCACAGTTATCATCGGAAATTTTTGTAACTTCGCATATCAGAGGCCTATAGAGGTCCCTTTCAGTGCACAAAATTTTGAAGGTCAAGGTCAAAGGTCAAGGTCACTGTCGCAAATCAGGGGAGTCGACGAAACCCTTATTTTTTGAGTAATTTTGATCGGATAGTCTTCAAACTTCATGGGAATATAGTTCATGGTCTGGCGCTCAGCTGATTAATTTTTGGTGGCAATTGGCCTTGACCTTCATATGTTTTTTTTTTTGTTTTTTTTGGTCTGTAATCACGTATAAAAAATTCTGCAGAGCACAGTTATCATTGGAAATTTTTGTAACTTCGCATATCAGGCCTATAGAGGTCCCTTTCAGTGTACAAAATTTTGAACGTCAAGGTCAAAAGTCAAGGTCACTGTCGCAAATCAGGGGAGTCGACGAAACCCTTATTTTTTGAGTAATTTTGATCGGATCGTCTTCAAACTTCATGGGAATATAGTTCATGATCTGGCACTCAGAAGATTAATTTTTGGTGGTGATTGGCCTTGACCTTCATGGTTAGCGCCTGAGGTCAAACATATTTGACCCCAAGGTCAAATTTTCAAGTTTTAGGAACCATATCGTGTAGTACCTCAAATTAAACACCTCGATGAGTGCTTTCTCGATATATCAAGCTTGAGACATTATGTCATCATTTGGTGACGTTATGAGGCAAACGCATATTTTTCATGGTTACTCTGTAACGATTCTCATCGGAATTTCTCGTAGGGAGATATTCCTCAAGGAGTCGCTCCTGGTGGATAGCAGCTCTGTTCACCTCAGTGTGACCTTAAAGAAGTCACACGTGGTCACCTTTTGGTAAGATACGGGTCACCTTGTGGGTGACATTGTTTTTTTAATTAATTTAATTTTTAAAGTGATTCTTGTCCATTGAAAGATGGGGCCAAAAATGATATAGTGCTGTATCATATGATATTTCAAAAATGTAATGGGCTGATATGTTCTCATGCATCAGGCATTGCATGGAGGACATACGCTTGACCGAGTGCCCTTCTAGTTTTATACTGTTAATTTTATTTACATGCTTATTTCAATGTTATCATGATTTATATTTATTTTATATGTTTATTTCAATTGTGATGTGTTTTTTTTTGGCTGCAACCGACCTTTCTCTATATTTTCTCGAAGCCCAGAAACCTAAACCCCCCGTTTCTCATAGGCCCTTGGTTCTAACTATCGTGGTTTTAACTATCGTGGCATTTTCCATAAACGTAACCCCTGCAATATTTGAGGGTTTACTGTATACAACCCCCGCCCCCCCCAAAAAACCTGTAGAACAGCAAATCGCCTTTTTCGCACTTTCAAAAACCCTTCCATTTCGCAGTACTGTCAGACCCTGGCATTCGCAGACCCCACGTATCTGTGCTTCATAAAATGTGACCTGCTTCTACATTCACAGCCTTGTGCTTCACGTATTCAAGGTTTTTTTGCTGGGGTATTTGCTGTTTTCGTGGGCATGTTCATGTTTATGTTTTTTTCATGGGATTTTTGACTTTCCCTTTTGTATCGTGAACTGCCGGGAACCTACCCCCCTTTTCCCATTGAAACAATGCCTCGACATTCGCGGATTCGATAGTCACGGCATTTTTCAAGAACGTACACCTTGCGAATATCAGGGTCCAACAGTACTTGGACTAAATATTATGGCATTTTACATCATCACGACCAATCAAATTTTCCGCTCGTGGACCCCGCTCATGTCCTTGTTTCTCAAGACAGTGCTGGGTAATGTGTTCTATGAACTCTCTAGTTACTGTTTAGAATTCTCAACAATTTGGCCAATAAGAAGACATGTAAAGTCTTTGGAATGTTAATTTTTTTTTCTAAGCAGGGTTTTTTTTTCTCAATGACAGGCCATGGGTGAACCCGAGAGCTTCACAGCATGGTTGCATGCACAGGGTCTAAGTGCAAATACAGCGCAGGCTGTAGTTACGGAGCTTGGCATTCAGAGTCATGGGGTTCTTCAAGCCTGTACAGGTACCGTTACATTGAGAGCTGAGCTGTTTTCTCTCACTAAACGGAAGTTTCCTTTTGCAATGTATGCTGAGTTCCACAAATTTGTGGAATCTTGCTTGGAGCTACAAATATTCCATCCTGAAGGACCTCTAGTGGACATTTTGTGCTCATTGTTTGAGGTTGTAAGCCGAGAGTTTTTCAGTTGCTCCCAGAAACTGAGCTCATTAAAATCTCCATCCATGTCTTATGGTGGTGAAAATGCACACCTTGGGATCAATATAAGTGATGTCTGCAACCATCATCAAGAAGAAGATGGAGGAAGATCCCAGCTTGGTATGTGATGTAATAATTGGTGTGATTTGTTTTCCACACTTCAATTATTTCCAAGAACACTTGTGGTATAATTTTAGGAAAGCACATGATTTGTTTTTTTGTTAATTTTTTTATTACATGGAATCAATTGGATCATACTTTGTGAAAATTGCATTTGGTACTGGCAGCACCAACTTATTGTCTGGCTCCATAAATGTGATCGATTCCTCCTGCTCACCTTGTCCACGAAGAGACCCCGGGCGGGCTGCACGGATGGGATTACACCTATTCTGCGAAGACCAACTGCAGTTGGTTTATTTAATTGTGACTTGGTCACAATTAATTTTGTTCAACAACAAAATACATTACTCATCATGCTGGAAAAAAATAATTGCTTGAACCATGTTAAGGTAATATTGTTGTGAATTCAAGCATGATTGAATAATATGGAATAGGCAAAGCCGCGAAGCGAACGTAGAATTCTTCTTACATTCGCTTCTTAAATATATCAAATTAAAGTCTTTTTGCTATGAAAAAATAAATATTACCTTATCATTACCTTCACAACAACAACTACACCACCTAGAAAAGGATCTCATCTGAAAAAAAAATTCCTCAACATTACCTTCACAACAACTACACCGCCGAGAACAGGATCTCATCTGAAAAAAAAATCCTCAACATTACCTTCACAACGACAACTACACCGCCTCGAACAGGATCTCATCTGAAAAAAAAAATTCCTCAACATTAGCTTCACAACGACAACGACACCGCCTCGAACAGGATCTCATCTAAAAAAATATTACCTCAACATTATACCTCAGCATTACCTTCACAACAACAACTACACCGCCTAGAACAGGATCTCATCTGAAAAAAAAAATTCCTCAACACTACCTTCACAACATCTACACTGCCAAGAACAGGATCTCATCTAAAAAAAATAAATATTACCTCACCATTATACCTCAACATTACCTTCACAACAACGAAACCGCCTAGAACAGGATCTCATCCGAAAAAAAAAATTCCTCAACATTACCTTCACAACGACAACTACACCGCCAAGAACAGGATCTCATCTGAAAAAAAATAAATATTACCTCAACATTATACTTCAGCATTACCTTCACAACAACAACTACACCGCCTAGAACAGGATCTCATCTAAAAAAAACAAAAAACTTTTACCTCAACATTACCTTCACAACACCTACACTGCCTAGAACAGGATCTTATCTGAAAAAATAAATACGAGAAGCGAATGTAGAATTATTCTTACATTCGCTTCTGACTTTACCTATAAATTGTTCACAACTGTATACGCAATTTCCGGTTACTTCGGCCTGGATTCGGGATCAGTGATCAAATATCGTAAATCACGATTAAAAATTATTTTTTGATGATGCGGGAGATATCTTTATTAAAATCAGTGGAGGAAATATACACCATGTCTGATATTTGGGTCTTTCATGTCTCCGACGATGCCTTTATCTCCCGGCATGCATCATTCCCCATGCCAAAAACCAGAAGCAAAAAAAAAAACCGGAAGCAAAAGGGTCATAGCCAACGACAGATTCCAAATTGCCAGGGTATTGTGTTGTTGTTTTTTTTTTCCTATTCTCTCATGTGCACGAGTTAAGTATGAAGCTCACTATGTTCGCTATTATGTAGATTGAATGCAATGAAAAGTAAGGATGTGAAATGTCAACTTTGCCCTTGCATCCTGTGCTAGATCCCTTATCAGAGCATAAAACATGTATGCCATCACCCATTATAAGAACAGAGCACCACATACTCCCTGGTAGGTACAGTACCCCAATGACCAATGGGAGACAGACAACCATTGTGTATCCACACAAGTGTTGATAACATAAGCACGTTCATGCGTACACCGCCAAAGGGAAGTCAAAACCTTCACTTCAGATAATGTTACAGGAAGGGTAAACTCTGTCATCATCATCATGTACCATGCCCTGTGCAGAGCGTCGGTGCTGCCAAAGCAGTTACAAGTCCACAATCCCAGGTCGGGTCACCACTCTGGCTCAGGAAATCAGGGCAGGAATTTATAATTTTACCATGGTGCTGGCGATAGCTCACCTACTCTTTGCAAAGGACACTGTAGGATCTTTAACGTCCACCAACTAATGCTGGCAGATGGGACTCACAGTTTAATGTCTAGCCGAGGGACGGCACACACATTGATGAATCGCCCTACCAGTGAGACACCGGGGATGACTGTTTATAGCTAGGTCAGAATTCAAATCCAGGCTCGATAGCTTAGAGGCGAGTGTGCATACCTCTAGGCCATTCTGCCAGCCCTCTACTCTGTCAATCACTTTTAATATCCGAAATACGTCTCTCTAATATGTTGGCATGTCCAGGGGTTTTTTTCCCCGACCTGGACGGAGAGCCAAACGATTAACCTTGGAGGCTTACAGCCGAGATGCTTGGACATTATGGCACACACGGAATGGGAGGGCGGCAAATGCATGTAACGGATGGAAGCACAGCACAGGAGTTTATACTCAAACCCATGACAACGAGACAACACAAGCAACTTAAATAAATATGGGGGTTTCATGAAAATAAATCGTATATTTACAATAGTAATAATTCAAAGTGTAATCATGAAAATGGAACGTGACGTAAGCTAAATCTAATTTGAGGCACCTCCACACAGAATTAAATAAAGACAAGGAGGTATAATAAATAAAAGAAAAACCCTCCCTTTCTCATGGCACTTAGCTCTGTGCCCAGAGATGAGTTTCTGAAGCTTGGGATTCCCCAAACTGCATCACTGCGTGGGAAACTGCGTCCAAAATGGCGCCCAGCCGATCTCTGGGCGGGAAACGTAAAGGAGGCAATTTGGGCGGTGATACTCAACACCAGGGCTCAGAAACCGCCGTGCAGCTTCTTTCATCGATGGCACTTGCTGACGCCGCTCCTTTGCAAAATGGCACCGTATTCTTTCCCAATGGCACAACACGAGGCTTCGAGGTGCGGTCTCACGCGACCCAGCCTAACAGTCCATGGCTCGCATCTTGCTCCATTGCGTGGGTAAATTCGTAACAGCATGAACATGAGAATCGTGCAGCCTTCTTCACTGTGTTGAGAGAAAGCCAGCCGTAATGCCCTTCTCTTCCAACCGCCGATCCTGCCGCACTCGCTTCTGTACCCGCTCCTTCTTCGTGTCCCGCTCTGATCCTAACTCCCTCCTCTTCTCTGACGTCACGTTCATCAATCATCCACTGCAGGAGCGTGGTTTGCTCGTTGTCCCCCTGGAGGCGGGGTTTCTTGCCTGCTTGTCTGCGCAGCTCGGTTATTGTTGTTTTTAAAGGAAGTGGTCCTTTTTTAATCGCCAGTCTTGAAATGCAAAAACATAGGAAAAGGTCACAGGGGGAAAATCGCATATGGGGAGAAGTTGTCCTTAAACCCTACCTATTTTAACACAGCACCACCCCCCCCGCCCCGTGTGGTGAAATGTAACACTTAAACTCACTGTTTCCCTACTTAATTTACATCGAGACGTCCCCTGCACGTTCACGGACCAAGCAACTCCATACAATCCTATCTTTCCGATGAAATTCCTCCATCTACCCCACAAACATAACAATATATTAGACAATGTCTTCTCTCATGTAAACAGTCACAACCTTTGAAATGCTTCCTCATTTAATCCTAGCTCGAACCAAAACCATAGACTGGGTTACTCAGTACTGAACTCAATCTAATGCCTCTCTATCCTTCCTGCAATGAAGTTCCCGAAACTGCATACTGTTCTTCATAATGGCATCAGAATACTTCTATACAATGTCTAAGCTTGCAAAAGCAGGACTTTTTTCTTTTCCACCATTACTAATATTCTGATCATTATTTTCCCACTTTGTCAAATACAATTATATTGACAATCATAATTTGGTGTTTTGAATGTAATGTCTTTGTTGCAGTGAATTTGACTAAGCTTAAGTAGTTGTGCAGGTTTTGGTGTTTAATTCCACATCATTGTGGACTGACCTGAGTTTGCGTGCAGGTGTACAAAATCAAGAGGAGGCAGTTGATTTTCAGGACAACAATCCTCTAAGTTCACAAATACCTATAAATGATGTACAACAAGGGTTTGAAGACAGTTCAACAATGGATTCCAGCAATACTGTATTTCCTGTACAAGGTTAGTAAAACATTTGAGTGACGAATCGTTTTTATACCAGAGGGTATCATTATTATATCGATGGCATAATTTTATATTATATTAATATTCTGTGATGTACTGTACAGAAAACAGTTTTATTTTGGTCAAATGAGAATGAAGAACTAGTCTTGCTGGTGAAGGCCTAAAGTCGATCTGCGTCGGCAGATAGGTAGAACAATGTATGACATCAACAGGACATTGATCGAGGTATGCTCATCGCTGTTCCGGGCAATAACCCACTTTTGTTCCTCGAAGGGTTCACGCCCGAAACGTCAGCTTCTTCCCAAGGTCGTTCGCATACCTCAATCATTTTGTCCTGTTGATTTCATCCATCATTTTATTTTTGTTAGCAATTTTGAAACATCATATTGAACTGGTCTTCTTTTTTATTATTATTTTATTTCTTTCTCCTCTTCTCTTCTCTTGTATGTTTATTTTTGCTGGAGCAACAACCAAAGAAATTGTAAGTAATATATGCTTGACATTTCCTTTATGGGGTGACACTAAGCTTCTGTGCAGGTGTACCAAATGAAGAGGAGGCAGTTGATTTTCAAGACAACAATCCTTTAAATCATGTTCAAGAAGAGTTTGAAGAAGCTTCAACAAACGAGTACAACAGTGGTGCATCAGGTACTGGAACCTTCTGCAAGCAAACTGCTTTTTAATTTTTTTTTTATCAGAGGATGTCAATGTTATTTAAAATACTAGATAACCAAACAAATTGTAAATGTGTGCCTGACATTTTTATAATGTGTTGATGCTGAACTTGTGTTAATGGATAGAAAATCCAAAGGAGGCAGTTACAAGCAACACTCTTCCAAGTTCACAAAGATCCTTAAATCAAGTTCAAGTGTTTGAAGATGCTTCAACAACTCGGTCTAACAATGCTGTTTCTACTGAATCAGGTTTGTTGATATTGAAATGTGCATGTAAAGTAAGGGTAACCCCCCAACTCCTTCTCCACCACTTTTCCTTTATGGACGTATGTAGATACTGGCACGTCTGCATACGTCCTTTGTGATTACACATGTACGGTTGAATAATGATAGATATAGAGTAGGAGGCCATGTGTCCGATGGATCCACTTTCCTCTTTTCCCCACCTCTCGTTTATAAAGGAGATAGCGCATCACAGGGTGGGGGAGGTGGTGAATGAACATGAAACCATGGAGTAAAATTCAGCTGGGCTCGGCATGCTTCAGCCCACCCCATGAAAACTCAGTAGTGGAGGTGAAGCCAGTATAGTCCAGCCCAGAGAGAGTGGATAACAAGTACAGTACAATGGTGGTCTCGTTGCAAGGGCTGGAGTCTTGGTTGGAAGTCAGGCGCAGTTTAGAGACGTCCCAAGAGCTCCTAGGATTGGCCAGGTGGCACGCGAGTTCTCCTCCAGCCCTGGGTGGATGCAAGGAAGCAGCATTTTCATGGCAGGATGGGATTTACCTATTCTCTTTCTTTGCTTCTCTCCTTCCATCAAAATCACTCTGGTTATCCAAAAAAACCTTTGGCTATAATGTGCGTGGAAGTAAATGTGGTATAGTCATTAGGTGTACGTACGTCTTTTATATCCATCTCCTGTCGGTTGCTTGTGCACGTGCACATGTTTTAGTACTACTATTTTCTTTGGCCAGTTCGTGATCCTACCTTCTTGCTCTGCCACCTTGACAAGAGCCAACGTAGTCAGAAACCGTTTGTTTGCCAGAAAACTAGGGGAGTCACGTGACTGTTTGTATGCTCATACAAATTCAGCCAACCGGATCACTCCATTATTCTTGGGGCAAACCCACCCAATGAAGCCATGGTCCATCAAAACCCAGTCACGTTGCAATATATTCTCCCACCTTACCCCTACATTGCCTAATGCCCTAATGACTGGATCATGTACACAGAAGGCAGAAAGCATTTCTTCTCCCCACAGTAAATGTTAGCAATACTGTGTATATTTCGAACACATTCTCTTGTCCAGTTGATTCAGTCTTCCCTTACTCATTTCCCTGTAAAGAGATCTGCTCTGCAATTCAGGTATTTGTATATAGCACATGAGGTGCAGCACATAGATTTCCTGCATCTGCTTTGTGTCGAACCTGAAAATTCTGTTGAAATGTATCGAATCATTCCTTTTACTTTTCAAGGTGCACAATACATGTGTCTCTAGTTGAGTTTATATTTTGCTGGAGCAGCCAATAATTCCTCCCTGGCATAATGCTCAAGAGCGTTTATACATACTTTAAACCCTCATGAGCAGCCAACTTGGCAGAAAACTGTGCACCATTCGCAAGGCCGAGGCTAACAGGCTGGAAGGACCTGTCAGCCTCTGTGGTGTTGACACAGCTTTCAAACGACAGACGGTTTGACTTAACCATTCAAGAGGATAGAACACAAATTACAGAAATACAGGTTGGGGAGTTCAATGACTTGGTATGGGCTTGAAGCACCCCATGGCTCTCAATGCCCAGCTCTGTTAACTACAGTTTGGGCCAGCATTTACTCTTAGACCCAAGCTGGGCCGGCCCTCAGACCCAACCCCTTAGGGAAGCTCTCTGTTTTAGCCAGGGCCTGTCAAAGACAAAAACCCTGCTTACAAAGATACACACATAATACACCTGTTTATGAAAGGGATAATTTTATTCAAATCTTTCTAAAATAGGAAACTTTAAATTAATCTGCAATGGTTTAATTATCTGAAAATAATCGTTACAAATTACATTCCTAAAATTTATCTCAACACAACAGAGGCTGAATCGCATGAAACTTTCAGATCACAACAAACACCACAAAGTCGATCAGGAACAGCCAATCAAGGCTTCGAGGGCTGACATTATGTTTGTTTAACTCTTGACATTATTACCCTCACCAGAAGTGAGGGTATTGCATTTGGGTCCGTTTGTTACTTGCGAAATTGAAGATTTGCAAGCATATTGGTTGGTCTGGTCTGGTCTGTTATTTTGGCTTGATGGTTAGGGTGGTGGGCTTGGGATCCGAGGGTCCTGAGTTCAAATCTCCTTCGGCTGTTGAATTAATACCAGGTGGGGTTGACTCTGCCTGTCATCCTTCTGAGATCGGCAAAATGTGTGCCAGCTTGATGGTATCCTATGTCGGAGTGACGACCCGTCCAGGATTGCGCCCAATAGCCCAGGAGACTGCTCAGGCAGCACCAACGCTCTGCACAGAGTAGGGTCCCAATGGATGGATGGATGGTCTGTTATTCTGTCTATGTCAATCGCCTACGAGTTGCAATTTTACTCCGATTTTCATGAAACTTAACCATCTGGTAGAGGTCGTCACAAGCGAGAAGTCTTCTATTGTTTTTGAGGTCAAAAGGTAAAGGTCACATCAATTATCATCTGATTAACTTGATATCTATATACAGTTATACTGTATATAAAATCGACAGTGAATCCTCGTCCAGGTGAAACCTCAGTTGACCGATGTAAGTAGGTCTAGTAATTACGTAGTTTGAACGCGAGTTGAAGCGTGAATACGTCTGAATTACGCCCTTTAGAAGACCCTTTAGACCCCTTCGGCCTTTAGATCCCTTTTTGTATACAAAGTCAAGAATCGTCGAAGAGCGAGAACACTGAACGGATCAGGATGGAATAGTATGGAGAGGGGGGAAATGCCAACAGCAGGGTTGACAGAGGAGTGAAACCCCAACTTTTGACCATAACTACTGTTAGATTTTGGTACATACCCTTTAGACCTTTTAAAACCCTTTAGACCCCTTAGCCTCTTGACCCTTTGACCCCTAGCCCTTTTTCGACCCCCGAGACCACTTAGACAATTTAAACCCTTTTAGACACTAACTACTATTGGAACATTCCTTTTCAACCCCTTATAGACCACTCTCAACCCTTTTAGACCCTTAAAGAACTTTACAGACCCCTTTGGAGCCCTTTGACCCTTTCCACACCTTAGAAACCGAGACCGTGTAGACCTTTAGACCATCTAGACCCGTTAGACCCCTTAAGAAACACATCACACAAACCTCGGTGGTCATCTTGTAATATGCAGACTATACTTTTTCAGCAAGTAAAGTGCAATCTCCACCCACCTGGAGGGTGGGCACTCTACTCGTTTGAACAGAATTTGCATATTGTGTCACAGAATTGGTTCACCAATCCAAATCTCAAAGCCTTATGTTGGAGCGCAAAGGTCAAGATCATATAAAATCATCAATTTTCATCCTATTGCCTTGAAATTGGAACAAAATTTGCATATTGGGTGACTTAATTGATTCACCAATCAAAAGCTGGAAGCTTATTGTTTTTCATGTCCAAAGGTCAAGGTCACATAAAATTGTCAATTTTCTTTCGATTGATCTGACTTTTGAACAGAATTTGCGTATTGGGTTCACCAATCAAAAGCGAGAAAGCTATTGTTTTTGAGGTCTAAAGGGCAAGGTCACATTGACTGATTTCATATGTACAGGTCTCAGACCGCTTGTTTGTTTGTCAGCACATAATGTGTCAATGCAGACCACAATTTTTACATGTTCTTTTTACAACCGAGTACCCCTATAAAGTATGTATTTAGAATGTGAGTTCGTCTATAAAATCTACCTATACAAAACGGTGTGTATTTGTTTATTTGTCCCCCTTCATAAGGACGATTTAAGAAGGGTTTTAAAGGCCAATCGTTTAACACCATTGCGTGTTCACGATGGTCTATTTTTAACGATAGAAAAATAAAATAAAATTGTCCAAAGGTTGTGCTTCCAAAACTCTAAAAAAAATTCTTAAAAGAGTAATTACAGTCACGGCCAAAAATATTGCCACCCTTGCACTTTTTTCAAATAATCCACCATTTCTTTCAGAAAATTGTTGAAATTAAAAAAAATCTTTTGGTATCCACATATGTAATTATTTTGTTTGCAGTGGAGAAAAACAAAAAAAAGCTGAAAAAAACATTACTAAATCTTAGCTTATTTGACACAGAAAACCTAAAATGGCCTGGACAATATTATTGGCATCTTTTAGAAGTTGTTAGAAATAATTAGATTTCAAGCAGTTGATTCTCCTTTACTTTGGAATTGAACTCACCTGTGGTGAGTTGCAGACGCCTGCAATATAAAAATGACACAAAATATCAGAATGACTCCTTTTCTCTTTTCAAACTGGTTGAATGAGTTTGTACCGCAATGAGCATGGAGAAAAGAAAGAAAACCAGAGAATTGTCTGAGGTCAGATACAATATTGTAGCCAAGCATGGACAATCTCACGGCTTCAAGTCCATCTCCAGAGACCTTGATGTTCCTGTGTCCACCATGTATGCAATGTTTTCAGGAAGTTTAAGGTCGATGGCACTGTAGCCAACCTCCCTGGACGTGGCCGCAAGAGAAAACTTGATCGAAGGATTGTTCGAATGGTGGAGAAAGCACCTCGGTAAACTGCCAAATAGATTCAAGCTGACCTACAGACACAAGGTACAATGGTTTCAACTCGCACCATCTGTCGCCAACGCAATGAAAGAGAGTTCTATGGGAGGAGACCCAGGAGGACCCCACTGCTTCGAGAGAGACATAAGAAAGCCTGATTGGAGTTTGCCAAAACACACCTAAACAAACCAAAATCCTTCTGGGAGAATGTCCTGTGGACAGATGAGACCAAATTAGAGCTTTTTAGTAAAGCACATCATCTCTATGTTTACAGAAAACAAAATGAAGCTTTCAAAGATTAGTGCAATGTTCAACCCAGTGTCAGAAAGCTGGGTCTCTGTTGAAGTTCATGGGTCTTGCAGCAAGACAATGACCCCAACACACACTTCAAAAAGCACCCAGAGATGGTTCAAGATAAAATTCTGGACTGTTCTGAAGTGGTCAGCAATGAGTCCAGATTTAAATCCCATTAAACATCTGTGGGGAGATCTGAAAACAGCAGTTTGGAGAAGGCACCCTTCAAATCTGGGAGAACTGGAGCAGTTTGTACAAGAAGAGTGGGTCAAACTAACAATACAGAGGTGTTGGAAGTTCATTCATGGCTATCGGAAGCATTTAACTGCAATTATTTTGTCCAAAGGTTGTGCTACCAAATATTTAGTCGAGGGTGTCAATAATTTTGTCACTGCCATTTATTTTTATTTACTGATTTAAAAGGATATATTAAGTTCTGAATCAAAAAAATTAAGGTTCTGTAATATTAACAGTGAAATAAAGAATTGTGGAGACCAAATCCTTTTGTCAATTTCAACTTATTTTTGGAGAAAATTGTGAGTTATTTGAAAAAAGTGCAAGGGTGCCAATATTTTTGGCCACAATTGTACATCTCTTCTTTTGGAAATGGAGATGGTGACTTGCAACCAGACCTTGAGGGTGGTGTACAGAAGCATTTTAAAAATAATAACAAATAAATACAAGGCACAGGGAGGTGAAATTCGCTGCACATGATGTGCAACACGCGCAGAGTTAAGCGAGTGTTCATTTACATCTGTGGGATGTCTGATAAATAAAGAAGATATAAGCACACCTGATGCTTGGCCGAAGCTTCAGACTTTGGCATGCTCACAAAGTTGTAGCATCGAAACGAAACGTCCCAGAAGATAAAGGAAATAGGGTCACATTTGTACATGTACTGTTTTAAAATAACACTTCTTATTATGAAACATATCTTCCAGTCTCCTTGAATATTTTGAATAAAATAATTCTATCCTGTCATTTTTGATGGGCTTTTCTACTAGTGTACTCTAAAACCACACAAAACAAGTCCTGGTGAGGGTCTGTAATCTTTGATTGCTCTTTCTTGTTAGTCTCACCCCAAAGGGGATGCAAGACTATTGGTGTGTGTGGCCATGTGCCCTCGCTGGCCTGTCTGTCTGTCCATCATCTTCTCTGAAATAAATTGAAACTTGGCATGTCATCAACTCCCCATGAGGTATATAGGATGATAATGATGACTTCGTCGGTGAAGTATTCCAGCCATAATTGGTTCAATTGAAATTGAAATCCTTATCCAAAAATGTTTTTCTCTGCAACTGCTTGTCTGATTGATGCAAAACTTTAAACATAGGAGGCAGTCCACATCTATCTATACTAATAAATGTCAGTGTGTGTGTGTGTGTGTGTGTGTGTGTGTGTGTGTGTGTGTGTGTGTGTGTGTGTGTGTGTGTGTGTGTGTGTGTGTGTGTGTGTGTGTGTGTGTGTGTGTTCTCAATATATGGGTTCCAGAAAGTGGAATGGAGCGCTCACAGGTCTCAGTGTGTGTTTGTATGTGTGTGCACGTGTGTAAGTTGCTGTTGTTGCGTGATATCACCACATGTGGGTTGTAGACCGGGAGCCCAGGGTCCTGAGCTCAAACAAACGAGGTACTAATATCTGAGCACAGGGGCATGAATGGAGTATCAAAAGACATATAGAAAGTTATTTCTGCCGAGTACTACCCTCTGCGTAAGGACCCTGGTGACCCTCCAAAGGGGTCCTTAAAATTGGCTAGATCAAACATTGGAAGTACCAGTTGGTATCACTTCCATATGATGCATATGACCAACCGTACAACAAAACCACATGTGACAGACATGCCTACTACTGCAAAAGGCCCCCCAGAAGCCCCAACAAGGGCCCCCCAAAAAAGGGGCTAGTTCAAACATTGAAGGTACGAGATAAAACCAGTTTTAGAATCATATATACATCCCAGAGTGTAAAATGTCCATTACCAGACAAATTGTCTGCTGCATTGGCCCTACCAGAACCCCCAAAAGTAAGCCCTTGAGACCCTTGATACAACTGGTCGAGCTCAAACATTGGAGGTACTAGATAAAACCAGGTTTAAATTCATATATACATCCCACAGAGTGTAAAATGTCCATTACCAGACAAATTGTCTGCTGCATTGGCCCTACCAGAACCCCCAAAAGTGAGCTCTAAAAAGGGCAACACATTACAGTAGACCAAAAATACACAATTGGCATAATTTTTCACATTATGCGGGCACACCATTACCATAGGAAACATTTGTGTTTAACAAAAACTACAAAATACTAATAAGCCTACTGGTATCACACTATGAACCAGTAAACTCGGAAAAACTACAGGCTCATATTGTACTGAAACACTCGGAAATATACGGACATAAATAGTTCTAATGTTTCCTAACTTCTCCTAACGTCTCCAAACTCGGAAATCTTTGGAAGTAATAAAAGTTCTAATGTTCCCTGACCTCTCCTAATATAACATCTCCGAACTAGGAAAAGAATGTTCGGAGAAGTTATACAAGTTATATATCGGAGAAATGTACTTGAAGGTCATCATTTGGTATTCTGTCTTTCTCTTCCAACTCAGAGAGGCTCGGAAATTGGAATAGCTCACGACGGCCAATGTTGCGCTTGAATAGGGTGAACTTGGACATAAACGTGGAGACGACTGATTTGACTTTGATAAGATTCATATCATTTCCTTGCAATTACAAATTGATTTCATTGAACTTTGCAAATACTTCTGACAAATAAGCAATATCATGCCTGATATTCCTGAGTTCATGACTGAGCGAACCATTGAAGTCATTAAATAATTCTATCACAGTTTCAAAAAGTGCATAAAAGCGTCTCAGGCAGTTTCCTTTTGAGAGCCATCTGACTTGTGTGTGCAGCAGCAAGCGTTCAAAATGTTCATCATTCGCAATACAAAGCTCTCAAAATAGTCGAATTGAGAGCGTGGGTTTTATTTTTATTTAAATCGCTGTGATAACAGTATTTAAAGATTTTCAAAGCCAAACATTTAGGTTTTTTTTGCGACAAGATGTTGTCTGTGAATTACACAGTGAATTGTAAATATATGAGGTACAACTTCTTTCAAAAAAGCAATAAATCCATGGTAACGACCTGCCATTGATGGTGCCCCATCTGTTGCACAAGCAAGAATGTTGGTAAGCAGAATTTCCTACTCCTTGAAAAATTGCTCAACAACATGAAATATTGGCTCTCTTTTCGTGTCTGTTTCTAGTTGCCTTGCAAATAACTCTTGAACCAAGCTTTAATCTTTTATGAAGTGAACATAAGCAAGAAACAAAAGATTTGTTGCCCGGCAAAGTTGACTCATCAAACTGTAATGCAAATTCTGTTGTCCTAAGTATATTGCATAATGTGTCTTCAACATTCTCAGCCATTTCGTCGATTCTTCTTTGAACAGAGTTATCTCCTTGCGGAATTGCTTTAATTATTTGGTCAGGTGACTTATGCAAAACTGTACTCAAAACCTCCATTATTGCTGGCAGAATCAGTTGTTCTCCGATTGTATGGGCCTTTCCAGATTTAGCAATCAGCAATGAAATGTTGGATGAACCACGCAAACCATCACTATCTTGTTGTGAAGTGCTGGCAAACATGTTTCGCAGTGTTTTCCGTTTCTGAAAGTTTTCACGAAGTGACTGAAAATATCCCAAGTTTTTGTCTTCTTTCTCAGAGTGTATTCTCTTCAAATGTTCAAGGAGTCTGGAAGGTTTCATTGCCTCATTTGAAAAGACCTTCTCACACAACAGATACATCGGCTGCTGCTGGTTGTTTGGTGCCGGTATAAATCCATATTTCAGATATGCCACACTGTGTTGTCGACACTTCTTTTTCATGTTCTGCTTCTGCCATCTTTATTCTGGATTCTGGAACCAAGAATAAAGATTTCACAATTTTGCAGATCAAAGATTATGCATCAAGAATACTCCCAAAATTAAAAAAAAGACGAGCATATTTTGGCATCCGCCTCCATTCCCCCTTTATAGCAGTACCCGTTAAATGTAGTTCAAAAAAAATTATTCGGGCAAAGTGGGGAAATGGCAGCACGTTTTTTAAAATACCCAAATATTTTACACGTACTGATTTATATTAACAAATAAATTGGCTAAAGTAAATTATTAGAATGAATTTTACAATATTTTAATGCATATTTGACTACAAATATACATTAAATATTTATAATGTACATTTGAAAATTCTTCTAAGTGGTCGGTATTACCCATCGATGTGGGGTAATGTCGGCCCCATGGTGACCATTACCCAAACACGTTATACTTACACAATAATATAATAAAAAAAAAACATTATTTTATTATTTATTTTATCTACTTAAAACAAATAACTGAGAAAAGTAGCAAATGCATTGTATACTCATGTCGAAAACCAAATAAAAGCAGAAAACAGTCAAGAAATGATTACCGACTGTCAGGTTTGGGAGAGAATTGAGAATATGGTTCTGCTCACCAAAAGCCAAGGACTGAAGACGAATGGCCCACAAATCGAGGAGTCCCAGTGGAGCCGTGTGAAGTTGCGTGAAGGCCGACGTTGGTTTTTAGGGATGGAGGCAGGGTGCTTGCCTATCACTGAGAGAGCACGTGGCCGATGAAGGTGAACACTGGGAGACGAGCGATAAAGGCTGGCAGGAAGCGGGAGGGGGCGGGGTGGCTGGAGGGACGATTCTGGAATCTTCCACACCAACTTGATAATGGAAAATATGAGGTAAGTGTGATCTCATATAAATTTTACACCCAAAATTCTGGGGCCAAATTATAGTCTGAGGGCACGTGGGCACTGAGTAACGATGAGCGAAGTCAGGGAGAATCAGTGAATTTGGGTTTGTTCAGGCGACATTCTCCTAAGCACTCATGTCAGAACCCTGTATAACTAAAACCATTACGCTTTTACATGCAAGCCTTATGTTAAGTAGTTCAATTGTTGAATTTAACTTGTCAAATCCTCAGCTGCCTCTCTTACTACTGAGTGCCCCCCCCCTGTCACCCCCTCTTCCCTTATCACTCCCTTAGCTTCTCCTAACGCCCCCAGGGGGACGATATCGCCCACTTTGGGAACCAGTAGTATATAACAACGTTTGGTGAGGTGTCACTCTCCCCACCTTTCCCCCCTTTTTCGCTCTACTCTCTCTCTCTCTCTCTCTCTCTCTCTCTCTCTCTCTCTCTCTCTCTCTCTCTCTCTCTCTCTCTCTCTCTCTCTCTCTCTCTCTCTCTCTCTCTCTTTTTTTCTCCCTCCCCCTACCCCCTCCATTATTGTCCCCATCAGCAAAGCGACAGGTTGTATTTTCTGGTGGTGATAATTTATTGCCAAGTCTGACATCAATGGTCACATGATATGGTAGCCATATTGGAATAAAAGAAAAAATTTGGACATCATTTTCTCTGAAACTGCTCAACGAAAAAAACTGAAACTTGGCACATGTCATCAACTCCCCACAGAGCATATATGGTGATAACAATGATGTCATTGGTGAAGTGGTATTTCAAATAGCATACGGACCTGGATTTACAGCAGCGCTTGTTTCGTAACATTATTAAATACACTGGTGCTGGAAATCTCAAAATCTTAAGCTCTGAAACTATGGATGGTTTATTTTTGCAGATGTCATCGTGGTGGTCAAACAGGAGCCCAACATTGTGGATGGTTTATTCTCACAAGGTAAGAATTGTCACTGATTTTCTTATTAGTGTCGTGCCGGAGGGGATCCGAGACTATTGCAACGTGTGTATGTGTATGTGTCCGCATCCGCGTCTATATTTTCACTTTAAAAATGTTTTCTCTGCAACCGCTTGTCCAATCGATGCAAAACTTTAAAGATAGAAGGGACTCCCCATAGACCGTATTTTTTGCGAACTGACATCATAGGTCACATGGTATGACAGCCATATTGGATGAAAGGAAAAAATTTGGACATCATTTTCTCTGAAACTATTCAACGAAAAAAATTGAAACTTGGCATATGTCATCAATTCCTCATGGGGCATATAGGGTGATAATGATGATGTCATCGGTGAAGTGGTATTCCAGCCATAATTTGTTGAATTGAAATCCTTATCCAAGTGAAGAGTGAAGAATTAATTGTATGAAGTTCATAACCCATGCCAAGAAACTGACAAAATAGGATTCATGGATGATACAGGTATATGGGCCATAGTAGCAGTGGGCCATAATAGCTTGTTCAGTTCACGATGGTATTTTTGTTCAGAATGAACGTGCGAGGCAAGATTATGCACTCTACGAGTGCCGTACTATTTTATCAAGAGATCCACACCAGCTTGGTATATCTGTCTCATCTTCTTAACGGGAGGATGCAGAGTATTCTCTAACTTCTGGAGAAAGGGGTACACCAATTTACAAGAATGAAATTGAAAGATGATTTACGTTGGGATTATAAAATAATTGAATAATGTTATTTTGTGAATGATGCTCCAAATCCAATTTATCCAAATGGAGTATTCCAAATCCAAATCC
Source organism: Eptatretus burgeri (assembly GCF_056783735.1). NCBI lineage: Eukaryota > Metazoa > Chordata > Myxini > Myxiniformes > Myxinidae > Eptatretus > Eptatretus burgeri. The sequence continues at coordinate 85,367,810 of NC_140964.1, read as the reverse complement.
GGTTATAATGTAGATGTGAACCGAGATGCGAAGATATAACAGATGTGAAATGCGAACCACGCACCATGCCAACATGCTTGTGGTGGAAAAATAGAATTGATCGCAAGGAAAAGGGGTGGGATGGACAAGGAAGCAATGCATTGATAGTTACCTTCGCAAACTTTGTTGCGAAGGTTGTTTTGATCGCTGTGTATTTATTTATTTTTTATTTGTGAATATATGTGTTTGTTATTCGCATAACTCCAAAAGTATTGAAATGAATCGCAGCAAATTTTGTGGGATGATTGGTTATTATCCGAGGACCATTTGATTAGATTTTGGGAGCGATCGGGTCAAAGGTCAAGGTCAAGGTCATGAAAAGGTCAAAATAGTCTTTTTACCATAGCGCGGTCAATTTGTATCCAATTTGCATGCAACTAATGCCAAAATGTTCAGAATTCAATGCCCCATCTTGTGATATGTGACATGACACAATGACGTAATAACCCTTATTAGTGGTTGGGAGTCAAAGGCCAGGGAGGGTCACGACATTGCAAAATGTGCGGTTTTAGTCACAACACGGTCAATTCTTATCCTCTTCTTCTTCTTTCGGCTGCTCCCGTTAGGGGTCGCCACAGCCGATCATCCATATGATCCGCATAGTGATTTGGCACATGTGTTACACCGGATGCCCTTCCTGACGCAACCCTGGTCGCCTCTTACGACACAGGGATCTGGTACACCTATTTTAACCGGGGTATACACCGGCCCAGTACACTGTCAATTCTTATCCGATTTGCATGAAACCAACACCAAAATGTTGACTGTCCTGTTCCCCACACTCTAATACCAATTACAAAATTAAGAGTACAAAGGTCACGGTCGAGGTCATGAAAAGGTCAAAATCATCATTTTTGTACAATGAATGTTTGTTTGTTCACAATAAATAACTTATTTAGAAAAACAGAAACTTGTGTGTGCTAAATGCCCCTAAAATGCCAGAAAATAAATTCTTATAATGTGACCAGTTGTCATCAGATTGACTTGACACTGACACCCAAAAAGGTCAGGGAGTTCATCCAGAAATTGTACAATGTACGTGAAGTGTCAAACAGCAGGAAATTTAATGTTTTTAAGCTATCATAACACATGAGATGGCAGATGTGGTATGGGATTAAATACCCTCATAATCAACGGTGTCTGGGGGGGGGGGGCAAAATGTAGCGTTGGCAAAGGTATGCGCTCTACTGAGTGCCCGTTCTAGTTCTTCATGCATGTATATATTTTTCCCCACATACCCACGAGACTTTGATGACTGAAAGCCATACCTTAACCACTCATACTAGGCAGACTAAGACAAGGATAGAGGTCACAAGGTCACAAGAAATAACTTGGTCCCCATGTGATGCTTGCATGGGGTGGTGATGTCTGGCAGTTCTGGTCCTAGAGTGAGAGAGACAGAGAGACAGACATGTGTGCTTATCTTTGCACAATGCTTGAACTGCCTTCCACAATGTCTCCTCATCCACCTCTCACTATTGCAGCATTCTCCATCGTCCATCTCGTTGCATGGGATTATAACTGCGCTGTTGACTGGAGCTGACAAACTGTACTGAACTGTCTGCCCCCCCCCCTCGGCCTTTTCTTACCCCGCAACTGTGTGCCCCTGCTCGCTGCTCAGCTTAGAGTCACATCAAGCAGTTTTCAAGGTTTCTCCCCACTTTAAGTCCCTAAAACTACAGCTTTGTGCCTCCCACTCTCAGGGGTGGGGGAGGGTGGAGGGGGTTGTTGGCTTGCAGAGCTGTTAAAACTATTTATTAAAGCAATACATAGATAGATTACAAAGGGAACAATTTAAAGGATTATTGAGGAGGAATGGTGTGAGGGCTTTCGACACATTATGGAGGGGAGGGTTTTAAACATAATTTGACATATGTCCTCTCATTTTATACAGAAACCACACACTTATGCTTGACCTTTGTTCATGACATAAATAGTCTATCTTACTCCCATTACCCCCATATAATAACCATTCTTGTGAAAATTTATTCTGGTTTGATGCGGTCTGGGCAGCTCAAATTGATATCCCTGTCCTCCACCCACATTAACCCCCTATATTAGGGTACTAGTAGTAAAGCCCGGCGTTGCTCGGGCTAGCAATATAGCCCGGCGTTGCCCAAGCTTTCTTGCAAATTTCCTGAATAGCTGTTAGGGTTAGGGGTAGGGTTAGGGTTAGGGTAGCTAACCCTAACACTAACCCAAACACTAACCTTAACCCTAACAGCTAACCCTAACCCTAACCCTTACCCTAACAGCTTGGCGTAGCGGAGGTAAACAGCGCCTGGGGCAAAGTGGAAATTTGCGTCCCCCGTAGACCTTAAAATTGAGTGGATTTGAATGGAAAATCCCATAAGGGATATCGATTTATCAATTTTTTTCGAATATCGGAAGTGTTATGGAAAAAATTTTATAGCCAATGACCTAAGTTGGACCAAAAGCCATAATCGTACCGAATTTGAATGGAATCAGTTGGAGTTTGTGAAAATGCATCAAAACGAATTTTGAGGGGCCTCTTAAGGAAGACAATAATATCATTAGTATATGTGCCAAATCTTGTTTCATTTCATGCAGTAACAAAAATCTGATGGTGGAACAAAGAAAGGGGCATGCCGAAATATTAATATAGATTTTCATGAGATGATGACACAATCTTTCTCTTGAGCAAACATTGAGCGACGACATGTAAACCTCACTGTACCACGTGTCAGACTCATCACATGGGTCTCTGGTTTGTTTGGAATTTTCTTTTTTCATCCCAGACGAGTTGGCTCACGTCTTTCATCATTTTAAAGTTGTTGAACATTGCAGGTTATTATATAAAATGAGTGTTAATTGGCCAGTGACCTATTTTCTTTTATATCGTAAAATGTTATGACCTTCAATTTCCCACTTTGGTCTCTGGACAATATTAATGGAATTTTCAAGAACCAGATCGATGTTGATTAAATTTTTGGAATTCAAATGACAACAGTGGCAGACATTTTATCATACTGTAACCCTAAGACTGAGGTTGAGTTGTATACAGGTGAAATCTATCCGGTACAAGTGGAAAATCTTGAAGGAAACAATGCTTCATCTTCCTCAGAGGCTTTGAACTTTGTTTCTGTGACAGAAGATTTATACAATCTTCAAAAGGAGAGTGGAAATGATTCTGACAGCGCAGCTGGTGAGCATGAATCTACAAAACTGTGTATTATTGTTTATTCACAACAATTGTTTTAATTTTAGATCTTTTTATTCTTCAATCGTGTTGGTTACCATGTAAGAGAAGATAATTTTTGTTTTCTTTTTTTTTGCAGAGACTTCAACAGATAATTTTTGTGAATTAAAGCCCAAGCACACCTTGGCAATGGAAGAGGGCATTTTAAAGAAACAAACGCACCATTCAGCCTCCTCATCGAGAAATCTCAAGTCCAGTTCAACAAACATGAAAATCCAAATTGGGGGAACGCAATACAAGTGTTCAGGTTGTAATAAGAGTTTTTCTGACTTGAGCAGCGTTGAAAACCATATGAAGACCGAGCCAGGAAAATGCTTGCTCAAGTGTTCTTTATGTAGTAAACCTGTCATCAAGTTCGGTGATTTGAAGAAACACATGAGGATCCATAGTGAAGAGCGCCCATACGGCTGCTCCGTCTGTGGTAAAAGTTTTAAACAGGTAGGAAATGTGAATCGGCACATGATGATCCACACAGGAGAGCGTCCGTACAATTGTCCCATCTGTGGTAAGTGTTTTGCTCAGTTTCCCAATTTGAAGGGGCACATGCGGATCCACAATGGAGAGCGCCCATACAGTTGCTCTATTTGCGGTAAAAGATTCACGCAGATTGGAAATGTAAAAAGGCACATGATGATTCACACGGGAGAGCGTCCACACAATTGCCCCGTTTGTGCTCGGGCTTTTGCTCAGTCTGCAAACCTGAACAAGCACATGATGAGGGCACACACTGCAGTACACTACGGGCTTCCTTATACCATTTCCTGAAGGGTATCATGGAGGTGAGAAAAACAAATCATCGCATAAGGGTTCTGCATGACTTCTCTACCAATCTCGTGTGAACATTGGAAACAACGATGAACAACAACCAAATATTATGGTTATAAAGGATGAAGAAAAAACTATTGATCGGAGAAGTATCAATGCTCATGATCTTTGGTCTGAAACAACTGCATCTAAAAGTGATCACATGCCAAGTCGTGAAATGTCAGTTGGCAAGAACGTGGAAACTGAACAAACTTCACCGTCGTAGTTGATCTATTTTACACTCGATAAGCAGACACTGACTGTTGAGTTTTTAAGAATGACCTTTTCATTTAATGTATGCGGACAAGTTTTCGAACTGATTGTTTTTCATATTATTTTGTACTGTGCAGTCAGTTGACTTTGCTCCAAAGCACAAACCTGATCGGCATCCCCACCTCTTCCCCCCCCCCCCAACTCATGTGTAAATAACCAAATATCAATGGAGACTTGTGCTAAAGTAAAACAAAATGATTGTTTGGCAGGCTTAAACAAATTAGATTGTGAAAGATTGATGAATATTTGGCTACTCTGTACTCTATTTTGTTTTTGACAGGCACCCCTTGTGGAAGGTTTGAAGGTAGATCATTAAAGCATGAGTCACATTTGCTCTACGGCTAGGATACGGCGGCCGTACCCCCCCCCTGAATTGACAGAAATGTGCGGCGGCCGCAGAGTTTCTGAGGTGGCCTCAGGATCGCCCTACGCCGTATGGCTATCTTTTACAGGCTGTAGGGGTCTCCGTGGAATTAAAGCGCAGAGTTATAACTTTTTTTCATTTCTAGGTTGGCCGTAGCAATTCGACAAGCCGTAGCCATGACGTAGATGTGTTCCACGTCGACCGTACGAAGGGCGTACGGTGGGCTTGCGTTATCCTTGCGGCTGCCGTAGGCTCTTATCAATGAAAAATGAATTGTGCCAACCCCCCCCCCAAAAAAAATTACGCTCGCCTTTGGGCCCGCCTGCGGTCGCCTTGCGGACACCTTGAGGCTGCCATGCTTCTGCCTTGAAAATTCTATGGCCGCCGCAGGGACGCCCTAAGGTCACCGTGCAACATCAAATCAAAGACCGTACGGCACCCCCATGTTTTCGGTCTCCACAATTTCTAAATACCCCGTGCGGCTTCCCGAAAAATAAAAACATATGTGACTGCTACATTGTGTGACCGTGGAAATACTGCGGCCGCCCTATAATTGCTAGTGGCTGTATATTTTTAGACCCTACGGCCGCCGAGCCAAATGTTACTGAAGCATAAATACTAGTTCACCATTGTGAGTTTTGGGAAAACAACAACAACAAAAAAAACTTTAAGCATCGGCAAGACACTTCAGGTCGGTCTTTTAAAGTAAGAGTTACTTTTATACATCATCATCCTCCCGAGTAAATACTGTACTCCCACATTTTGCAAAATGTTTTTGATATTAAAACGCTGAGTAAGACTAACTCCAATTTTAGGTATTTAATTTTAATACATTCATTAAAATTCAGTGTTCTTCAATACGAGAATTCAACTCAAACAGTTGCAATGCAAGTATAATTGTTTGTTATCAGTGGCTTGTGTGTCTTCTGAGCTGATGTGAAATGGCCATCAATTAAAATAAATAAACCCATCATTTGCAAATACAAGTTAATTGATGCCATCATGCTTGAATGAAATACTCTTCTTCTTATTTAGTATGGCCAGTTTGATGATTTAATTATTTATTGTATCGGTTCTGAGGCTCGTGGAGGAGCTGTAACAGACCATGATGCGCAAGCAAATAGACGTTGGACAATGCCGGATTTGACTTTATACAAACACAGTTTTATAGAAACTACAAAAAGACTTTATACAAACTTTATATAGACTGGTGACCTTGGGGGAAGTGATGTAACTTATTGGGGGCACCTGGGTGCCGACACCATCTTCTGACATTGCTTCTCTCTCTGCGGTTAGTGGGGCAATGAGGGAGAAATCCCCTCCCTGTCAAACCACCCGTTGAGATTCCAACCCATTGGGCATGTCCATGCTCTCCCCTCTAAAAGCTGAGCATCAAGCGAGGAAGCAGCTCATACCATATTTAAAGTATTTGGTATGAATTGGCCAGGGTCGAAATCGAATTGCTGACCGATCAGACTCAGAGCGGATGCCCAAACCATAAGGCCACTGCACGATGCTGAAATTTCCCATTTTGATCTCTCATCAAGTATGGCCATATCAATACTTTGCAAATGTACAATCACATAAATCCACAGCTAAAAATGAGTACACTCATGTTAAAATAAGAAGCTCAGGATTGATGATGGTAAACCCCTAACGTCATTATTGATCCCTTTCCAGCCATGATGAATGACCCACTCACTTCTGTAAGCGTGAATCCCATCAACGGGCGTTAAAGTCAGGGAAGTCTCCTGACTCATTTTCAGAGCATCAGATCGCAGAAGTTCAGCATCGTTACTTCTTTCAGTGCCTTTACACGTCAAGAAACTTCACAAAGTTTATAATGTGTGTGTGTGTGTGCATGTGTGTGTACAGAAGTGTGAGGCTTATTGTAATCCATTATTGAAAGAAGTGGTTGTATCACAATCTCAAGCCTGAAACTAAGTCTGCTCTTTCCTGTTTGCTGTAACATTAATGGAGTATAATCAAATGCATTTTTTGATTGGATTTTTTTCCCCTTCTTTTGGAATATATTGTTGTAGCCATTGTACTCTGGCCGAACTAAGTTTGAGTCCCACTCCGAAAGCTATTTTAACGCCACGCGACCTGGTCATGGATGACCGAATCTCGTTGGCTGATAAACCATGGTCACACCGTCTTCCATATCCTCCCATCTCTACTGCGCCTACCTGGACCAGCCTGCTCTTCGTGGTTAGACAAAGCTGCACAATTTTTAAATTTCACCCTTACTCCACTCCATTAAATTTTGAAGTTATACAATCCTGTCTCCAACTGTAACAGAGTCGGGGGTCCAATAGATCGCACTCCCAGACACCAAATATTACCAATGTGATGTCTGGGAGCGCAGCCAGTCCCAGCGAATCAGTGGGGTCCACCTCCTGTCCAAGGGTGTCGATCCAAGCCAAAATATGGGGGGGCGGGACAGGTAACTGGAGCCTTCTCCCAAGGTGTGCCCAGGCAATAGATCACGACAACTGCTCCCCACGAATCGATTAGATGACATGAACAATGGACAGCAACGTGGTATGTCGACTGCAACGTACAACAACAGCTCAGCCGCAAAGTGGTAGGCCACACAAGCTCACAGAACAGAATTTAGCGAAGGTAAAATAGACTTTATACAACACCATATAAATTACTCCAAAGTGAGAAGACTGTGAGTTTCAGATAAACACCATAAATTACCATTCTTTTAATGGATCCCAAAAATAAACAAAAACCCTTGCAAGATGAGGTTCATCGCAAGTGGAGAATGGAGTTTGAAACCATTGTCAGGTTCTCTAACGAGTGCAGCCTGTGGCTGCATCATTGGTTGGGACGTGGCTGTGCCGCTGATGCAGTGTCCCCCTTACGAGTGGGCTGGTGCTCATTTTGCCGACCTCAGAAGGATGACAGGCTGAGTCAACCTCCTGGTGTATTCATTCAGCGGCCCAACGGGGCTTGAACTCAGGACCCCAGGATCCCAAGCCGCCACCCTCACCACGAAGCCCACACCAGGCTTATTGTCAGGTAGCATTACAGGGAGAATGAAACTAATTTATAAATGCTTGAAAAACTACCATGAAAAGGCGAGGTTTTATTTTGGTGTTAACAAGTGAAATCCTTCAATCGAGCACGTGTGGTGAATCAAATGAGTAGACTCATGTTAAAATATGCAATTTATGCATTTTCAGTTGAAAAACAATTAAAAAGCGTACTTAATATTTGAAATGTAAAAATCTTGTTATTATTGTGATAAGCACCTTGAAATATAACAGAAGGAATGAAATGGTTCGATACAGCGTGGCAGGGCCAGGGGGCCGCAAAAGAATGATGAAAAACCAGGACGGCCATTCACAGTGAGATCACATTACCACAGAAATCAAATTTTCACAAATATCGATGAAGACTCGCGGATGAAGAAAATGTCGAAATCCGTCACTAAAGCTTTTTAACGTTAATCAAAAAAAGAAAATCGTACAAATTAAAATAAGGAGAAAAATATTATTATTATTATTATTAATGACGCAGTGAAGTGATTCGGGTTATGAAACAGATACCTGTGTGTTGCAAGTGGATCAGAGGAGAAGAATTCCTTACGTTCCTCCACGTTTCAACCAATCAAAACGACGCATCGCCTTTCCTCCTTGGTCATGACCATCCGTCAGAGGTTATCGCCTCCTCTCCACCACTTTGACCAATCAAAGCTCGCTCTGATCCAGAGCTTGTCAGAATGCAGCACGAGGTACATCGCCGAACGTGATTGGTCCAATGGTATCACGTGCCGCCGAGGATTGGCGATGCAGCATGAGGTACACGACGAACCTGATTGGCCCAGTCCTGTTTGCTGGAATCCTCGTGCATAACACCGCCCACACAACACGCGTGGTATCCTTTGACCAATCAGGAGCAGTGCAGTTCCAGTATCGTTTCCTTCAGCTCGATTGGTCTTGTCCTGCTCGTGATGTTTTCGGTTTTTTTTTTTCGTTCTTGTTGAATCTGTGAGGAGATTATTTGTTCGTTCTTGTTGTAAGTAAATTTCAACTACTAATGCATGACGAAACACTTGTTTATAGCTAATATTAAAGAGAATGATGGTACAAGAAGAACTTAGCTTTCAGCATTCGGTGCGAAATGCCATGGTGGGCGGAAATGACGTCTTCGTTCGTTCGTACATGAGAGGGGAGTGTTTTTTGGTTTTTTTCCGTCAAACAATTAATTCAATGGTTTTCACATATATAACACGTTAGTTTCACAAATTTTCATTGAAATACTCGGGTATTTCCGTCAATTGTCGCCGTTTCCGTCTCAGTTTCGCACTGCCATCTACTGGATGGCCGTCATTGGCTGTCTTGAGGCACGTGGGGGGGGGGGGGACACCGGAGACGTGGTAGACTCCCTGGACATTTAAAACTCAGTGTAATTGTATACAGCGCACGTGCTGTAATAAAAAATTCTGGGTAATTGATAATTCCAAACCTGTAATCGATAGTATCCACAACATTAATAACAAGAAAAAGAGCCATCAGAGATTGTGCACATGAGCCAGGACTTGTTTTTTGTGGTTTTGTGGTGTATTTTTGTGTGGTGCTTCTGTACTGATGTTTCGTGATTAAGAGGAGGCAAAACAAGAACTGCCACTTTATAACTGCCAGCAGTGATGAGCAGGTACCAAGACGTTGCGCTTTGATGCAACCCCACTTTAATCAGACACTTGACCCTGACCCATGACGTTTTTTATTATTCAATTGAATTTAGAATTGGATTAAAATAAATTCAATTCAAATAAAATGGAAGACCGAATTGGAAGAGTCCTGCATTGGAGTAATCAGAAGGAACCCAAGCAAGCAAAAAGCAAAGATTAATTCATCAGGAGGAACCTGGATAGAATTCGGGTTTCAGCTCCTACTCCTCTTCCTTCAAACTCATACTACACGGCTAAGTGAGTCTTATTCAAAAAAAAAAAAAAACCCATATCAAAAACAAAAATTCTGATTGCCAGACCATGCATCCGATCAGGTTGAAATTTAAAAACTGTATTCCCCAAAACTACTCGATCATAACTGAATTTTCACGTCTGTTGATTGAGGTAACACCGGTCAACGAGCGTATTATGAGATTAAGGATTCGTCACTCCTTAGGTGTCATTTCCCTGGTCTCTGTTTATGCTCCGACTGAGGCGAGTGATCTCACCGTGAAGGATGCATTCTATGCCACGCTCGAGTCTGTGGTTGATCAGTGCCCCAGACGAGATACACTTCTAGTCTTGGGGGATTTCAATGCATCGACTGGAACTGATAGGGACGGTTATGAGGTGTGTGTTGGTCCCCATGGGTCAGGAACTATGAACCAGAATAGCACTAAGTTCCTTGACTTTGCAAGAAGTCATGGACTTAGGGTGGCTGGTTCATGAGTTTCCTAGCGCCCACAAGCTCATCGCTGGACTTGGTATTCCAACGCTGGCGGTGTGGCAAAGGAGATTGACCATGTCCTCATTGACGGTCGTTGGAGGATGATCCAGAACTGCAGGGTCTACCGGAGTGCTCAGTTCCTCAACACTGACCACAGGCTTGTTGTAGCAACTCTAAAGCTGCACCTTAAATCCTGGAGAATGGTACCATCCCAGCTGAGACTGGATGTTGCCAAGCTCAGGGATGAGAGAGTAGCTGAGGAGTTTGCGAACAGGCTGAGTGGACACTTGGGGGGTCTGGGTGCTTTGGGGGGTCCTGAAGAGTTGTGGAGCGCCTTCAAGACCACCGTCCTTGATGTTGCCGGTGGATGCCTTGGAGCTCACCGCAAGGCAAAGAAGAATTTTGTCTCTCAAGGGACACTGGATACCATTGACCAGAGTCGCAGGGCCAGGCTGAATGGCAGAGCTGAGCTGTTCAGGGAGCTGAGGCGTAAAACTGTACGTGCACTGAGGGTGGACAAGGAGGCCTATGTGCGAGGAATCTGTGAGGGGGTAGAGCATCACCTGTGGACAGGTGATTCTCGTCCCGCTTACAGGGGAATTCGCGTACATGCTCATCCAAGCCCATCCTCGGACCACTGCAGTTCGAGCAGAGGGTGGTAGGCTCGTGACAGAGTGGCTTGAAGTGTAGGTCAGCTGGGCCGTTTACTTCGATCGGTCGGACCAGGCTGAGCCCCCAACTGGCGAGTTGGACGTCAAGGGTGTTACAATCCCTGTTGCTGACCCTTGAATCAACTGTGGTCCACCTACGCTTGTGGAAACACGGGCTGCGGTGAACCAGTTGAAACGGGGCAAAGCTCCAGGGATCTGTGGCATCCATGCCGAACTTCTCAAGACTGGTGGAAATGCTGCACTCGTGTCGTTGCATGCAGTTTTGTGCTCTGCCTGGAACACAGGCATCATCCCAACTGACTGGAAGAGGGGCCTTGTTGTCCCTCTCTGGAAAGGGAAGGGTGATCGCCAAGACTGCAACAACTACCGCGGGGTGACGCTGCTCTCAGTGCCGGGCAAGGTCTTTGCTCGGATAATTCTCGATAGGGTTCGCCACCATCTGCTTGAGCACCAGCGTCCAGAGCAGTCAGGCTTTACACCAAAGAGGTCAACGATTGACCGTATCCTTGCACTTCGTGTCCTCACCGAACGCAGACGAGAGTTTCGGCAGGGGCTGCTTGCAGCCTATGTTGATCTCTGTAAAGCGTTCAATTCAGTGAATCGGGATGTCCTCTGGAGGATTCTTGGTCTTCGTGGGGTGCCACCGAAACTGATCGATCTGATGTCTGAACTCTACTCTGGTACTGAGAGTGCTGTGAAGTGTGGTGGTACCATCTCTGACTTATTTCCAGTTGTTACTGGAGTTCATCAGGGATGTGTACTTGCCCCCACACTTTTCAGCACTTGTATGGACTGGATTCTAGGGAGGATGTCGGAGAGATCAAGTTGCGGTGCGTCATTTGGGAATGTCAAGATCTCGGACCTTGACTTTGCAGATGATGCAGTCATCTTTGCGGAGACTTTAGACATCCTCTTGGGGGCCCTCGAGGTGCTGAATGAGGAGTCGGAGCCGTTGGGATTACGGGTTTCTTGGGTCAAAACTAAGATCCAGGCTTTCGGTGACATCTTGGATGCTGCTGTCCTGTCTGTGTCTGTTTGTGGTGAGGATGTCGAGGTCGTGGAGAGATTCACTTACCTTGGCAGTGATATTCATGTCTCTGCTGGCTGCGAGTCAGAGGTCAATAGACGTCTGGGTCGGGCCTGGGGAGTCATGGATTCACTGGATCATGGGGTGTGGCGCTGCCGGTACCTGTGCGGGAGGACGAAAGTCCGAGTCTTCAGGTCCTTGGTACTTCCAGTCTTGCTCTATGGGTGCGAGACTTGGACTCTGACCAAGGATCTGAGACGGAGACTTAATTCTTTGGTACCAGGTCTCTTCGGAGAATCCTTGGCTATCGCTGGTCGGATTTTGTGTCCAACGAGCGGTTGCTGAGAGAGACTCGGATGAGATTTGTTACCTGCATAGTCCGTGAGCGTCAGTTGCGGCTGTATGGACATGTGGCTCGTTTTCCTGACTCTGATCCTGCTCACCAGATTCTCTCAGCGAGGGAGTCTCATGAGTGGAGGAGGCCAGTGGGTCGACCACGTGCCTCATGGTTGCAACAGGTTGACCATCATCTCAAGGAGATGGGGATGGGCCTGGCATCTGCCTGGGGGATGGCCAGACGGAGGCCCCTGGAGTACCGGCGGGAAGTGGACGCAGCGACGTGCTATTCTGGAACATGCTCCCATACCTGACCTGACCTGATGAAGGGGTTCCAGAGAAATAATTTTTTCAAATTTTCACGAAATTGAATATGGCTGTCAGACCATGTGGCCTATCAATTATTTGTGAACACCTTGCTATCCCCAAGGCTTGGGGAATATGAATGTGAAGTTCCCCCTCGATCTGTCCAGCCGTTCTGGAAAAGATTTTCAAGGTTTTTGGGGTAAATCCAATATCACTGCCGAACCACTTGACCGATGATGTCATTAATTTTTTTTTTTCTGCGGACCAATTTATCCTGAGATGACCCTCACAAATTGCCATTCTGAACGGATGTAGCCTTATTCATATGCAGTTATGTCATAAAGAAGGCACCGATGACATCATTAAAAAAAAATCACACTTGTTCCCCATGGGGAGTACTTGACAGGTACCAAGTTTCAATTTTTTCCATGGAGCGATTTTCAGAGATTGAGGTCCAACGTTTCTCCTTTTTCCAACATGGCTGCCACACCAAGTGACCTATCACATCATAATTATCATTAAAACATTTTACATGAGGAGTTGCACCTGTAGTGAAAATTTTGTGTCAATCCAATAAGTGGTTCCAGAGAAAATGGAATAACAAAATGCAGACGCGCACGTAAGGGACCGTAGGTTTGTTTTGTAATCAGCAGACCCCCTTTGGTTAGTGTGATTGAAGTTTTTGCAAGATTGAAATATTATTTTGTAGATCAACATGGCACATTGATGCAGATGAGAACCTGAAGATGCAAGAAGTTTTCCAACGAGGGTCTGACATTACAGGTGCAGGGATTAAACCAAATATATTTTCAGCGGTCCACAATCACTTGGGCCATTCAGTACCGACACAAGTTAACAGAACAAACACATTTCTTGTTGCAAAGACGATAAAGTTTCACCACCCATCCCGATATGAATCAGTTTGATATTATCCTCGATAAAGGAATACAAAACATCCTAACAAGTATCTGTGATGTATGCACAGCAGTTGTCAAAATATATAGCAAATGAAAATGGTTCTTGGTCTTGGAAGCACAAGACAACACCCACATCCGGTGTTCCACTTCACTGTTCGGTTTAAATTTGATACAATCGATTTATAGATCATCTGCCATTTTAATTTTAAACGGTACATTCAGATCAGGTAAAGAAAAGTCATAATCTACCATCATGATTCAAAAGGAAAATTCACCAATGAATTGTAAAATCATTCAGGTGAAGGGGGGAGGTGGGGGGTTATGGGTCGCAGTCTTGTTCCATGACCAAACAAGACCTCATTAAACACCTTTGGTCCTGTGAGAGTGTCTGACATCTATAATGGTCCGAACAAGTGCAGGTGAAACCGGTCTACCAGTTGATCTGGCATCGTTCCGCCACGTTTTGTTCAATGATGTCTTTCTTGGTCAACCAATCTATGATGGAACAACTCTGACAACTCTAAGCTCCAATGATAAAGCTTCTGCATAACTACTGAAACCAGAATGCAAATTTCGTTCATATTTACCCAGTTTCAAACTGAAGTAAATAAGTGAGAGTTATTTACCGTACTCATCACGAATAAGAAATACGATTCACGAACGAGTCTTAAATCACGATTAAAATAGCTCACAAAACAAAATGCAACAATAACTGAAATAGTTAATCTCAAAAAGATAAATGCAGAACAAAAATTTACAAGGGCATCCAAAGTACTGTTTAACAAAGATGTTTTTCTTTCACATGGGAATGCATTTCAAACGTGATCAGGGAGCGAGTCGCTCAAACACCCAACCGGGTGCTGCAGGATGGGTGAGGACCCCGTCGGCATCATCTCCAGGCCTGGACCTACGGAACACAATGCGATCGTGCAACCGATTTGTGTGTCCCTGCCAAAACTCCATCACTTTGGGCTTCACCAAATATCCACCCCTACAATGGGAACAACAACATTGCCACATATCGTCTCACTGTCACATCCACATTCACATTGTGATGATAGCGATTTATTCGGTTGGACAGGGAAACATATCCACAAAAAAAAAAAAAATGTGATGGCTTCCACAACTTTCGATACAAAAATCGCAAGCTTACCATTGAGAAGGCATGGGTATCACGTCGGAATTTTTATATAGCTCTTCGAGTTGAGCTTGTTTCTGTTGCAGCACCTAAAACAACAAAAAGTGAGGTTTCCACCCAGAAAATCCAAATATTCTCCCTATTGTACATCCTTATAAATACCAAGCAACCTACATGTGTTTAGATATTTTCAATTAGCTCTTGTACATACAAAGAACGACAAAATATTTACAATTCCCAAAAAATTACGAGTTGCCTCTGCAGAAAAACGTGTGGTGGACGACAGTCAATGTATATGTAAGAACTGCAGCGATGACCCACTACAAAACACACAAAAAGCACAACATATCATATTTAAAAGTTGTGAGGATGTCAGGTTTGTATCATTAATTCCACACATAAAGCTATGGAATGTCTCTGTGTCAATGAGTATGAGAGTCTGCATGCAGATCTACTGTTATATAGATCATATAATCTTGGATCTATTGTAATCTATATACTCTGGCAAAACTGTATTGTCAAATATTGTCTTGTTTGTCTTTGCATTCTGAGCTGTACAGAGAAATCAAAAATATTTGCATGCAGATTGCTGAGAAGACTTAGACAATTTCAGGATCATTTGTGATTCACCAAGACAGTTTTGGAGCTATTAATTGGGATAAAAAAAAAAAAGATTACATTTGCAATAATAGTTTTTTGCCAATAGATGCTGTTGTAACTTGTATTGTTCAAGTGTCCAAACTTTTTGGCCACAATCTGAGATACAATGGACCCACCAAAATTTGCAATGATTGTCTTAATCCACATGATGCAAAATAAAAATCGATTTGAGCAAGAGAACTGCAAAATCTCACCGAGTAAACATTATGGTTGTGGCCTTTTTTGTTTCGAAAATTGAGGCTCGTGGAAGAGTGCATTGACAAATTGTTAAAAGGCAAGGTAGTGATGGTCGGGCCACAGATGGGAATCAATTATTATCAAAATAAATAAATAAATAAAGAGCGAAGTCAATTGCACGCAATCACAAATCCCCACGCTCCCCACCACAAGCAGAGTTGAAAGATGGCTACAAGTTCCATGAGGATTGATGCAATATCAAATTTTGAGTTGCACAAATCTTCTGTTTTGACCCCTATGACCCTAAGTCCCCACCCACTGGGACATGAAACAGGGGTCAAAGAAAAAAAAAAAAACCATTAAATATTCCATGAGTCTCCCAATGTTGATTGCATATATACAAAATTCCATGAAAAAACGTTTTAAAATGTGCCCGTAATAACATTTTTTGGTATGTGACCTTTTGACCCTGCCCCAGGGCCCCAGGAGACGAGGCCAAAATGATACCACTCTCGCACCTTCTTGCCATGTGGTGTTCATAACTACAAAGTCTGGTGAAATTCTGCACAACCGTTTAGGAGGTGATAGCATGACAGACAGATGGAGCCGATAACAATATCTCTCCTGTCCTTTTTTTTTTTTCTTCAAAACGTGTGGGGATGAAAAGTAAAGAGTAGAAGGAAGTACAGTAACCTGCAAATAAGAAAGTTAAGGTTAATCAGGGTAGAAAGGATTGCAGGTATGGATGGGGAGAAGGGAGGGGTGGGTGGAGGGAGGAGGTGAGGGGGGTGACATGAGATGGTTGTGCACTGCTTGCTCAAATTTGACTAAACGGTCCAAACAAGTTGTAGCCGTAGATCCCATAGTCTTTAAAACAGGTTTTGGATAGTTAGCTAATGCCACAGCGTAATTCCCACATAGGCATACAGCTCAGGGTTTAAATGTAATTTTAGAAAAAAAAAAACAACAGGAGCTTTTCGAAAAAACAACAACATTCACCAAGGAGCTGCTATACAAATGCGAGATGCAAGATGCTATCTTTGGTATTTGAGCAAAAATGGAATTAAATGTCAAAGCTGTGTATAAATGTCAATTGAGCAAGTTTGGTGCAAGTTTTGGTGGTTTATATCTAAAATACAGGGCGATTTATTATTATTATTATTATTATTTCATTAATTTATTTATTTAATGCAATCAATAACCCCAAATAATTCCCATTCACTAAAAATGATATGTTAGGAACCAAATATTTTGCGTAAATGTAGCCTAATGTTCCAGAAAGAGGTGACATGATCCTGAGAGTGAATCGTGCATCACGTGATTTATCACGTGACCCAGCAGTGACGTTTAATGGTTTTCACTCAGTCATGCCATGGACACCCACTGTGGAAAAACGCACATTTCTCGAACATCACATGAAGAATGCATCTTTTGGGGAATGTCAAATTGCATTTAAAAGTCACTTTGGTGGTCGTACGAAACCTTCAAAATCGGTGATATGGAAACTGGTGAAGCAGTTCAGAGAAACAGGCTGCGTGAAAGTCAAAAAGCACATGCGCCAGCCAAGTGTTGTTACACCAGAGGAAGTGGATGAAGTACGGGAAGGAATGGAAGAAATCGCTGAGATGGTTAGCACCAACAAGCTCACTGTTCATATTCCAGTGCAAGGAAGGTGGTCAAGACACTCAAACTTTATCTCGAAAAAAAAACTTCATGCAGTGCATCAGTTACTGGAGCCAGATAATGAGAAATGTGTCGCCGACTGTGAGTGGCTCCAGACGATGGTAAGAGAACAAGACAATGTTTTGGATGTTTTGTTGTTGTTTTTTTACAGACGAAGCATGGTTTCATCTTCCTGGCCATGTAAGTTCAAAAAAACACTCGTTTATGGCTAAGTGAACAACCTTACGCAATGCGTGAAAGGCCATTGCATTCCATGAAAATTGGTGTTTGTTGTGCTGTAAGTTGGCAAAGAATTATCGGCCCAATTTTCTTCTCAGAAACGGTAAACTCAGAACGCTACATCAACATAATCCGTGAGTTTTTTGGGCACCTTACAGAAGACGAAATCAACCAAGGATGGTTTCAGCAAGACGGTGCCACGAGTCACACTTCGTGATACAGCACGAACGAACCTCGGCTACTCTTTGGTGACCGTGTAGTGTCCAAGTAATTATGGCCACCTCGATCCCCAGATCTTATGTCACCAGATTTCTTTTTGTAGGGATATTTGAAGGATATGGTGTACGCTACAAATCCACATGCTCTTGGTGAATTAAAAGCAAAAAATCAGTGACACAATCAGAAATATTCCCCAAGAAATGCCACACTCTGTGCCACACGTGCTGTGAAAAATAAACTTGTGCCTGTAATATGGTGATGGACACTTTCAGCACTTCATTTAAGGTAATCAATTATGTGGATCATGTCACATCTTTCTGTAACATTCAGCTACATTTACACAAAATATTAAGTTCCTAACAGATATAGTTTTTGGTGCATGGGAATTATTTAGGGTTCTCAATGAAAAAATAAATAAATAAATAATCACCATGTACTTCACGCAATTGGTTGTTTCCATCTGACCACATATCTCATGATGCCGAGATACCTGGTTAAAATCCCATGTAATGTATTGCTTTATCCTTTACCTACAGTTCTTTTAATCCATATGTAAAAGTACAATGATATCTCTTAATGTCCTTACCACTCTCACGCATGTAAATATGTGAACAAGCAATTTAACCAGCCTTGTATCACTGTACTACAAATATACCTTGAGTAAGAACTACAACAAACCTCTCTGCTTGCGATGACTGTGCTTTGATGGCTGACGACAGCACCGATCTGGCTTGGTTTGGGTCTCGAATGGAAATACTCCTCAGATTCACGTCGAGGCAAGTGTTCCACGGAACCTTCTACCCGTACCTGATACAAACCACCTCATCAGTGCTTGCTTGACAAGCTTTACATATAAAAAGTTTTTTGCAATTCTTTGTTTGAAAGGAAACAAGATGCCTTAACACTTAAGCATACACACCATATTGTTAAATACAATAGGTTATTGTTACAAGGCAACACACACGATAACCAACTCGAACAAAAGCCAATTTTAATGGAGTAATCCTGTTTTTAAGAGACAAATTTCAACTCGATGTATTGAACAGCGGGTTGGGGTGCAGGATCGTTCAGAGGTGGATTAAGGTCTGGATCCAGATCTATAGCATTGATGCCTTTGTGCTATTGTATGGGTTCAGTTCCCAACCTGACTATAAACTGTTACCTTGGTGCCTCATAGGAAAGGCATCAATGTGTGCATCGCTCGTCAGATGGAACGTTCAACTGGAGACTCGTCTGCCAGCAAGGGTTGCTGCTGGTGGACGTTAAAGACTTTACAGCCTCTTTTGTGAAGAGTAGGCAATGGTCACCGGCATCCCGGCGAAATTCCAAATTCCTGCCCTGAATGACTGTGAAGGCAATGGCAAACCACTCAGTGTAATGCTTGCCATGACTGCTTCAGCAGCACCGAACCGAGCAGACCATGGAAGAGCGAGAGAGGGGAAAGATTATGAACAGTTAAATGAAGGATCTTCTGATGTAAAAGGTTATCAAAATCAAGGGAGGCACAAAGCACCCCTCCCTTTATGTGGGACGGTTTCTCTGCCCTCATATATCAAAGGCTATTCATTGCAACGAGCTGAAACTTGGAATATACATCGGACAATACATCGAATTAATGGCTTTTGAAACAAATTCCACCTCAGTGCCATATTTTTTTTATTTTTTTGATAGTTCTTGCTCATTAGCTATTAGCTTGAGTTCTCGTCTTATGCAGTACAAGTATGCAATGGCGGTGTTGTTAGAAGCAGAGACTCGTGCGGCAATTGAGGGAAGCACGAATCACCCCCTCCCTTTATATGGAAGGGTTTCTCTGTATGCAACTTTAACACAGGGACTGAAAATTCCTATTGCGTGGCCAGGGAGGGGGGGGTCACCCCCAAAATAGGTATTTGCTTTCTTTTCCAAAACCACATGCACGATTTTGATGAAACTTGACCACAACCCTTCAGCACCCATGATATTATTGGGGAAAATGCCAGGGGCATAGAAAAGGCAGCTTTATATGGTACTAGATGTCCTGTGAACCCGTTGGGTTCCCGTTGTGACAGCGGTTGATGAAAAAAAATCATTTCAAGAAAACAAAAAAAAAGACAGCTCCAACAAACTATACCGCTGAGGTTATTTGCATTGATCAAATACTCCCGAAGAGTACTTGAATCGGGAATTGATTTTTTAATAATCCTTTTTCATTGCCCAATTTGAACGAAACTTGATACTGCACAGCACAGACGAATGGTAAGGAGGCCCTAAAAATTTTTTGCGTTATAGTGTACCGTTTTGGCTGTATTTCGGGAACATACACATATACAAACATGCATGTATACAAGATGAGAGTTTTAGTAAAATATAGATGTGCCATGTGGCAAACTATAGAAAAGATGGGACATTCCGTGGCTTGTGGAAAATGCCAGACGATAGAAAATAAGGCACATTTAAAAAAATCTTGTGTGCTTGCTGTACTACCCTTGTGTTCTTCGGCGGAACCAAGTAATGGTCTAGAAAAGTTCATATAAAGGGGCGCCCTACACATATAGGTTAAAACCCGTCAGTACGTAATGTTTGTTTTTTTAACGTTGAAAACGAACACACATAAGATAATGTGCAAGTGTGTGATTAATTTGTATCAAAAATTGGTGCCCCTTCTTTTCTATTGTTTGTCACATGGCACATGCAATATAAAGGGGCCTTTTCTATGCCACTGGCATTTTCCTAAAGAAATTAAGTAAAACTCGATTGTGGACCGAAGAACGGCAAGCACACACGTTAATGAATCACTCTGCCTGTGAAACACCAGGATGACAGTTTATAGCTGAGTCAGGATTCAAACCCTAGCTAGACAGCATAGAGATGAGTGTACGCACCTTTAGGCCATCCTACCAGCCATATACTGTGCACATCTGAAGAGTTAATCAATGGACACAACCAGTACATGATGCAGAGATGATTGTGAAAGTACAATCGTTAATTTTTCCCTCTACCACCTGTACACTTATGACATTCCTAATCGTGTGTGTGTGTGTGTGTGTGTGTGTGCGTGTGCGTGCGTGTCCTGTCCACCTATTTCCCTCCACTTGCTGTCGGTTTTGTTGATCTCCACTTGCTGCCACCTGCTGCTTGCACCCTCTGTCATTCACCTATTCAAAGAGGATTGACCTGTTGTAATATTTTACAATTCTCACTACAAGGAGAGACACAAACACACCCAAAAAGATACTTACAGAACGGTGCAGAGGTTCCCAGTAAAATGACAATGCCGCAAAAGGATTGGAATCCTAAATGGAGAACAATTCACAAAATCAGTTTGAAATAAATAAATAAAAACAATCACAAACTTTGAATTTTGAATATGCAAACACACTTTTGTGTCATCATTGCAAAAATATTGTTATGGATCCAGGGTTCGAAGCTCGCCATGAGGGGAAGCGCTCGGGTCCCTCTCGAAGCGCTCGGGTCCTGAGGTCGCCGGGCACAGATAACTCTGCGCACCGGCAGATTGCTAGGCAAACACGAACGCCAATTGGCATGGCCAATCCGAGTAGGGTTACACTACTTCGCATGATACCTTAGCTGTGGATGGCCGGTGAATTAGGGTCACGTGCTCTCAGCTCACACTCAGATTACTGCCGAGCGTCACAGTGAGTGTGTGCTGGTTAACAAGAGCAAATTTTGGGGGTAGAACTTCCCGTATAACTATACTTGTGCACTTTGTCAGATCACTAAAGGAAAAGACAACCGAGACAGATTGGAAATAACAACAAACAATTATTTATTACACCCACACAAACAAGCAATCATTTAAAAACAAGTATTTATAAACAAAAGCAAAAAGGCGCATAAGAGCAGATTTAACCAAAACACATATTCTTCTCCAATCTTACTTAAACAAAAGACTTGGCCATCATTCACTCAGGGGTGAAGAATAAAACAAGGACTTGAAAATAAAATAAAAGTAAAGTATGGAGAAAAGAAAAGCAGTCTTCACTTTTCTCCCTCACCTCAAACAGCCCAAATATACAAGAGAATGCGGAGGAAAATGGATAGGGAAGATTGGTAATGGCGATGTGGCCCAATGGGGGACGTCCCGAGGTACCCAGACACAGTTGGCGAGTTCTCTCCGGCGTCCCAGATATGCCAGCTAGATATGCGAATTGCCCTGCTCTGGAAAAGCTTCTTCCTCCTCAAGCCCCCGTCGATGAGGTTCCACTGTTCACTCCCTCACAAGTGAGCTGTGTGTGAAGAGAACCGTGCCTCCTCGTCCTTGGTGGCTGACAGGCTCGAGAGGGCAGGACGACGTTTGTGGAAGAAGTGTTCTTTTCCCCACAGAAGCTCGACACCAATTGCTTGTGAAACCTTTCTTCACCCTCGTACGCTTTTTTCTCCTCCCCTCACAAGCATTCTCCCATCTTCTGTGCCTCTCTTTTCTCATGAGCTCTTTTCCTTCTCTCATGAGCTTTTTCCCTTCCTGTCATGAGTTCTTTTATTTTTCTCCCTCGAGACTTCACGAGCTTTCCCTGGCTGCTTCTGCATTTTCTTCTTCTCCACATCGATCTTTTTTTCCTTCTCATGAGTCGTCGTCTCTCCTCTCTCTCCTCTCCTCTCTCTATTGGTGGCTGGTCGATGGCATCACTTGTGGAATATGCCACGTCATTCTGAGGGAACCCTCAACGAAGCCCCAGCCCTCCCCCCCCATGCACCCAAGGCCACGACGAAAGCCCTCAGCCCTTCCCTGCACACTCAAAATGTTCTTTATACTGCACATACTGTTTTACGTGTTAGAAGCACTGTTTGCAGGCCACGAATGCCAAGCGTCATGAATATGCATGAGAGAAGAGACATAGTCCATGGTGGTGAAGGTTATCTGATCGGCCCGATGGATTAACGACCACAGACGAATCGAATGTGCCCAATTAAGCAATGTGAAAATGGAGGGAAAACTGAGAGGGCTTCCGCCAGACTGAGGGATGACCAAATGGCTGTGGGGCTGAAGGTAAGACCAATGGAGTGAAGAAGGGATTGTCAAAATGATGTTTGGTGAAGGGGATTATTGCTGGACTGTTGAAACGAGCCAATGGGGTAAAGGAGGAAAGATTGGAAGTAGCACAGGGGGAGAGAACGGACCGATGGGGATGAAGGAGGGATTGTCGAAATGAAATTTGGTGAAGGGGAGGTAACAGACTGGTGGTGTGATGGAGGAAAGATTGAAAGGAGCAGAGGGGTTGGGGGGGGAGGGATGGAATGATGGGAGTGAAGAAAGGGTTGTCAAAATGATGTTTGGTGAAAGGGAGGTAATGGACCGATGATGGGAAGGAGGAAAAATTTAAAGCAATAGAGGGATTGAACAGAACGAAGGTGTGAAGAAGAAAAGATTGAAAGGAGCGGGGCGGGGGGGGGGGGAGACGGAACGATGGGAGTGAAAAAAGGATTTGTCGAAATGATGTTTGGTGAAGGGGAGGTAATGGACCGATTATGGGAAGAAGGAGAGATTGAACAGAACAATGGTGTGAAGGAAGAAAGATTGAATGTGCCAGAAGGGGTGGGGGGAGACATTACACTGGGAAAATACAACCTAGCCAACGCATGCCCACCGAACAACTCCTCAACAAGGGACCAAGGACAAGCTAAACAAAGAATAATGAAATAACTGATCCTCGGGTCACCTATGCTCTCTCTCTCTCTCTCCCTGGGGTAAGTTTCCAAAACCATAACAATATCTTACCAACTCCCTCGCTTTTCGGCCCTCGTAATTGGTGAAAAAGCGGAAACCATCTTGATCAAACCCTTTCATAAGCACCGTGCGTGCTGAAGGTTTCCCATCTCTGGTCGGTAGAGATGAGCACAGGGAGGAGAAGGAATAATGAGGAAAAGGTTTAAGATTTGGTGAGAGGAAAGGGGGGAGGGGGTCAAAACAAAGGCAAAAAATTAAGAGAAAAGCAAACAATGTTATTGTTCAATTTCTGTATAAGTAACATTAAAAATAGCAAGTCGACAATTGAGATGGGCTGGCAGGATGGCCGAGAGATATGCACACTCACCTCTAAGCTGTCTAGTCTGAGTTGAATGCCGGACCCAGCTATAAACTGTCAGCCCCGGTGTTTCACAGGCAGGGTGATACATCAATGTGTGTGCTGTCCCTCGGATGGACGTTAAACGCATTTCCACTGCTCCAGAGTCAAATGGCGGTTAGCTTAACACCACTCCAGCTGATGCTTGACATTGCGCATGGTGAGCTAAGGCTTGTGTGCGGCTGCTCGACCATGGAAACCCATTTCCTGATGCTCTCGCCGAACAGTGCTTGCGCTGATGTTGCTTCCAGTCAGTTTGG
This sequence comes from Eptatretus burgeri, assembly GCF_056783735.1. Taxonomy (NCBI): domain Eukaryota; kingdom Metazoa; phylum Chordata; class Myxini; order Myxiniformes; family Myxinidae; genus Eptatretus; species Eptatretus burgeri. Next base: position 85,344,024 of record NC_140964.1, on the reverse strand, counting down.
GACTCAATTTGGGCTTAACTTCGGTCATTGATTGGAGAGTTTCATTGATGGAGATTTCTCACGCATGTGCACACGTACGTAATGTATCGTTTGTATGCTGAACCTAAGTGTTAACCGAGTTCATTTCCACCACACCTGTCTGTGCTTGAATGAAATTTGTAGCGCCTTAGATTTTATTAATCAAATGCATAATTATTTATTTATCGATTTTGTGTTCTCTCTTTCTTCCCCAACAAAACCCACCATCGTCTCCACTGTCGCAATCACACCATCCCGTGATTTGTTTGGGAAATAAATCCGTTGGTGTTAAAAGAGTGAAGAGCCTCGTCCCCGATTCACACACACGCAAAGCCGCCATTGTTCGAACGCAGTCCAAGGGAGTAAAAGCCACTTCGGTCCATCCGTCCAGCATCGGTGTGAATCGGCTTGGACACCACGATACCATACCATTTGAGCTTTTGTTTTCAAATTTTCAACAAACCTTTTGTATGAAAATAAGAAGAGCTCTAATTAATAAATTTTATATATTTAATTTTTACCCTCACCAGTGGAGAGGGTATTACATTTGGGTCCGTTTGTCTGTCTGTTTGTTTGCTTGTCCATCTGTTTGTGTCCACAGAAAGAGGTACTTTTCTCTACAACCGCTTGTCGGATTGACACAAATTTTTCACCATAAGAGCGACTACTCATTATAGAATGTTGTAATGATAACCATGACGTCATGGGTCACGTGGTGTGGCAGCCATGTTGGAAAAACAGAAAAACTTTGGACTTCTGTATCTCCGAATACTAATAATACAAACGGTGGACCTCCATCTCTGAAAAAACAAGGAAAAAATTGAAACTTGGCACATGGCAAGTACTCCACATGGGGAATAAGTGTGATTTTTTTTAGTGACATCATAGATGCCTTCGGTATGACGTGATAATTGCATATGTAGACACCACTACATCCGATCAGTATGAAAATTTTTGAGGGTCATCTAGGGGATAAATTGATCCACAGGAAAAAAAATTGATGACGTCATCGGTCACGTGTTTTTGGCAGCCATATTGGTTTTCTTCTGAAAACCTTAAAAAATCCTCTTCTCTGAAATGGCTGAACAGATCGAGGCAAAACTTTACACGTATGATCAGCTATCCATGAGGAACAAAACGTTCCCATCTATGATGTCATAGGTCACATGGTTTGGCAGCCACATGGGTGAAACTGCAGAACTTTTAAAAAAAGGAAAAATGAGATTTTCCTCGGGGGATCCGGGAGTGGGTTTCCCAGAAATTTTTGAAAAATTTATGGCAAAATATGCATTTTGGGGGGTGAATCTGGCCATATTGTAACAAAAACAAAAGCGATGCAAATGAAAGTGATATTTGTGGAAGAAAATTTTTTTTTTAATTTCACCTGAACATTCATTGCTGGAGCCTGGTGTTGGCTGAACGGTTAGGGTGGATGGCTTAAGATCTTAGGATCTTTTGCTTGAGCCTCTCTCCTGCTGTTGAATTAACACCAGGCAGGATGACTCAGTTCATCACCCTTCTGAGGTTATCAAAATGACTAACAGGGGGGCACTGCATCAACGGGCACTGCATCAGCGTTGGTCAGCGGTCAGTCGTGACCATATAAGTGATGGAAATACATCTGAAAGGAGTTCAAATGCCACAAGGGAATGGTAAGTTGCTGAGGTACTTAGCTGAATAACCCTCTGGAACCTTGCATGGCCGAACGCAGGTATGTTTGATGAAGGATCCAAGGAGAAATTGACTCCCGACTCTTCAGAGGAGCATCACCGACCCGCGTAAGGCAACGTGAGACATGCAAGGTGCCACAAAGGCATAGAAGAGCTCTTTACACATGAGTCACACAAAGGTGCCAATATCAGGGGAAAAATCGTTACCAGCAAAACTCCACGATAAGGTTTCCCTTTTCAGCATACCACCAGGCACAGAAAATCTCTGTGGAGTGGAATGAGTGATAGACACCAACAAATGGCAGTAATTTGTAGCCAAATCGCCAAGCAGGCAGATCTTTAGCATGGAAGGAAAAGACGTCCGAGGCGTTCGGAATCCAAGTCGATCCTTTGTTCCACTCGCGAACGAACAACCCACTTGTATCTCTTCCAGTTGCACACAGTTCCTGAAAACACCCGATCAACCCGAGCTCGAGAATCCATCCATCCATCGGGCCATACTCTGTGCAGAGCATTGGTACTGCGTAAACAGTCACCTTGGCTATTGGGCACAATCCTGGACGGGTCGCCACTCCGACACAGGGAGCTCAAGAATATTTACATATTATAACATGAAAATGATGCCTCGACCTTTTGTGAGACAATTGAAGAAGAACTATACCGAAGAATAAATAGTAAGTATGGTCTCGGTGACAACTCGAGGGGTCTTCTACAGCTATTATAAATCGCCCACGAGGGATGAATGAACGTCACAACCTTCCATTAAGATCAGGGGATCCGCCTTTTCTTCTTCCCAGCTCCCTTTTACAATTCCCTCCATCTTCTTTCAACTTAATCTCTATATTTTCATTCCAAAGAGCATCATTCCAATCACAAATTAAGACTACACTATTAACATCACAAAATAAAATGTTAACAAACACTCATGATATAAACAAATATAGTGTTCATTGTCAAGTGAGGCATAGTAATAAGCATCTGCTCTTTGTCCATTTTTCTGTATATGCTTGTTGAATTATTTATTTGTCAGAGATTCTTTTGTTGATTGAACATTTGATTGATTTAAATTCATCCATTTCTTATTAATAAATTCCTTGTTGACGTTTCAACCTGTCCGTGATTGTCATTTCCTTCCATTGATCCAGCATTGTCCGAACCTAGACTGGGAGATAATTCCCAAACAAAGTAACCTGTCATAGTCAGCGTGCACCAGCGGTAAACGCTCTGCCACCTTACTTAAGATCTGATCAAGATAAGATCGGTGCATCACTAAGGGCACGATCCCCGGTCAGGAGGCCACATGTCCTCTCGTTAAATGGAAAATTTGACGGTAGACACTGGAACTCGTGGTTATCTGAATAGCATTCGTGGTTAAGCAACCCACCGCACCACAAAGTTAATTGTGAGTGGTGGCCCCAGGTCTGGTTCTTCCGAGGAGAAACGAGGATTAACCCCTCATAATACACTCGGTACCCGTAACAATTTTTTTTTTAATTAGAAGGCGCTTCCAACCAAAAGTTTAAAAAGCAGATTGGGTCTATTGTGCCTGATGAAGCCGGCGAAACTTTGCCTGAGACCGTGTCTGCTCTCGCTTTTTTGTTCAAATAAGTGGAGTCAATCTACTTTTTAAACTTTTGGTTGGAAGCACCTTCTCCTTTTAAAAAATGCGTTAACCCAAACGCCACAATCTTATACAATACTAGCATAACCCGCGCTCTGCGCGACATGTTGGGGTGGGTGTGTTTGAGAAAGGAACTGATGCAGAGTATCAGTAGTAATTTTACTTTAATGCAGTAAGTGGAATATGATTTCACTGTTTCAGAACCATTTTATTTACTTTTTTTTGTACCATGCACCTCATATGGTCTTTGAGATAATGTAAGCCGAATATCACGTTACTCGAGTGCAGAACAAAGTCGAAGATAGCGCGACACGAAACCACAAACTCGGAAATAATACACAAGATATATGTGTAATCTTATACAATCTTATACGATATATCTTATACAATATGTGTGTGTGTGTGTGTGTGTGTGTGTGTGTGTGTATAGATATATATTTATTTATTTTGCAATAAAGTTAAATCAGTCCATGGGAAGGTGCATTATTTAAGCAAAACATTATCGAAGAATAAACGTTTTTGAAGAAGATGATGCTCACTTAGTGCTGGTGGCCAAGCACATAGCGTTTGGCTCTCCAATTTCCTTGCACTTCATGGCCACTTTAAACCACTCCTCAAACTGTTTTATTGGATCCAACGACTGCAACTTGGATTCATCCAGCACCTGTTGGCGTGACATTTGAAACGTACAAAAAGCAACATTTTAACCTTTGTTCTCGAGAATGAATTTAAATAAAATTTCACACACCATGTATATTGGGTCAAACTGTTTAACATTCTAATCTGAGTTCTTGCCTCAATGCTGTGCAAAAAAATGTATATAGTGGCCTGCAAAAGGATTCACCTCCTACCAATAATGCACATCGAGATGAATTACGAATTATGTGGAATCAATTTTTCCAAATTAACTTTTTAATTCACAATTTAACAGATCAAAGTAAACACTGTTATAGCTGAGGGAGGTTACATGTCAGGAATACAGTCAAAGCTCGTTACTATGCCACCTCGCTTCTATGCCACTCTCGCTATTATACCACTTTTGCTCGGTCCCGACAAAATTCAATACAAAATAAATTTACTATGCCACCCCCTACTCTCGCTACCATGCCACTACTGTGTGACTGTTAAAAGGCACGAGTCGTGAAAAAGTCTGTATTGCGCAGTGCTCGATTATCACACTCACGTCCAAAGGCGAAGCGACTAACTACAGTCCAGCTGCGCACAACATAACTCAATACGTACGCGCATAGTTAGACTGTGTCAAAACACGCGATTCTTCTCCCCGATGCCAGCCACAACAAGCCAATCACAACACGCACAACGAGACACAAAAAAGCGCGAGCACACACACAGACACGCAGGCACACGTACAACAGTGACATCATTTTTTTTCAAATTCAGCCCATAATGTCAGCTCAGAAACGCAAGCGAACCGACTTTACGCTGAAGGAGAAGGAGATCATCGATGCCGCGAAGAAGGAGCCGAATCAGTCCAAGTTGGCCAGGGAGATTAGCAAGAAATGCGGCGTCCGAAGTTAAGAGAACCACCGTGAAGGGCATTCTCAGCAAGAAGGATGCAATCGAGGCTGCAATCAAAGCTGGATTTCCATCGAAGCGCATGAAGTTGACGCAGGCTCACGACCCGAAGCTTGATGAGGGAGTGCTCATGTGGCTGAAGCGATCAAGAGGACAGAATGTGCCTGTCAGCGGCGATCTGATCAAGGAGAAGGCGATGAAACTGGCCGAGTTGATGCACATCCCAGACTTCATGGCGAGCGACGGTTGGTTGGGCAATTTCAAGAAGCGCCACGGCATCACGTTCAAGACAGTGCAGGGCGAAGCTGGAGCGGTGGATTCGCAATCCCTTCTTGAGTGGCAACAACAGGTTCTCCGGCCCTTACTGGGCAGTTCTCCGCAGACGACGTCCTTCAACCTGGACGAGACTGGACTCTTCTGGCAGCTGCTTCCGAACAAGACCATGGCTTTCAGGGGAGAGCGGTGTACTGGAGGAAAGAAAAGCAAGCAAAGGATCACTCTTCTGGTTGGGGCAAACATGAGCGGCAGCGAAGTTCCTCTTCTGGTGATTGGCAATTCCAAGAAACCCCGTGCCTTCAAGAACAAAGAGATCCCGGTCAAGTACAAGGCGAACTCGAAGGCGTGGATGACGGCGGAGCTTTTCGAGGAGATGTTGCGTGCGTGGGACGGACGACTCGGCCAGCAGGGACGCAGAGTGCTGGTCTGTCTCGATAACTTCTCTGGCCACCCTCCCGAGCTCGAGCTGAACAACATCCAACTGGTCTTCTTCCCACCCAACACGACAGCCACTTCGCAACCAATGGATCAGGGAATCATAGAGAACCTCAAGCGCCACTACAAGAAGCTCCTGCTATGCCGCCGGCTTGAGGCCATAGACGAGGGAAAGGAGTTCAAGTTCACGTTGCTCGACGCTCTACACGTCGCCAGGCGTGCTTGGGGAGCAGGTCGGCAAGTCGACGATCAGGAACTGTTTCGCGAAGGCGTCAAGTTCATCGAAGAGGAGATCCAAACTGAGCCACAGGATGCGGAGCTGCCCGACATCTGGGAAGCTCTGCCTGCCGAGGAAAAGATGCACGAGAACGAGGAGATCGAGCTGTCTGACTTTCTCGAAGCCGACGAGCGCCTCGCGACTGGCGGGTATTTCACGCTGGAGTAGATTGCGGAGGAGATTCTGTGCAGTGAGGAGCCGGTGGAAAGCGAAGATGACGAGGTAACTGTCGAGGAGGAAATCGTTCCGTTCGAGGAAGCCCAGCGCGCTTGTAGCACCGTCCGGAAGTTCATGCAGCAGAGAAGCGGGAAGCCCGGTGTGATGCAAGCGTGCGATCGGCGAGACAACGAGATGCACGAGATCCGCCGAAAGAAGATGCGCCAGCCGACGATTCTTGAAAGCTTTGTGTGTCGTGAATTTCTCGCCATGCCATATGTTAGTGTGTGAACTCTGTTAGTGTGTGTATGTTCTCCGTTCGCTTTGCTTATACAACAGTCGTGCCTTTTACTTGCTGGAATAAATTTTGTCTAAAGATTAACTAGAGATGGGTAACTTGAGAAAATAAGGCCGTTTTTACAAAATCTCGTTACTATGCCACTCTCGCTACTATGCCACTTTTGCTCGGTCCCGACGGGTGGCATAGTAACGAGCTTTGACTGTACCTGCAAAAAACATGTACAAATCAAAATTCACTGGTTGTAAAAGTATTCAGCCCCTTAGGTTAGCACTTGGTGGAAGCACCTTTTGCAGCAATGACTGCTATGAGTCTCTTGTGGTCGGTCTCTACAAGCTTGGCACAGTGAGATGGAGAAATATTTGCTTATTCTTCACGTGAAAATTGCTCTAGTTCTGCCAAGTTTGATGGGGATCGTCGATGGACTGCAATCTTCAAGTCTCGCCATAAATGTTGAATTGGGTTTAAAGTCAGGACTTTAACTGGGCCACTCAATGACGTTTATTTTCTCCTTATTCAGCCACTCCAGTGTGGCTTTAGCTTTGTGCTTCAGATCATTGTCCTGCCGTCATGTGAATCTCCTACCAGGTTCAGATTCTTAGCTGACTCAAGCAGGGTTTCATCCAGGATTCTCTTGTACTTTGTACCGATCTTTGTCCCTTCTATCCTGCCAAGCTTTCCAGTTCCTTCTGTTGAAAAGCAGCCCAAGACATGATACTGCCACCACCATGTTTGACAGAAGGAATGGTGTTGACCGAGTGATGTGCAGTGTTCGACTTGCGCCAGATGTAACGCTTTGAATTTAGACCAAAAAGTTTAATTTTTGCCTCGTCTGACCACAAAACCTTTCTTCACACGCCTTCAATAACATCGAGATGCTGTTTCGGAAATGCCATCCGAGCTTTTGGATGCATCTTTTTCAGTCAAGGCTTTGTTCTTGTCATATAGATTTTGGTGAAGATCCGAATTCAGAACCAGACACTAATTTTTTTTTAATTATCTAAATGATGCTTCACCATTGAGAGATGTGACCAACAACGATATACAATACGGTATCTCAAAAAGTTGTGGACAAGTCGTGACAAGATTAGGTGGATGAGTTGGTTTCGTGACAAGAACAAGGAAGTTCTATTTTGGTTAAGGTCCAGATCCGGCCTATCAGTGGGATACAAAACGTTAATGGTTCAGCCTGACGAAGATATACACTCTACCGAGTGTCGTTCTCGTTCCCTCTGTTGTCTCCAAGACACGCACAGTTCTTCCAGTAACCCACCCCTGATTAACTTTCCAAAATCATGGCTGACTGCATACCCCAAATCTTTCATTCCTCTTTTGCCCCTCATTTGTGGAACTGCCATGCAAAGACGGTTCCATCGCACTCTTTTTTCCAGGTCTTCAAGCAGGCAGTACACCACCATTTCGTATCATCCCCCATCCTCACTCGTGAACTTTTCTACCCACAATAAGTCAACCCTCTTACAATTGTGATAGCATGTGTCCTTCCCTTTTTTCCTGTTCATTCATTCTCTTACTTGTTGTGTCCAAGTGTGGCTCCAACGTCCCCAAAGTTGCCTTTCTACTCTCCATTGCCTTGATGTCAGATCTTGAGGACAAAATAAAAGTCTGATACAGAGGTGTCACAAGGATGCAGTAATGTAATTTTATCTGTGTGTCAACTGTTGCTTTGACTGTGCTGGTTTAAACGGGTTTTTTTCCTTTTCGCTTCCAAGTTGAGCGATCATATTCAACTTGCTTCTAATTTGTTCAGTAGAAAATGACTATGACGGAGTACTTAGGAACACCATCTTGAACCAATTGTTCAAGCTTTGCTATTAAATTGCTTAGACCACCGAGTGATACAAATGCGTACTTAATCGTTAAGTGTAAGAATATGAGCTTACACAATGCAGATATTTTGTAACCTGAGAAAGAAAAACAAATCCTATTGCCAGCAAAATCTAATGATGGAATGTCAGAGACAAACTATTGGTTCACGAAAAAAAATAAGTGACCACTATATTCGTTATTGTTGTGTGTGTGTGTGTGTGTGTGTGTGTGTGTGTGTGTGTGTGTGTGTGTGTGTGTGTGTGTGTGTGTGTATGTGTGTGTGTGTGTGTGTGTGTGTGTGCCTGTCTGTCTGTCTGTCCTGAGCATAGCTCCGTGGGTTTTGATCCGATCCTGATAAAATTTTGGTGGGAGGTTTATATCATGATCTAGTTGTGTTTTCCTGAAAATGGGCATGGTGCGCCAATTATGGGCGGAGCCACGCTAAAAAAAACGTGTTTTTAGGGGGTAGATGATTTCAATTTGCATCTTCTCCGAGGGGTTTTGTCGAATCTGACAGGGTTTCGGTATTTGTTTAGCCCAATGGCAGCTGCATAGCCCCACGGAGCTCGATTTTTCATTTTAGTCCCAAGGTCAAGGTCACAAGGTCACGAACTAAGAAAATTTAGAATTTTGACATAAAAATCATATGACCGCCCAAACTTTGAGAGCGAGGATGACAATATTTTTTATGCATAATCTTGAGGTCATTCCCCACCTAAAGTCTTGAAACCATTTTGCTCTATCTCGATCACCTTGCTCGTGGCGCCCCCTTCAAGTTTGTTTTTACACTGATTTCATCAAAGTATGGATAATCCGAGGAGTGCGAAATGCCATAGAGCCTATATGACGTTATTAACCTCCACCATCTTCGAAGATGGATGGAGGTTACTGTTTTCACCCCTTTCTGTTTGTTTGTTTGTGAACAGTATTACGGAAAAACTCAACGGATTTCGACGAAACTTGGTGGGGGGGTTCGGTATGGTCCAAGGATCATGCCATTAAATTTTGGACTTGGTCCCCCCCCCCAAAAAAAAAATTGTTAGAGAAAATTTTTTTTTTGCATTTCTACATGTTTTAAGTGATTTCCAACCCCCCCAATTTTTTTTTTACCCCCCCCCCCAAAAAAAAGAGAAATTTTTTTTTGCATTTCTACATGTTTTAAGTGATTTCCAACCCCCAAAAAAATTGTTACCCCCCAAAAAGAAATAGAAAAAAATTTTTTTTTTGCATTTCTACATATTTTAAGTGATTTCGAACCCCCCCCTCCCCAAAAAAAATTGTTGGAGAAAAAAACTATAACTGTCAGCACTGTTGACATCATATTTAATGAATAAGATACAAGGTTCACTCGAGTGACCCAGCAGTATTGGTGGCGGAGGTTTTGCACTCTCCCGAGTGCTCCCCCTCTAGTATTGTTCCTGAAATGTTCCAGAGGAAGTTTTGCACCAAAGGTCATAATCCTTGACCTTTGACCTTTAAAGTTCACAAAGGTCAAATTTTCAAAGTTGTGGGAATCGAACCGGGTTTTCGACCTTCTTCGACGAACTAACTCCATTAAGCTATAGCACGTATCCTGTTTCCTTATTTTAATGTCCACAACATTGTTTTGTGACCTTTAAAGGTTATGCAAAGGTCAAATTTTGAAAGTTGTTGAACGAAACCGGGTTTTCGACATTTTGCAGCTAATAAACCTGTCACTCGTACCACATCATGTTGATCATTTTTATAACTTGGTCAAACATTATCACATTGTCTCATCCTTGACTTCTGAAACAATCTACATCGTCAAATACCGCTCGTGAACCATCGTCGTCTTCTGACTTGTTCAATATAAAATGCTCAAGTGTTCTTCCAACTTTATCATCAACCTGTGGGTAATATCAAGTGAACAATCATCAAAGAATAATATAAACTAGAAGGGCACTCGGTAGAGCACACACTCCCGTGAGACTGATTAGTTTACGTTTTGTATCCAACTGATAGGCAAGATCTAGATTCAGACTTGAACCAAAATCAAGTCAGCTTGTTCTGGTCACCGAACCTAACCTATCCACCAAGTTTCGTCCAAATCCATCCACAACTTTTTGAGATATCATGCGAAATATCGTTGTTGGCCTATCTCTCAATGGTGAAGAATCACTTAAAATTTCTAATATCCAGATCCGTATCCCGATTTTCACCAAAATCGAATCAATTCATCCTTGTCACACACATCCAAACTGTCCATCAAATTTTACCCAAATCTGTCTGCAACTTTTTGACATATCTTGCACACAAACAAACAAAATACACGTGCTTAGCACGATACTTGCAAAATCCACCCCCCCCTTCCCCCCCAAAAAAAAGTTGACATGGATACATCAAATTGTCCATTTCATTAAGATTAAAATTGACAATCTTAATCAAAGTTCAGGTCAATCGGATGAAAACTGATGATTTTCCAGATTAAATTCGATTTTATAAAGTTGAGCTGAAGTTGACCTTTGATCTTTCGACTTCAAAAATAGTTACTTTCCCAATTCATTGATGCACGATGCAATTGCCGTTTCATAATCAAGTGAATCGGATGAAAATTGATGATTTTCGAAGTTTGACCTCGAGTTGACCTTTGACCTCAAAAACAGTTGGTTTCCCAATTCAGTGACCCAATATGCAAATCCTGTTCAACTTTCAAGTTGATCAGCTGAAAAATGACAATGAAAAAAAAAGTTGACCTCAAGATGATGACCTTTGACCTCAAAATGAATCGGTTTCTCAGTTGTGACTACCTCTGAAACTTGGTAAAGTTTCATGACGATCGGTTTAGAATAACTGTGACCTGTAGGCAATTGACAGACGAGCAAAGAGACAAGATATTAAGTCAACTGACCGACAGACTCGCAAATCTTCCATTTTGCAAGTAACAGACAAGCAAACAGACGTGGTGAAAACACAAGCTCAGTCCTCCTTTGGTGATCGTAGGTAACAAGGATATACTGCAACAAGGAACTCAAACACAGGAGGAGGTGATTAGGTCCATCAAGCCTGGAAAACCATGCCAACATCCAAGTACTCCCCATCCCCACGACCTCTAAATACGATCCAACTCAATTTTAAAACCATCTACTGTTTCTGCTGTCAATACATTTGCAGGGAGACCATTCGATACATTAAGTGCTCTCTGAGTGAAAGACCCCTGCCTTATGACCATGCTAACTCTCCTCTTCTTTACTCTGAAACGGTGGCACCTGGTTCTGTGAGTGTTCATCCTTCTTAAAAACTGAACTGCACCGATTCAGTCTATCCGCTATCCCCCTCATTATCTTAAACATCTCCATTATATCCCTTCACCATCACCTCATTTCTTTATCATGTAAAAAGTCAATGCTACAATCAATCTTGGAGTCCGATGCTGAAGCCCACTTATGGCAGCTATGTCCTACTTCGGATGTGGCGACCAAAACTGGACACAATATTCCAGATGAGACCTCACTAAATGACTGTACAGTGTCAACACTACCTCTTTTGATTTATAATTACTGTACGGTGGAACCTGAAACCCTATTAGCTTTACCTACAGCTGCCTGCCACCATACTGTCTGCTTATCCACCCACCCCCACCCCCAGAAAAGATCCGAGGTTCACCCCCACTTACATCCTCCCACTCACAGCCACCCTTTGATTCCTATCACTAAGCCAGTTTGCAATCCAATTAACTACCTGACCCGTCACTCCACAAGCCCTCACTTTGGCTAGCAACCTCCGATGTGGTACCTTATCAAATGCCTTCTTAAAGTCGAGATATACTATGTCCACTGCCTTTCCCTCATCCACCCAATTAGAAACCGATTCATGGAACTCTAACAAAATTGTTAAACAGGAACGACCTTTGGTAAACCCACACTGACTACCTTTAATTGGTTTCTATTTGTTTAAATGGTTCCTCATCTGGTCCTTAATTAATATCTCCCACACCTTCCCCACAACTGAAGGTAAACCAACAGGTCTATAGTTTCCCAATTCTTCTTCTTCTTCTTCTTCTTTCGGCTGCTCCCGTTAGGGGTCGCCACAGCGGATCATCCGTATGATCCGCATAGTGATTTGGCACATGTTTTACGCCGGATGCCCTTCCTGACGCAACCCTGGTCGCCTCTTACGACACAGGGATATGGTACACCTATTTTAACCGGGGTATACACCGGCCCAGTATACTGGTACTCATTTCGCCGACCTCGGAAGGATGACAGGCTGAGTCAACCCCCTGGTGTATTAATTCAGTGGCCCGACGGGGCTTGAACTCAGGACCTTTTGGATCCCAAGCCGCTGCCCTAACCACTGCGCCAACACCAGGCTCAGTTTCCCAATTCTTCTCTGGATCCTTTATTAAATAATAGAATTACATTTGCTACTCTCCAATCCTCCAGGGAACTATTGAAAATATCCCTTAACATCTTGCTTACCTGCTCAGACACCTCCATCATTACTCTCGGGTGCATATTATCATATTATCTGGCATATTATCATATTATCTGGCATATTATCATATTATCTGGCATATTATCTGGACCCGGAGCCTTATCTACTCTTACATTTCCTTGTTGTTCCTTTACTTCCTCCACTCCAACCTGGATCTTCTGTAAAAGACCTTCCTCACCTCCTCGATAGATACTCTCAGCTATTGGCAATTCTCCTGACTGTTCTTGTGTCAATGTAGAAACAAAATTAGATATTTAATAATCCTGCCATCTCACCCTCATCGTTCACTCTACTGTGCTCTGTCTCTATGGGCTCACACTCCTCTTCACCCCTTATATACTTTAAACAATGTCTTCTTCTTGTTTTTATCTTGCCAAAACGAAGTTTTGCAAGATATGTTAGTCAGCTTGTATGTTTTTTTTTTTGTTTTTTTCCTTTTGTCTGTAATGACGTATAAAAAATTCTGCAGAGTACAGTTATCATTAGAAATTTTTGTAACTTCGCATATCAGAGGCCTATAGAGGTCCCTTTCAGTGCACAAAATTTTGAAGGTCAAGGTCAAGGTCACTTTGTCGCAAATCAGGGGAGTCGACGAAACCCTTATTTTTTGAGTAATTTTGATCGGATCGTCTTCAAACTTCATGGGAATATAGTTCATGGTCTGGCGCTCAGCTGATTAATTTTTGGTGGCGATTGGCCTTGACCTTCATGGTTAGCGCCTGAGGTCAAACATATTTGACCCCAAGGTCAAATTTTCAAGTTTTAGGAACCATATCGTGTCGTACCTCAAATTGAACACCTCGATGAGTGCTTTCTAGATATGTCAAGCTTGAGACATTATGACGTCATTTGGTGACGTTATGAGGCAAACATATTTTTCATGGTTACTCTGTGGAACGATTCTCATCGGAATCTCTCGTAGGCAGATATTCCTCAAGGAGTCGCTCCTGGTGGATAGCAGCTCTGTTCACCTCACTGTGACCTTAAAGAAGTCACACGTGGTCACCTTTTGGCAAGATACGGGTCACCCTGAGGGTGACATTGGTTTATGTTTAATATTGTTAACAATGTCCTTTTCATCCTCCCTTTTGCTTTGCGGGTTGTTTTTTTTTTAAGATTATTCCATTTATCGTATTGTAATTTCGTAAATACATTATGACGCGTTTCGCTATTGGCTTAATCAAGGCACGTGACGAAATATCGGAAGTTGTTGTTGTTGTTTTGTTTTTTTAGCCGACAAAACCTTCAGGACGTTGCTCGAGGACACATTTGTCCTTGTTTATTCACGAGTCTCTGTTTACTCCTCCACACAGACTCAAGTCCTATTCCATAATGTTTTCTCCTCCTTCATTACACTGCTCACCCATCCCGGGTCTCTTTACACCTCCACCATTAGATCTCCCATCCTGTAATACACCTCCTCAGCCTCCAAATTGGCTGCTTGAATGTTGGTTAAAACGGAAACGTCGAGCAGTTCGCACCTCCTCGTCCCCACAGTAAGGTTTCCTCATCGAGGTAAAATCCATGTGTGAAAGACCACACGGCGGGACCGGGACCCTCGTTCGCGTCACACCTCCCAACAAGGCTCTGATCCCACACTTGTTTCCTTCCACACGGACGTCGACGTCGGTGGGTCCAACGGTGAGGTTCAAATAAAAAGATAACCGTCTGGCCTTTCGCCACATCGTCCCGCTTCTTCGAGCCCACTTCGCACAGGTTGTTTTAAGATCTTTGAGGGAATTCACAGCGTTAAACGAACACAAAAACGATCTCGAAACAAAAATGTTAGAAATACTTTAATTTTTGAACCCTTTTATCTTTATACACCGCCCCAAGCGCTCGCGCGAGTGAAACCCATTCTGAAGTACCACGAACCGTGGTCTTGAGGTCGGAATTTTTCAGGAGCCGCTAGAGGACGCTGTGATTCGTGTTCCTCCCCAGTCCCAAGGTTTCCCAAACGTTTTCGGTTTCATACGGAAGGAAGATCGGACATAATCAGTACACGCGTGCAGGAGTACAGGACAGTCGGCTTTATAGCCATTTGACTCACGATTACCTGCTCTGCTTTACAAGCTCGCTTGGTGTGTGTGTGTGTGTGTGTGTGTGTGTGTGTGTGTGTGTGTGTGTGTGTGTCTGTCTGTGTGCATGTATGTGTGTGTCTGTATGTGTGTGTCTGTATGTGTGTGTCTATGTGTATGTTTGTGTGTGTGTGTCTGTATGTGTGTGTCTATGTGTATGTTTGTGTGTGTGTGTCTGTATGTGTGTCTATGTGTATGTTTGTGTGTGTGTGTGTCTGTATGTGTGTGTCTATGTGTATGTTTGTGTGTGTGTGTGTGTCTGTATGTGTGTGTCTATGTGTATGTTTGTGTGTGTGTGTGTGTCTGTATGTTTATGTTTGTGTGTGTGTGTCTGTATGTGTGTGTCTATGTGTATGTTTGTGTGTGCGTGTCTGTATGTGTATGTTTGTGTGTGTGTGTCTGTATGTGTGTGTCTATGTGTATGTTTGTGTGTGTGTGTGTGTCTATGTGTATGTTTGTGTGTGTGTGTGTGTGTGTGTGTGTGTGTGTGTGTGTGTGTGTGTGTGTGTGTGTGTGTGTGTGTGTGTGTGTGTGTGTGTGTGTGTGTGTGTGTGTGTATATGTGTATATTGTTGTGGTTGACGAAATTCGCAAACCACCATTCAGGTCCCGTAGGTGAGATATCTCTGTAAGTATATGTGTAGTTAGGCCCAAACCCGTTGTTTAGAAGGAATAAATGTTATTCATTCGGGCTGCGACCCTTTTAGATAGCCGTTTTTCTTTTACTATCTTTATTTTGGACCAGCCGCCATTACTGCCATTACTACCACCACAACTACCACCAACCACGTCTCAACAGCCATCACACAACAACCACCAACCGCAACGCCGCTTCACAACAACAACAACGCCAACAGCCACAACCCTTACCGTCACATCTCGCTCTCGCAACCATCGCATCACCGCCATTCCCGCGCCACTTGTGGGCACCGATCCTGGACTCGTACAGGGCGCGCACCGAGCAGCGGGTGCAAAAACACCAGCCTTTCCGAGAAATCGGATCAAGAATGATTCACGCCCACTTCTGTTCCGTCCTATCAGCGAGCATGGGGCGATTTGGCCCCGCCTCCAGGCGCGTCGGAGTATAATCGCGACATGCAGATTCGCGGATCAAGAATGATTCACGCCCACTTTTCCTCTGTCCAATGGGGAGCGTGGCTCCGCCCCCGAGCCGTTCCTGATCCAAAAATCTGCATACGGTTTCTCCTGTCGCACTATAAAGCGCCGAGCGCGGAGCGAATGAAGTCAGTCAAGAGTGGAGTTTCTGAATCAAAGCAGTTGGACGGAGTTGAGAAGAGTGGAGAGTGGGAGAGTTGGAGAGTTGTGGCGGCGGCGAACGCAGTTGGAGGCAGTTGGGAAGAGTTGAAGAGTTGAGAAGAGGAAAGAGTTGGAGAGTTGTGGCGGCGGCGAAAGCAGTCGAGAGAGTGTCTGTCGGGGTCCGGAGAGGCTGGAGAAGCCAAGAATCTTTGTGGAGGTCTGCGCTCGTGTCAGAGTCGGGGAGCTGCGGAGAGGGGAGGCCGGTAACGCGACCGAGGTCGCAGAGGAGTCGCTCGTCGCGGGACCCAAGCCAGCCAGATTTCCTCTTTCCCCCGAGCATCAACAACCCCCTCCTGTTTCCCCCCGTGCTGAGATAGTGTGAGAAGGGGGCCCGTTCCCACCCCATTCCAGGCAGTGCCAGCGAGGCCCGCGGAGTCGGGGCGCCGCCGCCATTTTGCGGCTCATCACCAGACGGGTAGGCTCGACGCGGTCTCGGCCCCAGGCCCGTCTGCCCCCCTCATCGTTGAGGGTGGCCCCTTCCTTTTTCTTTTGCTTTGAGTATATGTGTTGTCGGCGCCGTCTGTGAAGTAAAACTGTATAAGTGTTGCCGTGTGCTCGGTAGTCAGTAGTAGATCTGCATTGTGTTTCTTTTGTTGCATTTGCTTTTTGTGCAGAATTGTCGAGTTACTTTTACATTTGCTTTTGGTGCATAATTGTTGAAATTGTATATGTGTGCTTTCCGTTTGCCGCGGAATAAATGTGCTTTATGTTGAACTGTTTTTTCCCCGTTTCGCTTCGTCTTTTCTTTTATTGAATCTCCATCTTACTTCACGTAAAGGGTTGGTTGTGGGCTAAAAACGCCCAATAATTAATCGGAACCGTCGAGGTTGACGATAACACCGCTCGGTTATCCCGATAGTACGGAACGGGTCGCTTAAAGTGGCCCGTGTCCGAAGTCGACCTGCGGCGAGGTGCAATCGCCCGGTCTACCCTCCGTGTGGGTACTTAGGTAGGTCGAATTTGACGAGCAACCCTATCCCACGCGGGGGGCCGATTGGCACGATCGTGGTGAGGCCGAAAGGCCCACCCGTGACTAGTTCCCGGCGTTAGTCCGAGAGGGTCACGACGGGATTGTCCGTCCGGTGGGCGACGTGCCGCGATTCGAGTTACGTGGCCGTTCGCACGCCGGCGGGCGCGAATCCGCAACAATATGTATGTGTATATGTGTGTATGTATGTTTATGTGTATATGTGTGTGTATGTGTGTATGTGTGCGTGTATGTATGTGTACGTGTGTGTGTGTGTATGTATATGTATGTGTATGTGTATATGTATATGTGTGTGTATGTATATATATATATATATATATATATATATATATATATATATATATATATATATATATATATGTGTGTGTGTGTGTATGTATGTGTATACGTGTACGTGTGTGTGTATGTGTGTGTATGTGTATGTGTATGTATATATATATATATATATATATATATATATATATATATATATATATATATATATATATATATTGTTGTGGTTACCAAATTCGCAAACCACCATTCAGGTCCCTTAGGTGAGATATCTCGGTAAGTATATGTGTAGTTAGGCCCAAACCCGTTGTCTAGTGGGAATACATGTCATTCATGCGTGCTGCGACTCTTCAGGATAGCCGTTTTTCTTTTACTATCTTTATTTTGGACCAACCGCCATGATTACCACCGCCAACCACGTCTCAACAGTCGTCACAACATCAACCACCCACCACAACGCCGCTTCACCACGACAGCCACGACCTTTACCGTCACACCTCGCAACCGTCGCATCGCCACCGTTCTTGCGCCGCTTGTGGGTACCGGTGTTGGACTCGTGCAGGGCGCGCGCCGAACAGCGTGTACAAAATCACGGATTTTCCGCTCCAAAAATGGATCAAAAACGACACACGCCCACTTTTGTTCCGTCCAATCGGTGAGCGAGGGGCGATTTGGCCCCGCCTCCAGGGCGTTGGAGGGCGGTCGCTATATGCAAATTCATGGATCAAAATGCATTCACGCCCACTTTTTCTCGGGCCAATGGGGAGCGAGGTGAAAGGTCGAAGGCAGGGGGTCAAAGGCGAAGCCACGGGGCTTATATAAGCGACCGCGTTCGTCAGTAGAGTTGAGTTAAGACTTCGCAGTCGGTGGAGTTGGGAAGAAGAAGTCGTCGTTGGTCGTTGGTTGGTCGTCGTCGTCGTCGTGTGCGTTGGAGTCGGAGCGAAGAGGACGGAGCTGTGGAGAGGCGGCGAAGGCAGACGAGGGGGTGCTCGCGTCGGTGCCGGGAGCTGCACACCAGGGAGGCCGACGGCGCGACCTGGTCGAGGTGGAGACGCTCGTCGCGGGACTCGAGACAGAGTAAAAATCCTCCTTTCCCCGAGCATCAGCAACCCCCTCCTGTTTCCCCCCGCGCTGAGATAGTGCGACCAAGGGGGCCCCTTTTCCCACCCCCTACCAGACACTGTCCGCGAGGCCCGCGGAGTTGAGGCACCATCGCCGCTCCGCGTCTCATCACCAGACGGGTAGGCCCGACCCGGTCTCGGCCTCAGGCCCGCCTCATCCTTGAGGGTGTTCTTTTTCTTGGTTTTGGGTATGTGTTGTCGGCGCCGTCTGTGAAGTAGAATTGTATAAGTGTTGCCGTGTGCTCGGTAGTCGGATAGCTCTGCATTGTGTCTTTGCTTTTACATTTGCTTTTTGTGTAAAATTGCATTGTGTTTCTTTTCCTTTTCTATGTGCTTTTGGTGGAATTGTATATGTGTGCTTTCCGTTCATCGCGAATAAATGTGCTTTATGTTGAACTGCTTTCCCGCTTCGCTTCGTCATTTCTTTCATTGAATCCTCATCTTGCTTCACGTAAAGGGTTGGTAGTGGGCTGAATACGCCCGATAATTAATCGAACCGTCGAGGCCGACGATAACACCGCTCGGTTATCCCGATAGTACGGAACGGGTCGCTTAAGTGGCCCGTGTCCGAAGTCGACCTGCGGCGAGGTGCGATCGCCCGGTCTACCCTCCGTGTGGGTACTTAGGTAGGTCGAATTATCGAGCAACCCTATCCCACGCGGGGGCCGATTGGCTCGATCGCGGTGAGACTGAAAGGTCCACCCGTGACTGGTTCCCGGCGTTAGTCCGAGAGGGTCACGACTGGATTGTCCGTCCGGTGGGCAACGTGCCGCGATTCGAGTTACGTGGCCGTCAGCACGCCGGCGGGCGCGAATCCGTAACACTGGTGTCAGGTCGTGCGATACAAACCCATCGCCCTCCTCACGGCACTGGTAACGGAGAACGGGAAAACGGGCTCTCCTGTCTCCGGCTAAATTCACGGGAATCGGTCCAGGGGTGAGAGAAGCGACCCCCAATTCCCTCCAAATTACGAGCGATTCAAATTAACCCTTCAAGAGAAGCAAGATGGCGTCTCAAGGCGAGCGGGTGCCGGGTGGATTAGGTATGTGTAATAGTAATGTAGAATCCATAGCTCAGGATGAGATCACCGTGCAGGAGAAACCCGTACCAGAAGGTTGGGAAAGGCATCGATGCCGTTCATCTGGTCGGTTTTTTTTATTATAACTCCACCACTAAATGTAGTCAGTGGGAGTGGCCAGGGCAGGTGACAATGCGGCATGTTATGGAACTCGCGCAGAGCATAATTGACGAAATGAAAGAAAGGAACAACGAAATGAAGAGAAATACGCAACAAATGGAAAATAAAAAAATGGATGGAAACGCACTCGAAGCGAAAAACCAAATGAAAGAAATGCGGGGTGAGATGCAGAGCATGGGCATAGGCCTGCAGGCAGGCATTACGGCAATGGCGAGGAGCGAAACGCGGACCACGGGCGAGAAAATGGCGCTGCCACGTGCTGGGACGAACGAGCTGGGGGGGAGTGCAACGGCTGTCAGGCCCGCGGTCGGGGCGGGCGAGAAAATAATTCGGGAGACGTGTAAGACGAGACACGAGGTAAAGAAGGTATTAGAAAAATTAAAAGAAAGCCAGGAGGAGACAGAGGAGGGATTGAAGGTCGAAACGGTGGAGTGTGAGAAAAGACTTCAAGACATGACGAAGAGAGTTGATAAGCTGGGACTGGAGGGAAAAACAGAGACAGAGGAACTGGGAAGACGGGTAGAAAACCACAAGCGCAAGCCGGAAGAACAGTTAGAAGCCAAAGCAAAGTCTGAGTGTGCGGAGATGAGAAAGGAATTGGAAAAGAAAGTTTCTGAGTTACAGAAACACCAAAACAAAGAGAGGGAACTACAAAACGAACTGAGAGTGTTAAAAGAGGAAAGGAAGAGAACGGAAAATGAAACTTTAAGAAACCACACTGTACAGATCGAACAGCTGGAAGCGAAGGCCAGACTAAAGAATGAGGAACAAGAAAGAGTAATGAAGGAAGAACGAATGAGACAGGAGAAAGAAATCAGTCAGTTGAAAGAAATGACGAGATTGCAGAAGGAGGAACAAGAAAGACAGTGGAATAGAAAACTGAAAGAGTATGAATTTGAAACTGAACGACAAAAGGAAAAAATAGGTTTGAATACGAGGAGAAAGTAAAGGAGCAAGGAATGAAGCAGGAAGGAGAAATCAGGAGATTGAAGGACACAACGAGATTGGAGAGGGAAGAACGAGAGGAACAATGGAATAGAAAACAAAAAGAACATGAATCTGAGGTTGACCAATTGAAAGAAAGGCTGGAGTACGAGGAGATAGACAAAGAACAGCAAATGAAACACAAAATGGAGATGAACCAAATGAAGAAAACCATGAAACTGGATAAGGAAAGACAGGAGAGGAAACTCGGAAGAGTAATGAGACAGCAGCGAATGAAACACAAAATGGAGATGAACCAAATCAAGAAAACCATGAAACTGGAGAAGGAAGGACAGGAGAGGGAACGAGGAAGAGTAATGAGACAGCAGCAAATGAAACACAAAGGGGAGATTAACCAAATGAAGCAAACAACGAAACTGGAGAAGGAAGGACAGGAGAGGAAACAAGGAAGAGTAATGAGACAGCAGCAAATGAAACACAAAAGGGAGATTAACCAAATGAAGCAAACAACGAAACTGGAGAAGGAAGGACAGGAGAGGAAACAAGGAAGAGTAATGAGACAGCAGCAAATGAAACACAAAAGGGAGATTAACCAAATTAAGCAAACAACGAAACTGGAGAAGGAAGGACAGGAGAGGAAACAAGGAAGAGTAATGAGACAGCAGCAAATGAAACACAAAAGGGAGATTAACCAAATGAAGCAAACAACGAAACTGGAGAAGGAAGGACAGGAGAGGAAACAAGGAAGAGTAATGAGACAACAGCAAATGAAACACAAAAAGGAGATTAACCAAATGAAGAAAACCATGAAACTGGATAAGGAAAGACAGGAGAGGAAACTAGGAAGAGTAATGAGACAGCAGCGAATGAAACACAAAATGGAGATGAACCAAATCAAGAAAACCATGAAACTGGAGAAGGAAGGACAGGAGAGGGAACGAGGAAGAGCAATGAGACAGCAGCAAATGAAACACAAAAAGGAGATTAACCAAATTAAGCAAACAACGAAACTGGAGAAGGAAGGACAGGAGAGGAAACAAGGAAGAGTAATGAGACAGCAGCGAATGAAACACAAAAAGGAGATTAACCAAATGAAGCAAACCATGAAACTGGAGAAGGAAAGACAGGAGAGGAAACGAGGAAGAGCAATGAGAGAACAGCGAATGAAACACAGGAAGGAAATGAGCCAATTGAAAGAAACTATGAGATTGGAAAACAAAGAGCAGGAGGAACAGTGGGAGAGAAAACAACAACTATATGAGTGTGAAATTGAACAACTAAAACGGAGAGCGAGATTGGAGTCAACGGAGATTGAGGAGCTACGGAGGGAGAACGAACAGCTAATGGGGCTCAGAGAGAAAGAACGACTCAGATGGGAAGGAAAAAGGAACCAGGAAGAGACAGAAAAAGGAACCAGGAGAGAAAATGTATAGAGACACGGGAGACAGAAAAAATAGAGGAGAGACTGCATGATAATGACGGGTTTAGAGACGCACACACACACACGGAGGTAGTGGAGGATAATGAGGGTGAGCTGGTGGACTGGGTAGAGACCCAGTGCGAGCAGCTGGATAGCCTCCTCCAGGAACGAGGGGAGGGAGTATGCCCCCTTGAGGCGAGTCACGACCAGGTGAGTTCGGTCGTGTTTTGCGAGGTTGAGGGGACGAGTGCTGTGGACGGGTGCACGGAGAGCTTTGGGGGTGTAGAGGCCCCGGAGACCCTTGTGGGGACACGAATCCCCAGTGTGGTTGTCCCTGTGTGTGTGGTGCAAGGCGTGAGTGCGTCCCCGTGTGTGGAAGCGACCCCGTGTGTGAGTGGTGTGGTGGCGATGGTGCCGGAGTACGTGCTTCCCAGCACGCCGTGTGTGGATGAAACGGCCAGTGTGGATGAGGAACCGTGGGTGAGTGCCCCCGCGTGTGTGAGTGAGGCACGGTGTGTGAGTGAGGCACCGCGGGTGAGTGCCCCCGCGGGTGTGAGTGGAGTGGTTTGTATGAATGGAGCACCACGTGTGAGTGGTATGGGTTATGCAAGGGAGACCGTGTGTGTGAGAGAGCGGTATGTAAGGGAGATGTCGGTTGGCATGCGGGAGCACGCAGCCGCGTCTCCCGGTGTGAATGTAATGGTGAGGTGTGTGAGCGTCGTAACACGCGGGAGTGCGTGTGTGGAATGGAGGCGACGACGGCGACAGAAGAAAGAAAGCCGAGTAGCGGCTGTAGTTGTTTCGGGGACCGTGCCGGGTTCACCCAGCAGTGAGCACGAGGTCCGTGCTGTGCAACGCACGAGACCGCCACGTGCTCGCTTGCGAGAGTGAAGTCCCGGTCCGGAAACGCCAGCGGTGGATTTGCCGATCCCGCGGACGGACAAAGTTTAGGCAGGATTATGGATTTGGACCGGACGGGTTCTCCACGCGATCGTGTGTGTTAAGCTCCAACGGGCAGAGCACATGTGTTCGCGTGGGGAACCCCTCGAGACGTGGGGCTTGTGTTTTTTTTTATTTTACACGGTGACGTCATGGCTGCACGTGGGGTTGGAATCCGGCAGGAGGGGAATCCCTGCCGGATGGTACCGTCCAAGGAGGGGCGAGGAACACGTGCAGCTGCATGACGTCACGGGCAGGTGCAAAGTGCGCGAGTTGCCGCGCTGGTGCTGCGCATGAAAAAAAAAAACAAACAAAAAAAAAAACAGTAAGCCTCACTTTCGGGTGCACAGGATTCCTGGGCAAGGGGTGGAAGACCCCCTTCCCTGGGCATAGGATGGAAACTAGTTAGGGGGAAGGGTTAGCTTAGCTAGACCGACTCCATGGGGCAGGGGTAAGTCCTCATGGAGTCCGTGGAATGGATTAGGTAGAGGGATTTAGTGAGCTTTAGGTTGGGAAATAAAAGTTATTTTAGAGATTTGGAGACAGTGACAGACTTTGTATGTGTAGAGGGGACGTAGTTTAGCTACGTAGTGTTAAAAGGAACGTGCTACTAGTTTAAGGGACGACGTGGGAGCACGAGTTAGTTAGGGGATGTAGTTAGAAGGATGGCAGAGTTCAGCGGTGAGTGTGTTGAAGAGTTGTGAGGTGAGTACATGATGAGTGAGTGAGGCCAGCGGGTCTGTGTGAATGGAGCGAATGGGGAATGCATGGTGCGATGAGTGATTGGGGGGAGGAGTGACTCCCGCCCAAGGGACCCCGGGGTCAGAGTAAAGTGAGTTAGCTGGGTTAGTCAAATTAACAAAAATGGAGGTCGTTTTGCTGTTGGTGGGAATGTAGGCTCGAAACCCATTTGGAGGGGTGCAGGAGCCCTGTTGACGGGCTTGGGAGCGTGGCTGCGAAAGGTGAGTATCGCTGAGTGGGTACCCCGGGCACCAGGCTAGTCGGCCGTGGTAGGCCAAGGGCCCATGGGGGGCCGGGATAGAGTAGTGGGCACGGGTGCGCCTGCTTGGTGCGGGGGCCCGGGGCGCCATTAGCCGCGTGGGCAGTGTTGTGGGCATGGGTGACCCTCGGAAAGGGGCCTGGGAAGCCAGCCTGCCACGTGTGCGTTTCAGGGGAGGTGCCATGGGGGGCACTCCCCGGTGTTAGGGAGCTGGTAGGCTCGGAGGCAGTGTAGTGCCCGGGGGTGCCATAGCGGGAGATTCGGCAGAGGGTCGTGCCTGCCAAAGGGAGCCACGTGTCCCAGCCAGGAGACCGTGTGAGGGCACGGAGAGAAAATTGGGGGGCGAGGCCCGAAATTGTGAGGACACCAACACAGGCGACGGGAATCTGGGTTGTTAGAACCAATAGTTTAAGCGAGAGGCGCTTGTTGAAAGCCCCGGGGTAGTTTAACAGTTAAATGGTTAGGGTAGATTAGGAGATGTACCCCTCCGCACCATCCATCCCCTCGCTGTCGTTGTGGGCCGCTGGACCCACTTGATGTTAAGATCGCCGAACTCTGGGGAGGCCATTCTGAGGCTTGAGTTGGGCCTCGACACAGGACGTTAGCTCTCCCTTATTCCCCTCCGGGAAGGGAACGTAGGGGTTGGGAGTAGGCTAGGTGACAGGATAGGTTAGCCGAACAAAGACGATAAAGGGGGTTAGGGGACGATTTATAGTGGGGAAATAAAAATAAAAATAAGTTGGGGCTAAATTGGGGTTTGACAAATTAAGGGAGTGGGTATGTACAGTGACAGGCAAAGGCGATAGGTGGGAGGGAGACAGGTAGGTAGGTCCGTGCCCGCCTTCCAAGTGGCCAGCACCACCGCACTCCCTCCACCAACCTCCACGGAACGGCAAAGGCTGGCCCACTTCATCGGCTGGCCGTGTTTTGCTTCAAGGCCTGTGCCGGCCACTTCAGCCGGCTGGCTGTTTTTCTTCAAGGCCTGTGCCGGCCAACTTCATCGGCAGCTGTTGTTTTGCTGCAAGGTCTGTGCCGGCTGGATCGTCTGCAGCTGCTGTGCTGCAAGGCCTGTGCCGGCCAGTTCATCTGCTGGCTGTTTTTCTTCAAGGCCTGTGCCGGCCAGTTCATCTGCCGGCTGTGTTTGCCTGCAGCGGCTTTCTTCTGCGGGCTGTGTTTGCCTGATCACCTTTGCCATGCCATGCCCACTGCCCATGTTCACCAGCCCCGTTCAATTTTTGCTTTGCCCCCCCCCCCTGTTCATTGCCATGTGCGCCAGGATCCGCAAGGCAACAGTTTGCAAGCTGCGAGAACTGCCCTGTTGGCAGCTACAACACGGGCCTGCAGTGGCGGCCCGTGCACCGTGTTTGTGTCCATCCATCTATCCGTTGTGTTCATTGCGTGTGCCACTTGAGCTGGCACGGAGACTGCATTTGTGCAGCCCATGCACCGTTGTGGTTCACTGAGTTCAATTCAAACCATCCATCCATCCATTCGTTGTGTTCATTGCGTGTGCCACTTGAGCTGGCACGGAGACTGCGTTTGTGCAGCCCATGCACCGTTGTGGTTCACTGCGTTCAGTTCAAAAAGGAAGGCCTTGGACTGCGTGTGAGCAGCCAGCCACGTTCCCTGTCACCTGCATTATTTGAGCCAGAGACTGCATGCGAGCAGCCTGGCTCCCTGCTAACTGCTTTTCTTTTGCAGAGTTCATTGATCCTGGGCCATGGTTTAGTGTAAAATTTGTAAGTTAAGGTTAAGATGTACTGTACATATGAGTGCGCCCCCGGCATGTATGTCTTAGCGCCGGCAATTTTATTTAAGTCGTCCGTGTGAGTGAGTTTGTTGAGGTAGTTACGCAGCCCTCAGGTTATTTATTTTGGGGACACGAATACCATGAATGTCGCACTCAGGGATCCGTAGGTAAAATGTACTAGGGGAAAACAACACATGATGGCACACGAGAATTTGACGACTCGGGACGAGTCTGTAAAAAGGGGAGGGGGTAGTGTTGTGGTTACCAAATTCGCAAACCACCATTCAGGTCCCTTAGGTGAGATATCTCGGTAAGTATATGTGTAGTTAGGCCCAAACCCGTTGTCTAGTGGGAATACATGTCATTCATGCGTGCTGCGACTCTTCAGGATAGCCGTTTTTCTTTTACTATCTTTATTTTGGACCAACCGCCATGAGTACCACCGCCAACCACGTCTCAACAGTCGTCACAACATCAACCACCCACCACAATGCCGCTTCACCACGACAGCCACGACCTTTACCGTCACACCTCGCAACCGTCGCATCGCCACCGTTCTTGCGCCGCTTGTAGGTACCGGTGTTGGACTCGTGCAGGGCGTGCGCCGAACAGCGTGTACAAAACCACGGATTTTCCGCTCCAAAAACGGATCAAAAACGACACACGCCCACTTTTGTTCCGTCCAATCGGTGAGCGAGGGGCGATTTGGCCCCGCCTCCAGGGCGTTGGAGGGCGGTCGCTATATGCAAATTCATGGATCAAAATGCATTCACGCCCACTTTTTCTCGGGCCAATGGGGAGCGAGGTGAAAGGTCGAAGGCAGGGGGTCAAAGGCGAAGCCACGGGGCTTATATATGCGACCGCGTTCGTCAGTAGAGTTGAGTTAAGACTTCGCAGTCGGTGGAGTTGGGAAGAAGAAGAAGTCGTCGTTGGTCGTTGGTTGGTCGTCGTCGTCGTCGTCGTCGTGTGCGTTGGAGTCGGAGCGAAGAGGACGGAGCTGTGGAGAGGCGGCGAAGGCAGACGAGGGGGTGCTCGCGTCGGTGCCGGGAGCTGCACACCAGGGAGGCCGACGGCGCGACCTGGTCGAGGTGGAGACGCTCGTCGCGGGACTCGAGACAGAGTAAAAATCCTCCTTTCCCCGAGCATCAGCAACCCCCTCCTGTTTCCCCCCGCGCTGAGATAGTGCGACCAAGGGGGCCCCTTTTCCCACCCCCTACCAGACACTGTCCGCGAGGCCCGCGGAGTTGAGGCACCATCGCCGCTCCGCGTCTCATCACCAGACGGGTAGGCCCGACCCGGTCTCGGCCTCAGGCCCGCCTCATCCTTGAGGGTGTTCTTTTTCTTGGTTTTGGGTATGTGTTGTCGGCGCCGTCTGTGAAGTAGAATTGTATAAGTGTTGCCGTGTGCTCGGTAGTCGGATAGCTCTGCATTGTGTCTTCGCTTTTACATTTGCTTTTTGTGTAAAATTGCATTGTGTTTCTTTTCCTTTTCTATGTGCTTTTGGTGGAATTGTATATGTGTGCTTTCCGTTCATCGCGAATAAATGTGCTTTATGTTGAACTGCTTTCCCGCTTCGCTTCGTCATTTCTTTCATTGAATCCTCATCTTGCTTCACGTAAAGGGTTGGTAGTGGGCTGAATACGCCCGATAATTAATCGAACCGTCGAGGCCGACGATAACACCGCTCGGTTATCCCGATAGTACGGAACGGGTCGCTTAAGTGGCCCGTGTCCGAAGTCGACCTGCGGCGAGGTGCGATCGCCCGGTCTACCCTCCGTGTGGGTACTTAGGTAGGTCGAATTTGGCGAGCAACCCTATCCCACGCGGGGGCCGATTGGCTCGATCGCGGTGAGACCGAAAGGTCCACCCGTGACTGGTTCCCGGCGTTAGTCCGAGAGGGTCACGACTGGATTGTCCGTCCGGTGGGCGACGTGCCGCGATTCGAGTTACGTGGCCGTCAGCACGCCGGCGGGCGCGAATCCGTAACAATATATATGTGTATGTATGTGTGTGCCACACAAAGCCGTCTTAATAAGTGGATTTATAACTTCCTCCACTCGCACAGTTAACGTGTTATCAGTGGGATAAAACACGGACAAACGACCATAGGTTGGCACCCATTGCACACGCTTCGTGGGCCAAATGTTCTCTTTCTGCATTGAAGTTCTTTTTCAGGAAACTTTTATCATTTTTAACTCACCTGGAACGGAGCTCAGGGGAGATTCTGGAATGGCACGTCAGACAGTGAGTCCGTCAACACTTGCAACTTTTTCTCTGAAACTATACACACGATTTCGATGAAAATTGACCACAACCTCCATCACCCGTTATATACCAAAGTTTGCTCACGGCATTAAAAAAAAACATTGGATGCCAGAGGTCTACGGGGGGGGGGGTGGGGGGGTTACCCCAAATAGGTATTTGCTTTCTTCTCAGAAACTACACATGTACATCACCCGTGATGTACCAAAGTTTTTTTACGCTAATTAAACAAGCTCAAATGAGCTAAGATCCTCGTCCTCTTAATAATGACGTCATAAAAACAAATATGACGTCATAGTGATGTATCATATGTGCGGTAATTCGTCTCTGCTGATGCCCTGTTCGATTCCCGCAAACAGAATTCAAAAAGCTTGCCGAGCTTCGGAGATAATTTTTTAGGCGATTTCCATTAGCGGAGATATTTTGACGTCATAAGTTTTTTCTCTTTGAGGAATTTTCAAAATCGGAGATGGTTACTGTCTGCGCGGGGTATTTTTACAGAAATATGCCAAGTTTCAGGAAGTTTCGATGAAAACTGTAGGTTGTGAAACAAAAAAGTCCACAAGAACAACAACGTGAGTAAGACATAGAGATCCTCCACGAGGATCTAAAAATCAGGGGGTCGAAGGGGATTTACGCGGTAGGAGGTCAGGGGGGTGGGGGGGTATCAGACCACAGCTGTTGTTGACCGCAGCGTTGACCATGGAACCGATTTGTATCATTCAGTTTGTTCCCGTGGTGGATACTTGGTGATTAACGTATTACCGGAATAATTTGTGATGCTTATTTTCCTCTTTTCTCATAACCATTCACGAACCAAGAAGTGGAATGGTATCCCAATTATCAGATAATTATCCAGAGTCACTCTCAGTGTGTTTGAATTCGGCACGATCAGTCTGTGTTCTCAAGTTCAAGAACATGCTTTTTGACCGTGGGAAGTTCTCCAGGGTCATACAACTGGCATCAAATGTGTTGGAGAAGAAGCTACTTTGTTATAAGTGATTCACATCTAGTAGAGATGATGATGGCAGAAGTTCAGCAGATGGTCACTTCCACGTCAAACCTTGTTCAATAGGACAGAGACATCGATTTATTTTGATAATGACGTCATCTGTTTCATTTTTTGTAATGTCTGCTTTACATTCAATTGGATTTTTATGATGAGACAATTGAAATAAATGTTGAGTTTTGAGTAAAAGTTTTTTTTTCATTCGAGGACTTTTCAAATGTATTAGAGCGTTCTTTGTCTATGTTTAGAATAGTCTTTAGAATTTATGACAAAAGGAAACACCCACAAAAAATGTTCCCCTCGCTCTGTTCAGCGAAATTGTTTTCCAGTGCAATGTAAATATTTCCACCCCCCCCCCAACCTAAAATCATGGATCTGCAACTGGGTCTGGTGACGGTAGCTCCACTAGCTCCACATTATGTACATTATATTGTTGCGGTTTTGGAAGATCCTGGGGAGTTACATTAAACACGTAAGGGATCCATCGTGTAGTTATCTCCATAGTAATTGTGTTCGGTTAAAATACCCCCTCCCCACTCGTAAAATACCCCCTCCCCAGAGCTCTTGCTCATTATCAAACACTCATTCCCCGACTTTGTGCTCTTCTTCGTACTCAAACCTCACTCGCAAAGTCTCGTTCACCACTTCGTACTCGAACCCCCTTCTCGAACATTCACAGCTCCGTACTCAAAGCACATTCTCGTATCGCATTCTCCAACATCCATTCTCATGCTTCACTTCCAAACCACTTCATTTCAACCATGCTTTGACAGGGTAATCACCATTCAGTGTGAGCAAGCATCCTCCACACGACCATTGAAGGTTCCAACAGCCCCGCCCTCATGCTCCGAGGGACGAATCAACACCACTGAATCACAGCATGCATCGATACCCAATCAACACTACTGGATCTTTGGACCTTTTAGACTCCTTAAAAGGTCTAAGGGGTCTAAGAGGTCCAAAGGGTATGTTGCAATAGTAGTTACAGGTCGAAGGGGTCTATAGGGTTTACAGAGTCTAAAGGGGTCTAACATGTAGAAAGAGGGTCTAGTAGGTCTAAAAAGTCTAAGGGTCAAAGTGGTCTATAGGGGGTTAGGTCTTCAGGAGTGTAAACAGTCTCAAAGGGTCTAAATTGGTCAAGGGGTCTAAATTGTGAAAAGGGTCTAAGAGGGTCTAAAAAGGTCAACAGAGTCTAAAAGGTCAAAAGGGGTCTAAAGGTATAAAGGTCTGAAAGATACATTCCAATAGTACGTAATTAGTAGACATACTCACGTAGGTCGACTGAGGATTTACCTTGCCAAAGCTTCACCGTCCACCCGTGTTTTTCGGTTTTATATTGTTGCAGCTGTTGCTCCTCAGTTGCCTGGTACAAGTCTGACAAGTTGTTTGAATCACGACCGCAGAGGCCAGTTGAGTCAGCGGTTCTGGGAAGTTGCAGCCTTTGATTTCCGCTCCCGACTCTGTAGGACTCGTCGGGCCAACCAAGTTATAAGCAAAGCACCACTGCCCCATATCAATCGGGTCAAGCAAACTGGAAGTGGATGGTGCTGACCGAGTGTGAGGCGTTGATTGCCTTGATCAACTACCAGCCAAGTGGGTGTTAACTCACTACCCAAAGAGAACCACAACAGCCACAATTCACCCGGAGACCAGGTATATTTACAACAAACCACAAACAATGAACAAAAACAAATGATGCCAACACTATACAATCAACACATCACTATACTAGAAAAAAAAATTTGGATTTTCAAATGGCCAATCAGGCAGATTTGATGAGAATCCGCTGGAGAACAAATGTGCCAAATTTGATGCTTGTATCATCATTTGCACAATTCCTCTCAAAATTGCTGTTATCTGCCCCACTACTTATGGGGAGTTGATGACGTATGCCAAGTTTCGATTTTTTTCGTTAAGCGGTTTTGGAGGAAATAATGTCCAAATTTTTTCCTTTCTCCAATATGGCTGCCATACCATGTGACCTATGATGTCAGAGTTAGCAACAAAATATTATCCATGGGGAGTCCCTCCTATGTTTAATGTCTTGGCTTGATTGGATTGGATTGGATAAGCGGTTGCAGAGAAAAACATTTTTAAAACAAAAATTATTGACGCGGACACACACACACACACACACACACACACACACACACACACACACACACACACACACACACACACACACACACACACACACACACGCACGCGCGCGCGCACGCACGCACGCACGCATGCACACACACACACACACACCCACAGACACAGACAGAGGCATTGCAATAGTCCTGCATCCCCTTCGGGGCAAGACTAGTAAATAAACCCGTTACCCGACAACTAAAGCATACATGCCCTTGGGACCAACAACAAAGTTGGGATTCCTTAATTAGGTATGCCTTAGGGCGAGATCACGCTCACCACAGAAGACACAGATAAAGAGGCAGACGAGACAGAAATACTAAAAGTGTGCTGGCATGGCACAGCTTGTCAGAATCAGGTTGGTCCCCTCATAGTTCAGTGATCCGCCCATTGGTCAGTCCTCCCGCGGCTCTGGAACAAACCATCAGGATCAGAATGAGAGATGTGGCTGTCTGAGTTGGGGCCTGGTGCAGCAAGACAGCCTGTTCTGGGAAACGTTCTTTCCCCCCCCCCCCCCCACAACAACATTGGCGTCTTTAAGTCTCTGGCTCCCACCCTCAGCCATGATGTGATTTGCCCTTCCTATCTCATTCACGATTGGCCCAGAACCCAGTCTGGGAGGTGGAGCGACAGCTAGAGACCTGTCACTCAAACAACTCCATGGTAATTATCCAAGGGATGGCACCTTTCAATTCTCCCACCAAAAGTGCCTCGCCCAGGCCTCAGATGCTTTGCAAGAACATAAATGAGAAATTCCAAAGGGTAAAACATTAATAAATAGGTCAAAAGCGATGGCAGTTTTAGAAACAGACACAAGGAGAGGTGGATATCATCTGTCGAGACATAATCCATCCATCCATCCATTGGGACTACACTCTGAACAGTGTCAGTGCTACCAAAGCAGTCTCTTGGGCTATTGGGCACACTCCTGGACAGGTCACCACTCCAACACAGGATACTCAAATGGCTCAATCATCCCAACAAGCAGGTACTCATTTTGCCGGCCTCAGAAGGATGACAGGCTGAGTCAATCCCACCTGGTATTAATTCAACAGCCAAGCAGGATTTGAACTTAGGGCCTTGGGATCCCAACAACCGGGCGTAGTGGCGTGCGCCTGTAATCCGGCTACTCGGAGGCTTGGGTTGGAGGATCGCTTGAGGACGGGGGCTCTGCACTGGGCAGGGTGTAGAGCAGTCCGGAATCATGGCGAAACCCAAATCCTGATCCCTGTGTCGTAAGAGGCGACTAGGGTTGCGTCAGGAAGGGCATCCGGCGTAAAACCTGTGCCACATCAGTATGCGGATCATAACAGATGATCCGCTGTGGCGACCCCTAACGGGAGCAGCCGAAAGACGAACAACAACAACCTTGGGATCCCAACACCACCACCATAACCATTAAGCCAACACCAGGCATCCAAACATAATAGTGACTCATATCTCATATTGCAATTAATCACTTTTACGCTTATGCAAGACATGCAATTTCAGGAAATAACGATGCAATATTAAGCATCTTTATCACACTAGTTGTCATTTCCACAACAACAGCAACAATCTCAAAGGGCACAAACTTTGACCTTTGACTTGTAATGAACCCAAACATTTAATCAGTTCATATTTATATTACACTCTATCCTTGTGTGAAGTTTGGTTGAAATCTCTGCAGTGATTCACAAGCTTCATTAGTTTAAAAAAAAAAAAATTCAAATAAAGGTCACATAACCTTTGACTTTTGATATTTTTGAACCAAAAATGTAACCAGTTCATTTTATATTACAGTCTGTCATTCTGCCAAGTTTGGTTGAGGTCCCTTCAGTGGTTTTCAAGTTATTGTGGGAACATGAAAACCAACATGGGCACACACGCACGGACAACTCGAAAAACGTTTTATCGAAAGTTTATTTCGATTGAAACACGACCTTTTGTTGATAATTATATAATTTAACATTGCATACAATGTCGATGTTCGAACCCTGGAATGTAAAAATCACCCCATAGGCTCGTGAAGGAGATTGTGCACGTATGAGTTAAGAACATCATGAGGGTCTGGATGTGGTTATTTTATCTGCACTTTTTAATCACCATCTGTGTATATTATTCTGCTGAACTTTACGATATCAATGTGGGATGTTACGTTAAAATCAGTTAAAATATGCTGTTGTATCGTAATGTGTGACAAAAGTATTTTTAGTATTAGCCCCCCCCCCCCCCCAACTGTACATTGTGCCTGTGCTGAAAGACAGTGGATCCGTTTATATTTTTTTTATGGCATTAGTTTAAAAGTTTAACGCAAGCTAAGACTGACAAATAACACCACCTCCCCCCTTTCTCCTTGTGTTGGGGATCTCCATGCAAAATTGTTTGGAGGAAGGGTATTGAAACTGGAAGGGAGCACTATTTATCTGCAGCTACCTTTTGATGAGAAATCGAAGAAGTATTAACAATCAATGTAGCTGAAGGCTTGTTCAGATAACAATAGATTGTCCTTTCGTGTGTCCTCAGCACTCACGGCCCACATTGACCTAATTAAACTTGGAGTTTAATTCTCGAGACCATGTTCTCATGTAAACCATGTAAAGAGAACCATGTAAAGTTCTCGAGACCATGAAGAATTCCCTTTAAAACATTCCCCATGTACGAGTTTATCTGGATGACGTTCTCATCACAGGTGATTCAGAAAGCAAACTCCCTCACTCTGTTCAATCCCGTTCTACCCTCCAGGCCTTCAAAACAGCTGTTCACCACCACCTCTTGTCGTCCCCCATCCAAATCCTCGATCTTTTCTACTCCCGTTAATCCACTCCAAATCCATCTCCTTCCAATTCCCTGCTTTCCTTCCTGAAAGTTCCTGTAACGTCCATCTTGTATACCCCGTGTTCCCAGCCCCATCCCTCTCCCTTCCACAGATCTCCTAATGTCTTTGTTCCCCACTGTTTTGTCCATCCCACGCCCGCCCCTCTTGTCTCATGCCCTCCTTGCTGTGTGTTGTGTGTTTGCTCTCATACGAGCCTCAACAAGGTATACAAAAAAGAAGCATTTGGACAATTCAAGAGCAGTGCTTAAACGCCTCACAGAAGTGGATCTGTGAACCAACACAAAAGGAGTGTCTGTTCCAAGCCGAGGAATTTATAACACCTGGAACACAAAACTGATTTAGAAGACTTGCATCCAACTGAAGAAGAAGTAGGGCGATGCCCCAGACCAAACTCCCATATCTGGGATCTGGAATCTGGGAAAATTCCCTTCACTTCCTGGTGTGGCTGTCTTCTACAAGCTGAGTTTCCCACGTCCTCTTATACAGCTCTTCTACGAGTCATCGACTCTGTATGAAGAAAGCGACCTTGGAAACATGGTCTGTGGAAATTGGGGAGGACTAACAAATTGCCTTCCAACGGTCTAAATCCCACTCTTGTCACCAGTTTCAACAGTTTGTGATAGCCAGTTATTGTTGGGTTAGCTAGTTTTCTGAATCGACCAAGCAACATAACGCAGCCTGTAAACAATCTGCAGCAGCCAAAATATGATCAACCACTTAAGGACTCCCCATGCACCAACATGTATTAAACAGCCAATTCCATCTGTTTGCGCATGCAGGGAAAAACATAGGTTAAAAATCCCCCCAAAACATATCAGTAAAAATCTGTTCCTGCATATGCCACATACGAAGACTGAAGTGTTTGATATCTATTTAATCTGACCACACATTTTCCATACTAGCCCTCCATCCATCCACTACTAGTCAACACTCCACCTCATTTTCTGTTCATACAATTGTACAAATTCGGCGTTTCACTAATGGTATTTCCGAAAGGTCGAAATCGACAAAGTTAAATGTGACAAAGTTTTTGATTTCGCCATGATGAGGTTTCAAACTTCCAGAAGTCTGTACATTTTGATGTATTTGACCTTAATGGGTGAGTCATAGTTTTTTCTCATTTATAGAATGCATTTTGTATCATTTATCACACTAGTTATGTATTTATTTCGATTGAAACACGACCTTTTGTTGATAATTATATAATTATAAAACATGCCAGAATAAATGTTTTTTTTTTTTTTCCAAAGATCAAACTTCAACAAAATGCATTCTATAAAAAAAAATATATTTTTATAGAATGCATTTTGTTGAAGTTTGATCTTTGGAAATAAAAAAAACGTCATAGCACTTGAAGCACTTCTGGAGTTCTGTTTGAATAAAGGGATCAGTAATAATGTTAATAATTTTGATTTTTTTATTCACTTGACAAAGAGTACTTTTATGAAACGTGAGGTTAATTTGAACTTTCACCCTTTAGTATCGTTATTTCAACATAATGTGCTGGCATGCTCGCCCAGAGGTATGCACACTCACCTCTCAGTTGTCCAGCCAGGGGTTCAAATCTCGACCCAGCTATAAACTGTCATCTTTGTGTTTTACATGCCTAGCGATATATCAATGTGTCCTTCGGAATGATGTCCAGCCTGGGGACCCGCCTGACAGCACTAGTAGTCATTGGTGGACACTAAACGTGCCACGGTGTCTTTTGCAAAGATTAGGGGAGTTATCACCTGGCACACTGAACAAATTACAAATTCCTACCCCAGTCAGCTTCAGCGGTTCCTGAAAGACTTGGGGTGAAAACCTTCTCCAGCCAACCCCACATGAAAGTAATTGGGGGCCATTAAATAAGTTGTAGAATGTCATCTCAATATTATGCCTGGTGTTGGCTTAATGGTTAAGGTAGTGGGCTTGGGATCCGAGGGTCCTGAGTTCAAATCCCGCTCAGCTGTTGAATTAACACCAGGTGGGGTTGACTCTGCCTGTCATCCTTCCGAGGTCGGCAAAATGAGTGCCAGCATGCTGGTATACTGTGTCGGAGTGGCGACCCGTCCAGGATTGTTCCCAATAGCCAAGGAGACTGCTTCGGCGGCACCAACGCTCTGCACAGAGTATGGTCCTAATGGATGGATGGATCTCAATATTATTTTATCAATAAGAGAGTTAAATTAATATACTGTTATTGACTCTGACCCATCATCCTTCTCTACCCACAGTGTTCACTGAAGCTGATGAAAGCGTACGCTTTCATCAAAAGATCCTCTACAAACCAGTGGGTCAATCGGTTCTCTTGAATATGTTCCACAATTTTACAGAGGTTAAAGAAATACGTTGGTATTGGTGGAAAAAAGGGACATCACAAATGATGCGAATCGGGAATAACAGAATGGAAAAAATCGTTATGAAGAATTTAAGAAATGGATCTTTATTATTTGAAAACGTGAATAAAGATTACAGTGGGAAATACAGAATAAACATCGAAGGAATTATCAATAACACACATAGAGCCGGTGAAACGTGCATCACATTAATAGTGCAAGGTAAGAGCTTGACGAAATCACCTGCACACTTATTTATGTCATGTGACCTTTTTATTTGCCTTTTTGGATGGTGATAAATAATATTGACCTGATTTTGTAAATGTTCTTATCCTGTGCATGTCATACATGTCACAGTACAGGAGTTCATCACGTTCTCAGGCAGCTAAAGTGTGAGACAAAATGTAAGATTAAAGTCAAAAAATGAAAGCATTTACTAAGGAGTCTTTACCGACTGCTGTAGCATTCCTCACCATCAAGATTAGCTATTTGCTGAATTATTTTTCTCCCCATTAATTACCTCTGCCAACGAAGGTGGACGGAGATTATGTTTTCACCCCTGTCTGTTTGTTTGTCTATGAACAGGATAACTCAAAAAGTTATGGACAAGGACGAATTGATTAGATTGTGGTGAAGATCCGCATCCAGATCCGAGAGTTTAAAAAAAATCTTTAACGTGATTCCCGTAGCCCCGTTGGCCACTGAATTAACAGCAGGTGGTGGACTCAGCCTGTCATCCTTCCAAGGTGGGCGAAATGAGCATCAGGATACTGGTAATAGGGGCACTGAATCAGCGGCATAGCTGCGCCCCTACCCAATGATGCAACCAGCAGCCAAAACGGCAGCAGACGATGGGAACCATTGAGAGATGCTGCCAGAAACGACATATAGCATGATATTTCAAAACGTTGTGGACTGGTTATGACAAAACTTGGTGGATGAGTGAGGTAGGTGACAAGAACAATCCGATTCGACTTTGGTTATGGTCTGGATCCAGATCCGGTCTCTCAGTGAGATACAAAACATAAACTATTCAGCCTGGTAGATGTATGTGCTCTACCAAGTGCCGTTCTAATATTATCCTGTTATTAAATCTCCCGCTATATGATAGGGAAAGGCTTAGAGCTATTTCAACATATAGGAAGGCGTTATATATATATATATATATATATATATATATATATATATATATATATATATATATATATATATATATATATATATATATATATATATATATATATACATATGAAGGCTTAGAGCTTTGGAATGATATTTTGCATCAATAATGTGAATAGAAAGTATGCGGGGTTGACTTTTTTTGGCCTTGACCGAATTTTAAGGTTATACCCTAATTATAGACAGTTTAACATTTTCACCATAACTTAACTCAGGTGAGCAAGTCTGGCAGCCAAATGGGATTTTAGGGGTGTCCCTGGAAGTAGAGTATATACAATGTTTTTTGATTGATTTGGGTCACTGAGACCATACATATTAACAATCCGCTTAATGACACCCTGTCACTGTTGGGCATTTTTTATAATTTCCATAAAACCAAGATGGCCACCAGTGTTCTATTGAATATACTATAATTAAGATATCTCGGCTTCGAGAAGGGATTTTAAAACAATC
Source organism: Eptatretus burgeri (assembly GCF_056783735.1). Classification (NCBI taxonomy): domain Eukaryota; kingdom Metazoa; phylum Chordata; class Myxini; order Myxiniformes; family Myxinidae; genus Eptatretus; species Eptatretus burgeri. The sequence goes on along the minus strand of NC_140964.1, from coordinate 85,306,249 downwards.
TAAAATGTTTTAACGGGGCTTTAAGACATTAGGAACCCAATGGAATAACTTTTATTATGATTTGACAACTCCTTCATTTGCATAAATCCAAGATGGCCGCCGTCAAACCTCTCGGGAGACCGGTTTTATGTCACCACATTCTGGATACAATTTTGGATACATTTAAAATGATTTGTTTTAGTGTTTTGAAAAAATAGAGGTCCCATATAATACATCTTATATTACAATTTAAATATATTAGCCTCATTTGCATATTCCAATCAGGCCGTTGTCAATCTGTTAACATTTTGCTGTACTTGATTGATCTAAATGGTGACAATATCTTTGAACACCTTCAATATAATATTAGTAGTTTGTCATTGACGTATATGTTAGAATATATTTAAGCTGACAGACACCAGGTCATAAAGTAAACTAATTTCAGATATCCATTCCATAGAATAAAGTGACTGAAAAGTCATAATGTTCTAGTAGTGTCTATGCTGAGCAAGCCATGGCGCATAAAGAAATCGTTCACATTTCTTCTCCTTTAACTACTGCGATATTAGAGTTTATATTACATGAGATTGCACACAGTTATCAACATGATGTTCCTCTCATTTGTCTGTGTTGACATTAATACCTTTATGTCTAATTGTCATCTGCATCAGAGGCTACATCACATTTAGTCAGTTCGTTATGACAGTCCTCAGCATGACATCTGCAAAATACAGTGCACGGTAGTTTACCGCTCACACATCCACATCTTCCTGATTTGCAAGGTCTTTCACTTTCACAAGAGCAGCGAATCAGTTTCAGAATCTCTTGTGGAGCAAGGGAAACATCTTCATGTATCGATTTAGGCAACATAGTCTTAGAACTGTCGTCACAAACGTATCCATGTTCTGTTGGATATAGCGAGGGAGGGTCTAGATCCAAAGCGTGCTTCCACACAGCTGCCTGCAGGTGTGCCCGTTTGACATTTTTCAGGAATGCTTCTGTTGTGGGAGGTAGAGACTTCAACTTTGGTATGGCTGTGGTGCCCTTTCCAACCTTTGTGGCCCATGACTTCTTCCTTGCCTCAGACATACTGCTACAGTCCTTGTGCCCATAACATGGGGCCACAAACTTGGATGCCTGTCTTGTTATATCTGGTAACAATGCATGAATGTCACCCAAAAGTGACAAGGCGTAGCCTTCTCGCAGTACTTTCAGTACCGTGACTTTATCAATACCGAAATAGCATGCACATGTATCACAACCCGATAGGGCGTGCATAGACAACAGTCCATCTACTATGCTCTGCTGTTGTTTAACAGTAGTTTGTATGTCAATAACGGTTCTACTATGAATCGGCGATTCCATGATCATGTGACTGGTTAACTGTCGCACCAAAGTACTGGTGAAGCAGAAGGATGAAGACGTCGGTGTCATCTGCAATCACTGACAAGCCTACTTGGCATTCAGTCACAACTGTTACTGCTTGTTGAACAATGATGCAGTCTGCCTCTTCATGAGATGTAGACGTCTTCCCGGTGGATCACCACTCCCCCATAACTTATTTCAACAGGTGTGTTATTACTGCTAGTGATGACAAGTTTGTGGGTCATTGTGTAGTCTCGATGGAAGTGTCTCTGGTCAGCTCTGAAGTGTCTCCCCTGAAGTGTCTCTGGTCAGCTCTTCACAGATAATTTCCATCAGCTGTGATTTATTTTCTGACACTGTCAGGACAACTTTCTGTGGGGGTAGAGGTGTATCTAGAGCCAGTCGATGTACTCTGCTTGCTTCTGTTGTTCTATTGCATCTGGTCGTACTCTTGGTACTGAAATCCTGGTACCTGTCGAACACGAGATAGACATCGCTAGAAGTAAGTTTATGTTGGATGTACTGTTTGAAGTTCACAACAAAGTCGCGGACTGTCCTATTCGCATCCAGCAGCCAACTAGCTTAACCTGCAAGTGGAATATATACAAATTTTTTTGGTTGATTTAGGTCACTGAGCCCAAAATAATAATTAGATAACGTGGTGACATGAAACCGGTCTCCCGAGAGGTTTGACGGTGGCCATTTTGGATTTATGCAAATGAAGGAGTTGTCAAATCATAATAAAAGTTATTCCATTGGGTTCCTAATGTCTTAAAGCCCCGTTAAAACATTTTAGATTGTTTTAAAATCCCTTCTAGAAGCCGAGATATCTTAATTATAGTATATTCAATCGAACACTAGAGGCCATCTTGGTTTTATGCAAATTAGAAAAAATGCCCAACGGTGACAGGGTGTCATCAAGCGGATTCTTATTATTTATGGACTCGGTGACCCAAATCAACCCAAAAACATTGTATATACTTTACTTCCAGGAGAAGCTAGTTGGCTGTTGGACTATGCCTGATCAGACGGAAATTGCCCTCCCTTGATAGCCTCGACCTAGAGCAAGATGCATTTACACTTAATTTACATTACCTCTGGGTTAAAGGTCAAGGTCTTACACCCCTTTTTTGTAAAACTAAAACACGATGTAGGTTTTTCTCCATTTTTTTCTGCCAATGTACAAAGACATTTGGAATGAAATTTTGGATTAATAATGGAAATAAAAAGTACGTGGGGTTGCCAATTTTTTTGACCTTGACCTAATCTCTAAGGTCATGACCCAATTATTGACATTTAAACATTTTTCACAAGAACACGAGTAACGTTTGTCAGATCAGAACAAAATTTTCCTCTCTAGATAGCCAAGAGCAAGGCACATGTAAAACAAGCGAATAAAAATATTTATGCTAAATTAAAAAAAGCAATGTAGGGATGATAAACTACAGTCTGAAAAAGGTTTTAAACAAGATAGGGATGATGTTGGTTTAGAGAGTAGCTAACAGTTTTGCCGTCAGATAATTTTGCCATGCAGGAGCTTCTTATACTTATGCTGAACTGAAATATAGGAGCTTCTAATACTTTTAGATAGACAATAGTCTGGAGGCAGTGATGTAAGGATTGTTATGTGATGGCAATACTGTCAGTTACTCTCTAAACCAACATTATTCCGATCTTGTTTAAAACCGTTTTTACACTGTAGTTTGTCATCCCTACATTGTTTTTTTTTTAATTTAGCATAAATTTTTTTTATTCACTTGTTTTTGTAATTGATTTTATGATGTTGAATAACAGAAAGGTATAGGACTGAGGATACCGAATGTTGGAGCAAAAGTGCCAAGAGATCTTAGTCAGCAATGGCAAATACTGCATGTCTTCCTGCATGTCTTATGGAACCCTGACTGTATCTTGCAGCTCTGTCTTAATGCTCGTTTCTCAAAGAACGAGATGGTATTCATTGAATACATACCCCACACAGTTTTGAGAAGGACTTGGTGCAAGCCAACTCTTTTGTTTTTTTAAGGTTTTTTTTTTTCTTTGATCCAATATGAATGCCAGACCACATAATCGATGATGTCACCTTTATCAAACCATATTCCCCATTGGTAGTTGATCAGTTAGTTAAATTTTGCATTGATCGTTTGAGTGGTTTCTCCTCCAAAGATTTTCCCTTCGATCCAATGTGGCTGTCAGACCACCACGTGACATATGATGATCAATTTTATGAAAATTCTGTTCAAATTTCAAATCAATCGGATGAAAATTGACAATTTTAGAAATTTGGCCTATGCTGACCTTTTGGCCAATGTTGACCTCAAAAATAATTGGTAATTGAATTAAATGAACAAATGTGCAAATCCTCTTCAAATTTCAAGTCATTCAGAAGAAAATTACCAATTTTAGAAATTTTGAGCTATGTTGACATTTTTGTCGATGTTGACCTCAAAAATAATTGGTGGTTGAATTCAGTGAGCTGAAATGAAGTACTCATACAGAAGAAAATTACTAATTTTAGAAATGTTGAGCTATGTTGACCTTTTGGTCTATGTTGACCTCAAAAATAGTTGGTGGTTGAATTCAGTGGCCTGAAATGCAAATTCTCTTCAAATTTCAAGCAATCGTATGAAAATTGACAATTTTAGTAATTTTCCCCATGTTGACTTGTTGGCTTTTGTTGACCTTTGTGGTTTATGCTGACCTCAAAAATAGTTGATGGTTGAATTCAGTGACTTGATATGCAAATCCTCTTCAAATTTCAAGTCAATCGGATGAAAATTAAGGATTTTGTAAAATTGGCCGATGTTGACCTTTGGCCAATGTTGACCTCAAAAGAGTGACCGCGATGTCACATGGTCATGTAACATGTGGAGAAGTTTCAATTTCCTCTGCTGAACAGTTTTTTATGTACCCTCTTCACAAAATGCAGACATGTACATACGCTACCGATCGCTTAAGCCTGCCTTTCGCTTTGCAAGCGCAGGGTAATGTCTTTATCCAGCCTCAAGGCACACAATGACCTGCACTTAGAAATGCTGAAAATAGTTACAGTGGATTAACAGTGGAGAGAACAACATCAAAGTGATCATGCTGAAGCCTGATGTACATAGCCATCTGCAGGACATCATCAGGCAAATTTTCATCAACATTCATTGGGGAGTACCTAACCCAATCCATACTCTCACTATTGTACACATACCCTGGGGTATTCAGCAAATATCCATACGAGAATCTCTTATATAGGCTTCAACACTGGACACACCAGCAGAAAGTATGAATGGCTCAATGTCAGACATGTGTGTGACAATTGCAGAACGCACAGCTCCGTGTTGATGTTGCGAGCTAGTTATGATGTGTGCAAATTCGTGAAATAAACAGTAACCTATGATTAATTGAATATTGACCACTCAACTCGATACAGTATGCCAAAATAAAGATGAAAGGAACACAAAATGTCAGTTCAAATCTTTATTCATTCAGAGCTCGATTGGTTAATGCCCTGTTCAGGCTGTTCTGGACGACGCCAGATGCGCCGATGTAGCGATCTGCCACAGAGAAACCGTGACTCGAGAAGGTTATTGATCACGTGGTTCGCTTTTACCTTGATACAGTGACTGGAGGGTTCGTGATCACGTGTGTCCCGTGTGAAACACTGGTACCTCGCTATTATTTTATTTTCATAAATATAACACTGAAAAACAACGGATTTCCCGATACATGATATTTCTGCTGATATTATTTGACGGCCATTTTTTTTCACACCATCCCAACATTGAGAGTACTAGCATACTCTGATTCATTTACATCATACCCCTCTGAGTTAAAGATCAAGGTCAAATGGTGGTCTGAAAAAAAAAACAACGCACTTTTTGAAATCGCTCAATTTTGCCAACACAGAATGTCAAAAACCGCTTGGCCTTCCAATATGGTCTTGCATCATAATAGCGTACCTGCACTGAAGTTGTGCACCGGATTTTTTGATTCGTGTCCTTGACCTACTTTTTGGGATTGTGACCTAATTAACAAAAACACATTTTTGATCATAACTTGAATAATGTTACTCCGATTTTCATATTGTTGAGTTGTATGGATAGATTGTAGATGGGGACACATTTTCTTAATTTTCACTCTATCCCTCAATATGGAAAGTCAAAGTCAAATAGCGGTCTTAAAAAAAATGTCATCATTGAATTGCGGGCCAAGGGTAAATAATGAGTGATCGCCAATATCAGGTTCATGCAGTCTCATTGTTACTGCACCATTAAAACCTTGAATACCTAGACCTTTCAGCAAAACCTTTATTCAATATAATAATTCAAATATCCAACCAACCTTTAAGTAGAATTACGATTGGTCAAGGCAGTGAAATTGGTGAGATATTTCTTGAGCTTTCACCTGGGGTTAGGGTTTTTATGCAAGATATAGGCTGTTGGAAGAGCGAGGTAATAGAGGGTAAAAATACAATGTATTTACAGTGGGGGCACAGCTGGATACAACAATGACGGAAAAACAAAGAGGTAAAGACAGAGAGAAGAGGAAAGGAAACAGAAATCTGCAAGTATTTCAACAGAAATCTGCAAGTATCTCAACAGAAATCTGCAAGTATTTAAACAGAAATCATCAAGAATTTAAACAGAAATCTGCAAGTATTAAAACAAAAATCTGCAAGTATTTAAACAGAAATCAGCAAGTGTTTAAGCACAAATCTGTATGTATTTAAACAGAAATCTACCTGTATTTAAACACAAATCTGCAAGTATTTTTCACAAATCTGCAGGTATTAAAACAGAAATCTGCAAGTATTTAAACACAAATCTGTATGTATTTAAACAGAAACCTACCTGTATTTAAACACAAATCAGCAAGTATTTAAACACAAATCTGCAAGTATTTAAACACAAATCTGCAGGGTTTATAACAGAAATCTGTATGTGTTTCACCACAAATCTGCATATATTTAAACAGAAATCTGCAAGTGTTTAAGCACAAATCTGCATGTATTTAAAAAGAAATCTACCTGTATTTAAACAGAAATCTGCAGGGATTAAAACAGAAATCTGCAAGTGTTTAAACACAAATCTGCATGTATTTAAACAGAAATCTGCAAGTGTTTAAGCACAAATCTGCATGTATTTAAACAGAAATCTACCTGTATTTAAACACAACTCAGCAAGTATTTAAACACAAATCTGTAAGTATTTAAACACAAATCTGCAGGGATTAAAACAGAAATCTGCAAGTATTTAAACACAAATCTGCAAGTATTTAAACACAAATCTGCAGGGATTAAAACAGAAATCTGCAAGTATTTAAACACAAATCTGCAGGGATTAAAACAGAAATCTGTAAGTGTTTCAACACAAATCTGCATGTATTTAAACAGAAATCTGCAAGTATTGAAACACAAATCTGCAAGTATTTAAACACAAATCTGCAGGGATGAAAACAGAAATCTGTAAGTGTTTCAACACAAATCTGCAAGTATTTAAACACAAATCTGCAGGGATTAAAACAGAAATCTGTAAGCGTTTCAACACAAATCTGCATGTATTTAAACAGAAATCAGCAAGTGTTTAAGCACAAATCTGTATGTATTTAAACAGAAATCTACCTGTATTTAAACACAAATCTGCAAGTATTTTTCACAAATCTGCAGGTATTAAAACAGAAATCTGCAAGTATTTAAACACAAATCTGTATGTATTTAAACAGAAACCTACCTGTATTTAAACACAAATCAGCAAGTATTTAAACACAAATCTGCAAGTATTTAAACACAAATCTGCAGGGTTTATAACAGAAATCTGTATGTGTTTCACCATAAATCTGCATATATTTAAACAGAAATCTGCAAGTGTTTAAGCACAAATCTGCATGTATTTAAAAAGAAATCTACCTGTATTTAAACAGAAATCTGCAGGGATTAAAACAGAAATCTGCAAGTGTTTAAACACAAATCTGCATGTATTTAAACAGAAATCTGCAAGTGTTTAAGCACAAATCTGCATGTATTTAAACAGAAATCTACCTGTATTTAAACACAACTCAGCAAGTATTTAAACACAAATCTGTAAGTATTTAAACACAAATCTGCAGGGATTAAAACAGAAATCTGCAAGTATTTAAACACAAATCTGCAAGTATTTAAACACAAATCTGCAGGGATTAAAACAGAAATCTGCAAGTATTTAAACACAAATCTGCAGGGATTAAAACAGAAATCTGTAAGTGTTTCAACACAAATCTGCATGTATTTAAACAGAAATCTGCAAGTATTGAAACACAAATCTGCAAGTATTTAAACACAAATCTGCAGGGATGAAAACAGAAATCTGTAAGTGTTTCAACACAAATCTGCAAGTATTTAAACACAAATCTGCAGGGATTAAAACAGAAATCTGTAAGCGTTTCAACACAAATCTGCATGTATTTAAACAGAAATCTGCAAGTGTTTAAGCACAAATCTGCAAGTATTTAAACAGAAATCTGCATGTATTGAAACAGAAATCAGCATGTATTTAAACACAAATCAGCAAGTATTTAAACACAAATCAGCATGTGTTTAAATACAAATCAGCATGTATTTAAACACAAAAGAACAAGTATTTATACACAAATCAGCATGTATTCAAACAAAAATCTGCAGGTATTAAAACAGAAATCTGCAAGTATTTAAACAGAAATCTACCTGTATTTAAACACAAATCAGCAGGTATTAAAACAGAAATCTGCAAGTATTTAAACACAAATTTGCATGTATTTAAATAGAAATCTGCAAGTATTTAAACACAAATCTGCATGTATTTAAACAGAAATCTGCAAGTACTTAAATACAAATCAGCATGTATTTAAACAGAAATCTGCAAGTACTTAAATACAAATCAGCATGTATTTAAACAGAAATCTACAAGTATTAAAACACAAATCTGCAAGTATGTAAACACAAATCAGCAAGTATTCAAACACAAATATGCAAGTATTTAAACACAAATCTGCATGTATTTAAACAGAAATCAGCAAGTATTTAAACATAAATCTGCAAGTGTTTAAACACAAATCTGCAAGTTTTCAAACACAAATATGCAAGTATTTAAACACAAATCTGCAAGTATTTAAACACAAATCTGCAAATATTTAAACACAAATCAGCATGTATTTAAACACAAGTCTGCAAGTATTCAAACACAAATCTGCTAGTTTTCAAACACAAATCTGCAAGTATTTAAACAGAAATTCAACCAGCTTCTGTGGCATCATGGTTGGAGCATTTACTGAGTCTGGGGACGGGGGGGGGGGGGTTCGTGTGGGGGGGGGTTGGTAATTCGAACCCTAGCCGAATCTTACCCAATGCTTTAGAAATGGAACGTGCTGCTTCCTTGTTTGATGTCCTGCATTTAAAAAAGGAGAGGGCACGGACATGTTACCATAAATTTGCAATAAGAACACAGGCTTTGATGGGCCTCATCGTCTCTTCCTGTGTCGTAGTTCCCTTGTAAAGGAACTCATATTATAAGTAAGGGAGTTGGGTCAGGTAGAGTAAATGAGGTTGACAACGGAATTGAGCAAATGGACTCGGACTTTCCAGACATCAAGTTTACAAGGAGAATTGAAGAAGGGTATATTTTTGAGCCTTTTTGGATGTGGAGGTTTACTTGGTGATCTATCATTCAGGACATCTGTATATAGGCAGTCAACACATATCAATGACTTGTGATACTATAATTCCCATCACATGATGAGCAACATACTTCCTGTTGATTGAACACATTCATCCCAGGTGTGGACAGTGTCATAATCTAGGATTGCAGCAGTGAAGGAAATAAGATGAGTATGAGGTACAGTGTTTTGTTAGATAGACTTGTGTGGTGTAAAGCAGCATCATACAATGTTCACTGGTATAGCATAAAGACCATTACGTACCATTAAAATAATTATTACCATATCAAAATATGTCGTTCCATTCGCTGATAAATCTGAGAGTGGTGTTCACTGTACCATCTGTAAGGAAGAACATTCACGAGAATGTGTTTGCACAACTACTCATGTCCATCAATATACAGTAATACACCGGTTGAGAACTTGGATTCAGCTCGTTATCAATTATGGCAGTTTAAAGTATTGATGCTGCTTCTTCGTGTTCCATTGGTAGATGGTTTTGATCGCATGATACATGGATGGCCCTGCCGTGGTTTGGTTTGAGATTTGATGAAATGAATCAGGGAAAGTCTGCTCTTTTCTCTTTGTTAGAAATTGAAGGAGTGCATACCCTTTTGTTAGCTGATTTCTTCTTCAAATATATTTTGGAATAAAGTATATACTTGCACAGATATGTGTGTGTGTGTGTGTGTGTGTGTGTGTGTGTGTGTGTGTGTGTGTGTGTGTGTGTGTGTGTGTGTGTGTGTGTGTGTGTGTGTGTGTGTGTGTGTGTGTGTTTTATAAATCAAATTAATTTAAACTTTCGCTCATACTTTCCATTCCAAGATCCAATTGAATCGATATCATTGGACATCTCGCCATTTGAAGTCACCGAAGGACAGACTGTGAAGTTCACATGCGTTGTAAATAATGGCAGTGACATCAAAACCATATTGCAAAGGAATCACCAGAAATTCAATATGACACGGGACGTGGACGATTCTCGAAAATTCACCTTCTCTAAGGAAGCAGATAAAAGAGATGATGGAGTTTATAACTGCATTGCAAGTAACGAGATCAGCAAGAGAAACGGCACAAAGAAGCTCAACGTTTACTGTATGTATTTCAACTTATGATTTAAGAATCCGGTTTTTTATTTATTTTTAAATCATGTGAGTAATGGATACAATTTGATGAGAATTTTCTGAATAATAATTATAATAAACCGTAAAATATATTAATTTTCCAAAAGCATGCCCTCAAAGTGACAATTCTTATCTGTGTTTTTAAAAGGCATGTGATATTAAAATCTATTTTGTGGTTGACTTAGTTAAGCTATCTGAATCGCATTGTGTTTGTGTTTTAATTGCAGATGGACCAACAACAGTTGAAGTAAATGTCACCTTTCCCATTAAAATACGAGAAGGAGAAAATATCAGCATTCCTTGTTTTGCGGATTCCAACCCACCGAGTGATATTAGATGGACGAGATATCAAGAAAACATTTCTCATGGAGTTTTAAAGATTAACTCAAAAGACAACAGTGGACCTTATACTTGTGTTGCCACGAACTACAAAACAAACATAATAAAGATGAAAACCGTGAACATCACCATATTCAGTAAGTTCAAAATTAATGAGAAAATTCTAATCACTGTATCTTGTGCTTTGTTGGTAGACAGTAAATTTGTTGTTATAAGTACCTAAAATTTGCACTTGTTACTATGCACTAGAAGCACCCGCTTCTTACGAGAGTGGCCATAGGGATTATGTTATTGCCCTTATTTAAACGTGCAATTCAAAATACCTCTCCAAATTACCTCTCGCTGCATAATTCAAAACACTTCACTGCACCAGAAAAGGTAGGGACAGGAACACTGTACTTCAAAGGGTGGGGAATTGTAATACGCTCTCCCACCGGGAATGGTGCTACATGATACACATTTACAGAGAGAATTTGCATCCCTTCCATTTCCCCCCACCCCGAAAGACCACCAGCAAAGATAAAAACACCCCATGCACTAATTTGGGACATGCTATCCGATGTAGCAACTCCACATGTAATCGGCCAAGAACTGTAGGAGGAGGCGTGACAAACACAAAAAAAACAAACAAACACACACACACACACACACACACACACACACACACACACACACACACACACACACACACACACACACACACACAGACGGGCCCATGAATTATAGTAAGGATACAGGTGATGGTATCTCAAATTCAATTAATTGCCATGACAATTATAGTTTACGATAAAATTAAATCCAGGATTTAATGACATGCCATAATTTAATGATTAAATTGACTAATATCAGAAAAGTATATGTCGTGATTTATTGCACCTCCATTTAAATTATGTGAGGCATTCCAAAAGTTAGATGAGGGATAGCCCTGCATGCGAAGTTAGATAAGTTAGATGAGGGATAGCCCTGCATGCGAAGTTAGATAAGTTAGATGAGGGATAGCCCTGCATGCGAAGTTAGATGAGGTATTTCCCTGCATGTGAAAATCCAGGCTGACAACTGGTCCTGCAGTACTGACAATCAGCACTGACGACCAGGGGTCGACAGAGTAACATATTAGGGGTAGGGGAGGATGCACAGGATGAACAAGATTATTACAGGAGCAAACTTTCAGGAAGGAACAAGAATGACTGCGCTGTCGTCACAACCTGCGACACTATATATATATATATATATATATATATATATATATATATATATATATATATATATATATATATATATATATATATATATATATATATATATATATATATATATATATATATATATATATATATATCATATTGTGACGGTGGTGGAAATTCACAGAACACCATTCAGGTTCCCCGAAGATCAGTTATTTCGATAAGTGTGTGTTCCAGGTTAGATTCCCCCACCAATGTAAAACGGGAATTGTTTGTGTGCCGGGCTGTGCATCTTTGAGTGAGCCGTTATTCTTTCTCTATCTTTTATTTTAAACAAACACATCGTCTCCTCAACAACAACTCAACAACCACGTCATCTCCACAAACAACATCTCAACAACAACTCAACAACAACTCAACAACCACGTCATCTCTACAAACAACATCTCAACAACAACTCAACAACCACGTCATCTCCACAACACATCGACTGCTCGACAAACACCATAACATCCTCGACAGCGGCAGTGCCGTCGGTGCGAACTCGTGTCGCAACAGGCAGGGCGATTTCAACCACGTCCGCGTGTGATCAGCCGCTTTCACGGCAAAATCGGATCAGAATGGCCTTACCATCTGAAGGAGCTGGCCAATCAGAAGTGAGAGGGGCGGGGCCAGCCAGGGGTGAAGGTTCAAAGGTGAAAGGGGGAAGGCGCCGATTACGGGTGGCAAAACCTTCGGCGGCTTCGCCCCTCGGGGCTATAAAAAGCCGCGTTGGGACACCGACAGAGCAGTTGGGCAGTTGGTTGGTGGTGAAGCTGGTGAGCGGAGGTGGTTGTTCGACGTGTCGTTCACCGGTGGAGCCTGAAGTCGTTGGAGCTAGCGGCAGCATCGGAGCGTGGGGATCTGGGCAGACAGCCCTGATACAGTAGGGGCGACGCCGAGGAGTGAACGGGGTCTAGAGGAGCATCAACTCTGAAAGAGCAAGGGACCTGTTCACTCCTCCGAAGCGTCGCCGGCCAGGCTCGCCAAAAAGGGGCCGCGACGAAGCCGGGCCACCGAGGCCGACCAAGCAGCCGTACAAGCTGCTCGTCAAGCCACCCAAGCGACTGGCGCGTTCGCGACACACCGGACCGAACGGAGACACCAGGGGTCGCTGATCAAAAGCCCATCGAGTCGCCACCAGGGCGGCGAGGTAGCCTGCCCGGCCTCTCAGAGCTTTTTGGTCATCCCGGCTCTGAGGAATATTAAAGGCTTACGAGCCCGTGTCTTTTCTTTCTTGGGTTTTTTGTATGAAAGTCTGTGGCGCCTTGTCTTGAAGTAGAATTGTTGTTCAGTGCCTGTATATACTTGCATTCCGATAGAACTCGGCTGTAGGCTTTTTGCTCGTGTCCTGTCCCCATCCCCCCATTGACTGCTTACGTACCGAGGGTGGAAATAAATACCCATTGTTTGAATGTCAACCCGCTCGTTGCATCACTTTCTCCATTGACAGCCATGGTGCGTTTGGGGAATTAGCTGGCTTTTAAAGCCGATAAAAGTAAATCTGTCCGACGGAACTTGGTGATTTAAAACCGCTCGGCATTCGCACATGGTACGAGCATGCTTAAGCGGCTCGTTTCCGTACAATTTCTTGTCGAGGTACAAACTCTCGGTAGTCTGTCTGCGTGAATAATTAGGTAAATCGATAATTCGGCGATAAACCCTGTAGCTCGGGCAGAGCATTGACAAGTTTGTGGTGTATTAAAAACACCCGTAGCTGGGTTTTGGTGTTTGTCTGGAATCTATGACTAGATTGTCGAGTTTGGTGGACGAGCGGCCTGGATTGCGCTGAAAAGGTCGTGCGCACGCCGAACGGGCAGAAATCTATAACAATATGTATTACCTTCTCTGCCCACGCAACTGCCTTATCATTGCTCATGTCCCACATGTCTATGTGGTGAAAGCTGGTTCTGACCCAGTGTTCTCATGTGAATGAATAAGATGAGATAGATAACATTCATAGTGATTCACCTTTATATCTGTTACCTCAGTCTTGTCGTGTGTGTATGTGCGTGTGTGTGTGTGTCCGTCCATCCGTCCTCCGTCCCTCTCCCTCTTCTGGGATTCAGGACTCTGGTCATCTGGGGTTCGGGACTTCGCCATTAAGTGCAAGTGAATTGGCTTTAAAAGTCTAGTGATGGGCTGATTGGGAAACGTGCATTTAAAACATTCTTAAAAGAGTTGATTCGTCACAGTTATAGCAGAACGGCTACATCAGAACGAGCTGATTAATCACACGGTCATGGATTTAATTGTTTAACCCCAATTATAGGGCTGTTCAAAAATTACATAACGATATTTTTGAGGGAGGCGTGTACAGGCTTGACTAAACGTGATGAATAATTTTATTCAAGATATGATTAGATTTTTGTGGTCCCTTACCTTGAGTAACACTCCGGCCAAACAAAGCCAATGCAAATCTGATGCAACAAACCCAGACAGTGTGTAATCAGCAGAGGCCGACAGGCCTTATGTATTAGGCCCACCAGAAAACCAAGATGGTGGCCATATCATTTTGTCTGGGTGCTGTGGTGGGTGAGTGGAGTCCAGCGACAGATGTGGGTGTAGTCCGGCAGCTGTCCGACCAACAAGTGCAGATTTCAAAAAATCTACCCCCCAACAAGAACCCCAACATAAACAACATCAATAACAACAGCAAGACCATCAAAGCTCTTGTAGACCTCATAGAAACTGGAAATTTGGAAGCAGGTGGGATTTAAGGTGGAGGAGGGGAGGGGGGTTTACGAGGGTAAAAAGGATTACGTTTTGGATAGGGATCTGAGATGGTGGTGAACAGCTGGCATGAAGACTTGGAGGGAAAAATGAGATTGAAGAGAATGTGAAAGTTGATTATATTGGCAGGAAAAAATAGGAACAAACGAGTGGAGGTGAGCTGTGATTTTGGATTTTGGGAGTTTCACCAGAATGAGGTTACTGGTGGACCATGTGTGCCCTGCAGAAACCTGAGTGGAGGGTGGACAAAAGCATGGAAAGAGTAGATGGTGCAAGACCAGAAAGGAGGCGGTGGAAGACAGAGACCACCGACCTGTCTGCAATGGGAAAGTGAGAGACCTTGCTCAGTTTCATCGTGGGAGATTCCAGTGATCTCGAAGCCCTTGGTTTCCACAACATCAAGCTGAGCAAGGCGTGAGGCAGGGGTGCAAGCACAGAGGGGAGAGCAGTACTCCATCAAGCTGCTGATGAAAGCCTTATAGGTGGATTGGAGTTCAGGTGTGCCAAAGAAGGACTTTGTACAATGTAGGATGCCCAGTCGGTGACTGGCTTTGGAGGTGTGGTGGATCTCAAGAACTTAATTGTCCACTCGGGCAAAGTACATCGAAAGAGAATCTTTAATTTCATGCATGTGGAGGGGAAAACACTAATTGCAAGGCATTCAATGATCTCTGCTAACAAGAAGCCCGAAGCAATCCCTCTTACACTGATTTGACATCTAAAAAAATGGGAGGGTAAGACATTTGTCAATTCAACTACGGGAAGAGCTGATAGGCACAAGGCGAAGTTTGCAGTGTTATCAACCAGGTCAGCCTGTTTCTTTGCAGCGAGCAAGACGATTTTCAGAGTAAAATATTCATTTATCGTTATGGAGGTAAAAAGGCTATCAGGAAAAGGGAAACGTTACTGACAGCCAATTCGACTACAGCACAACAATTTAATTTATAAATTACCAGCAACAAGTGAATATAATTGAGAATTCAGGAATATAATAATTTTTCTTCCACAGAGGCTCACTTTGAAATGTGGTTTGCCCAAGAATGATCATGCACCTGATAGTGAGACCCAAGAGTTTAAGTGAATGAACTTTCTCAAGAGGAATGTTAAGAAAGTAGATGGGAGGGTCATGGTCCAGAGAGAGAGAGAGAGAGAGAGAGAGAGAGAGAGAGAGAGAGAGAGAGAGAGAGAGAGAGAGAGAGAGAGAGAGAGAGAGAGAGAGAGAGAGAGAGAGAGAGAGAGAGAGAGAGAGAGAGAGAGAGAGAGAGAGAGAGAGAGAGAGAGAGAGAGAGAGAGAGAGAGAGAGAGAGAGAGAGAGAGAGAGAGAGAGAGATATTGAAAGACATAATCCAAGTGTTTGATCAGATTGTGATTTTGTCAGAGTCTGAGGAGAGGGAAGAGGCTGCTGCTTGTCTGCGTGAAGAATCATGACCAGATAGATAAAGGGGATTTTCCAGAGTCAGAGAGATTGCTGATAATCATTAAGAATCGGACTAGGCCCAGAACACTACTTTCAGGCACTCCAGCGTTAACAGGGAGAGGAGATAAAAGGATTCTGTTGAGAGCCACACATTGGCGACGACAGTCGAGGAAGTCAGTAAGCCACGTGTGGAATTGGCCTTGAATGCCACAGGCAGAGAGTTTGTAGAGCAATGTGTGGTGCAAGATATGTCAAAAGAGATGAATGCTCAAGATATGTCGAGAAAGATGGCCCTGATTTCATTTTGGACATTACCAGCCTACATCCATTGTTGGGAGAGTAAATGCAGCACTTTGCACATTTTGTTGTGTTGCAGCCTGAATTGAAATTTGGGTAAAATTGAGATTTTTTTTGTCATCGACCTACACGTAACACCCCATTAATGTCAAAGTAGGATTTTTTTGAGAAACTTTGACAAATTAATTAAAAAACGGAAAGGTGAAATACCTCGAGTCAAGAAGTATTCAACCACTTTGCTCTGACACTCCAAATTGACTTCAGGTGCATCCAATTTCCTTTGATCATCCTTGAGATGTTCCTAACTTGATTGGAGTCCACCTGTGGTCAATTCAATTGATTGGACATGATTTAGAAGGAAACACCTTTCCATATAAGGCCCCACAGTTGACATTGCATGTCAGAGCAGAAACTCCACCATGAAGTCCAAGCAACTGTCCATAGAACTCTGAGATAGAATTGTGAGGAGACATAGATCTGGTCAGGTCAGGTCAGGTATGGGAGCATGCACCGGAGCAGTGCGTCGCTGCGTCCACATTCTGCCAGTACTCCAGGGGCTTCCTTCTGGCCATCCCCCAGGCAGATGCCTGGCCCATTCCCATCTCCTTGTGATGCCGATCAACCTGTTGCAGCCACGAGGCACGTAGTCAGCCCATTGGCCTCCTCCACACACGAGGTTCCCTCACTGAGAGAATCTGGTGAGCAGGATCAGCGTCAGGAAAACAAGCCACATGTCCATGTATCCACAGCTGATGCTCATGGACTATGGAGGTAACAAATCTCATTTGAGTCTCTCTCAGCAACCGCTCGTTGGACACAAAGTCCGACTAGTGATACCCAAGGATTCTCAGAAGAGACCTGGTAACAAAGGAATGAAGTCTGTCTCATATCCCTAGTCAGAGTCCAAGTCTCACATCCGTAGAGCAAGACTGGAAGCACCATGGACCTGAAGACTCAGACTTTTGTCTTCCTGCACAGGTACCGACAGCGCCACACCCCATGATCCAGTTAATCCATGACTCCCCAGGCCCAGCCCAGATGTCTCTTGACCTCTGGCTGACAGCCAGCAGAGACATGAATATCACTGTCAAATTAAGTGAATCTCTCCGTGACCTCAACGTCCTCACCACAAACAGGTAGAGACAAGATATCAGCATCCAATAAGTCATTGAAAGCCTGCACCTTAGTTTTGACCCAGGAAACCCGTAATCCCTGTGGCTCCGACTCCTCATTCAGCACCTCGAGGGCCCCCAAAAGGATATCCAGAGTCTCTGCAAAGATGACTGCATCATCTGCAAAATCAAAGTCAGAGATCTTGACATTCCCAAATGACGCACCGCAACTTGATCTCTCCGACATCCTCCAGAGAATCCAGTCCATACAAGTGCTGAAAAGCTTGGAGGCCAGTACACTCCCCTGGTGAACTCCAGGAACAACTGGAAATACATCGGAGATGGCATTACCACATCTCACAGAACTCTCAGTACCACAGTATAGTTCAGACATCAGATTGATCGGTTTTGGTGGCACCCCACTAAGATCAAGAATTCTCCAGAGGGAATCCCGATTCACTGAATTGAATGCTTTGCAGACATCAACATATGCTGTAAGCAGCCCCTGCCGAAACTCTCATCTGTGTTCGGTGAGGACCCGAAGAGCAAGGATACGGTCAATTATTGACCTCTTTGGTGTAAAGCCTGACTGCTCTGGGTGCGGGTGCTCAAACAGATGGTGGCGAACCCTATAAAGAATTATCTGAGCAAAGACCTTGCCTGGCACTGAGAGCAGCGTCGCCCTTCCGTAGTTGTTGCAGACCTGGTGATCACCCTTCCCTTTCCAGAGAGGGACAACAAGCCCCTCTTCCAGTCAGCTGGGATGATGCCTGTGTTCCAGGCAGAGCACAGAACTGCATGCAACGACACGAGTGCAGCATTTCCACCAGCCTTGAGAAGTTCAGCATGGATGCCACAAATTCCTGCAGCTTTATCCCATTTCAACCGGTTCACCACAGCCTGTGTTTCCACAAACGAAGGTGGACCACAGTTGATTGGAGGGTCAGCAATAGGGATTGTAACACCACTAACATCCAACTCAACAGCTGGTGGATCAGCCTGGTACAGCCACTTAAAGTAACTGGCCCAGCAGGCCATCACTTTGCACTCCTCTGTCAAGAGTCCATCACCCTTCGCTCTAACCGCAGTACACCGAGGGGTGGGCTTGGAGGCACATAATGGGTGAATTCCCCTGTAAGCAGGATGAGAATCACTTGACCACAGGTGATGCTCTACCCCTCACAGATTCCTCACACATAGGCTTTCTTGTCCACCCTCAGTACATGAACAGTTTTAGCCTCAACTCCCTGAAGAGCTCAGCCTTGTCATTAAGCTTGGCCCTGCGACTGGTCAATGGTATCCAGTGTCCTTTGAGAGACAAAATTCCTCTTCCCCCTCCAGTGAGTTGCAAGATATCCACCGGCAACATCAAGGATGGTGGTCTCGAAGGCACTCCACAACTCTTCAGGATTCCCCAAAGCACACAGACCCACCAAAACCCCACTCAGCCTGTTCACAAACGCCTTAGCTACCCTCTAATCCTTGAGCTTGCCAACATCCAGCCTCGGCTGGGATGGTACCATTCTCCTGGATGTAAGCTGCAACTTCAGAGTTGCTACCACAAGCCTGTGGTCATTATTAAGGAACTGAGCACTCCGGTATATGGTGCCGTTCTCAATCATCCTCGAGCGACCATCAACGAGCACATGGTCAAACTCCACCAGTGTTGGAATACCAAGTCCAGCGATGAGCCTGTGGGTGCTGAACCCATGAACCAGCCACCCTAAGTCCATGACTTCTTGCAAAGTCAAGGAACTTGGTGCTATTCTGGTTCACAGTTCCAGACCCATGAGGACCAACACATGTCTCATAACCATCCCTGTCAGTTATAGTCGATGCATTGAAATCCCCCAAGACGAGAAGAGTATCTCACCTTGGGCACTGATCAACCACTGACTCAAGTGTGGCATATAATGTGTCCTTCACGGTGAGATCACTCGCCGAAGTCAAAGCATATGCAGAGACCAGGGAAACGACACCCAAGGAGTGACGAATCCTTAGTCTCATAATACACTCGTTGACCAGTATTACCTCTCAATTATCATTGAAGTCAGCATATTGGACACAACTACAGCAACTCGTTGGGGATGGTAACCATCAGAGCGATCAGACCAATTGTAGGTGTAACCACTCGCCATGATCTCACCACTATCCAGTCTCCGAACCTCAGAGAGTGCTGCAATACCGATGTTCAAATGCTTGATCTCAGATGATAACAGAGAAAGGTGATCATCCTCTTTTGGGCATAGGACATTCCAGGCACACACCCAAAGGGACCACATCAGTTCAACCCAAGGAGACCGCCTTTTGGTGGACGACACCTGAGTACCACCCCAACACACACATCTGCAATCTGACCCAGGAAGGTTACCCCGTGGTTTTCCTCCTGTCATCAAAGAGTGGGGATCCCGAAGGCTTTGCCCCAATCCTGTCATCTGCCCTCATTGCACAGGAGTGGGCAGTTGCACAGGAGGTACTCCCATGGAGTGGGTTTTCAGATTTCTTTGCATTTTTGTGTTTTGTGGAATGAATAGTTTTATGCTGGCCGGAGTGGAAATCTTGCCACCAACTTCCTATCAAAAAGTAACCCAACTGCAGGAGGACATCTGCAGAACATTTTATACCCTTCACCATAGATCTGGGGAAGGGTAGAAAACAATTTCTCGAATGTTGAATGTTCCCAAGAGCACAGTGAGCTCCATTTTAGGACAAGGAAATAATATGGAACTACCCAGACTCTTCCAACAGCTGGCCGTCTGACCAAACTGAGCAACCGGCCAAAAAGGACCTTCGTCAGGGAGGTTACCAAGAAACCAATGACCACTCTGACAGAAGAACTACAGACTTCCTTGGCTGAGTAGGGAGAACCTTCCGGAAGGATAACAGTCTCTGCAGCACTTTACAAATCGAGGCCTTATGGGAGAGTGAGTGGCCAGACGGAAGCCACTCCTGAGAAAAAAGCACATGACAGCACAACTGGAGTTTGCAAAAAGGCACAAGAAAGACTCTGAGAGCATGAGGCAAAAGGTTATGTGGTCTGATGAGATGAAAATTGAACTCTGTCCTGAATGCAAAGCGCTACGTCTGGCAGAAGCTGAGCACAGCTCATCACCCATCAAAAGCCATCCCTACCGCGAAGCACGGTGGTGTCAGCATCATGCCATGGGGATGCTTTTCAGTGGCAGGGACTGGGAGACTCGCAAGGATAGAGGGAACAATGAATGGAGCCAAAGCAGGCGAATCCTTGAGGAGAACCTGCTTCAGAGTGCAAAATACCTCAGACTGCGGCAAAGATTTACATTCCAACAGGACAATGACCCCAAGCATACAGCCAAAGCAACACTGGAATGGCTTCAGAACATGAATGTGAAAGTCCGACAGTGGCCCAGCGAAAGCCAAGACTTGAATCCCATTGAGAATCTGTGGAAAGACTTGAAGATTGCAGTTCACTGACGCTTCCCATCCAATTTGACAGAGCTTGAGCAAATCTACAAGGAAGAATGGGAGAAAATCCCCAAATCCAGATGTGCAAAGCTGATACAGACATACTCAAGAAGATTTGAAGCTGTAATCATTGCCAAAATCCTTGTACAAAGTATTGACTCAGGTGCTGGATGACTTATGTAAATTAGATATTTGTGTATTTCATTTTTAATTAATTTGAAAATTTTCTGAAGTCATGTTTTCACTTTGTCATATGGGGTGTTTTGTGTAGTTCAGTGACAATTTAAAAAAAAAAAATTAATCTATTTTATATCCTGGCTGTAACACAAAAAAGTAACAAAATTGAGGGGTGTGAATACTTTCTGAAGGCACTGTACAATACAAAACAGAGAGATCACTGACCTACTTGCGATGTGAGAGCAACAGACCTTTTGCTTCGGCGTCATCATGGGTTATTCCAATAATTTTGATCGCTTTAGATTCCACAGAATCCATGAAACCATAAACCATTCAAATTATGTAGTAAGTGATTGCACAATTACAAGTAATTTGTATCATGAACCTCTGTAACAAGTGATGTAAACGAAAAGTAAATTATTCTTTGAAGTAAATGAGGCCAGCTCTCTCAATGCCAAAAGCAAAAATAGAAATAAAAAACATTTTACATTGTTCAATATAGAAACAAAATATGAATATTTTGTCGTGTAAAAGTTTAATGCTTTACATTTTTGTGTTGTCAGTCTAATGTCCAACAAAATGGCTACATAGTAACCTAATGGTGAGGGCATCTTAAGAGGTTGTGGGTAAAGAAATTTGGCTGAAGCACAGAAGAATTCCCGTGTCTCCGTTAGAATGTTGGTAACCTTGCTGGCTCACTCATGATTTTCAGGGAAGGGGTGAGAATGCTTTTCCTGCCTGGTTTAGTTTTCCTATTTGGCCAATCCACACAAAATTGTTGACTCTTCGTGCCCTCAGAACAAATTGTGATCCATACTACAGTGCTACCTCTGAATCTAGGGCAATGCTGCCCCACATCCCTATAACCGAATTTAAAATGAGTTGTGATGAAAAAGAAGATCATTAAATGATCGGTATAGTAAATAGTGGCCAACAAAGGGTGAACTTTGTTGTGGAGAACATGTTGTTAAAAATTGTGACTTACATGTTCATGTATTTGTGTCTTTGACCAGGACATCCAACTCATGTACCAATCTGCTCTGCTACTCTGCACAATGTCACCCATGTTCAGCTAATTTGTGTTTGGGAAAATTGGAAAGATACACCACAACTCAAATGGTCTTCCTCCAATGGAAATTACGTCAAAAGAGAGAAAGTGTCTTTGTATGTCAAGAAAGATGATACAAACACAGGAGATGTGTATACCTGCAATGGGAAAAACAACTCTGGAGAACAAAAATCGTGCCACTTATGTGAGTCTGTGAAGGAATTAATAAAAGCAAGAAGAAACATTAAAAACGGTGAAAATGAACAATAAAAGCATCGGGAATGACAAATGATAATCAAACTTGACATTGCAAGATTATGTTCTTTAATTAAAACATTGTTGTGCGAATTGCCTTCACAAGGGCATTCTAGTTCTGCCAATCAGTCGAATTTGATTTTATTCAAATTTTGCATCAACCTTCTACAAGAAATCTTCAGGGTGGTACCCTATAGATCACGGTCCAAATTCCTTAATTTATAGGTCTTCGCCTTGACCACCTTGCCTTATTACATTTCTTGGTTTTATAACTGCCTCTGGTGTGCACATAAAAGTGTATTGTGCGGTGGGTTTTTGACTGATCAAAGATTATTTGAGAGGAGAAATGTTTTTTTTTCGACTCACATACCCATCATGGACATTGACTTTTGTGTGCAGATTCACCAACTGCAAACATGTTCGGTGAAACTCAAGTCTCTCCAGGTGGGCGGATTTTCCTCCAATGTGAGTCCACTGCCATACCAAATCCCACTGTAACCTTTGTGATCAAAGAATCATCAGCATCCAGAATAAACGAGGTCCATTATCATGAACAACAAAGCATCACAATTGACAATGCTCCACGATGCTCCACATTTCACATCAAGTGTACGGCGACCAACATTCTTGGAGAAAGTAGTCGTGAAACCAGAGTGGAAGTGAAATGTAAGTGCAACGTGTTTCTCTCTTCCAATTACCCTACTCTATCTCATTTCTGATCCAGGTGATTATAACCATTTTGAATCATCATTTTGATGCTACTTGAATCCATTTCACTGAAACACCTGCTCCTCACAGGAGCGGCAAGGGGATGGGAAGGGAAGGGGGGGAATTTAAATTGGAGGTGGCCATCCCAACTTCGTAGAACATTCATTCACATGCACACCTCAAGTACAACCACCAAGTTCCAATGCATTTCTTTCCACAAACAAACAAACAGACTTATATACCTCAATGCATTACCCCACATCTATGATGGCTCTAGTTTTCATTATACAGTCCAATAACACAGAATTGGCTAATTTTAGAATAATGTGTACAACTTCTGGGAGATAATTCACCCATTTAGCATGATAATTGCCCACGTGGCCACCTTCACATATGTAAAAATCTAAGTTGGAGTGAACCATCCCCACTTGGTAGAACGTTTCCAGGACATCCAGAGTCCAAGCACCACTTTTCATCTTACACTACATGGCCAAAAGTATGCAAACACTCCTTCTAATTAGTGGATTCAGCTATTTCAGCCACATCCATTGCTGACAGGTGTATAAAATCAAGCACACAGCCAAGCAATCTCTACAGACAAACATTGGCAGTAGAATGGGCCATACTGAAGAGCTCAGTGACTTTCAACGTGGCATCATCATAGGATGCCACCTTTCCAACAAGTCAGTTCGTCAAATTTCTGCCCTGCTAGAGCTGCCCCGGTCAACTGTAAGTGCTGTTATTGTGAAGCGGAAACATCTTGGAGCAACAACAGCCCAGCCACGAAGTGGTAAGCCATACAAGCTCACAGAACGGGACCGCCGAGTGCTGAAGTGCGTAGCGTGAAAAAATCGTCTGTCGTTGGTTGCAACACTCACTACCGAATTCCAATCTGACTCTGGAAGCAACGTCAGTACAAGCACTGTTCGCCGAGAGCTTCATCAAATGGGTTTTTTCATGGCCGAGCAGCCACACAGAAGCCTAAGATCACCATGCGCAATGCCAAGCGCCGGCTGGAGTGGTGTTAAGCTCACTGCCATTGGACTCTGGAGCAGTGGAAACGCATTCTCGCTGGAGTGATGAATCACGCTTCACCATCTGGCAGTCCGACGGACGAATCTGGGTTTGGCGGATGCCAGGAGAACGCTACCTGCCCAAATGCATAGTGCCAACTGTAAAGTTTGGTGGAGGAGGAATAATGGTCTGGGGCTGTTTTACATGGTTCGGGCTGAGCTCCTTAGTTCCAGTGAAGGGAAATCTTAACGATACAGCATACATCGATATTCTTGAATCTAGACAATTTTGTGTTTCCAACTTTGTGGAAACAGTTTAGGGAGGGCCCTTTCCTGTTTCAGCATGACAATGACCCCATGCACAAAGTGAGGTCCATACAGAAATAGTTTGTTGAGAACGGTGTGGAAGATCTTGACTGGCCTGCACAGAGCCCTGATCTCAACCCCATCGAACACTTTTGGGATGAATTGGAATGCCGACTGCGAGCCAGACCTCATCACCCAACATCAATGCCCGATCTCACGAATGCTCTAGTGAAGTGGCTGAATGTATGCAAATCCCCGAAGCAATGCTCCAACATCTAGTGGAAAGCCTTCCCAGAAGAGTGGAGGCTGTTATAGCAGAAAAAGGGGGGGGGGGACGAACTCCATCTTAATGCACATGATTTTGGAATGAAATGAATGATGAGCAGGTGGCCACATACTTTTGGCCATGTGGTGTATTTCATCCAGTGGCTAAGCAGTGCATAAAATACAGAGCACATACATGAATTGGCCAAGTATTTTATAAGGTTTTCATCCGATCTGATGGACCATACCCTGTTTTACAGAGCAAATTGCTTCTGCTGAAGCAGTTTCTTGACCTAGGGTCATGCTGGACGGTTTGCTATCCCTCTCCCAGCAGTAGTTAGAGCAGGAATTTGGTCATGGTGCTGGCAATAGCTCGCCTACTCTTTGGGAAGGACAAGGTTTTCATACAGAGATACTATTTTAATCTTGTAAATCACTGGGACTTGTAATACACTCTCCCACAAGGAGTGGTGTCACACGATACACATTTACTTAGAGAATTTGCATCATTTCCCTCCTCCCAAACCCTACGACTATGAAATTTTTCTGCCTATAAGACTTTCACGGGAACACCCCAAGTACAACCACCAAATTTCAACTAGGTTTAGGAGTGCATACAAGTCACACACACACACACACACACACACACACACACACACACACACACACACACACACACACACACACACACACACACACACACACACACTACATATACTGTCGTATGATTACTGATGACGTTGGTCTTACAAGCAAATGATTACAGCATTAACGACGATGCTTGAGGACACTGCCTGAGTGATGAGGACACTACTGGTAAACCCATATGTTGTCACCTTCAAATTTGACTGAAGACAACAGTATTAAGAATTCTGATTGTAAGTTTGAGGAGCATGAGCTAATCTCAGGAGAATCACATTGCTGTCGTATTTATCAGTGAAAACCCAGCTGGCTCATTAATGAGCTTCAGAAGGGTGTAATCTGCCTGTCTTGCCCAATTTGGTCCATATACGAGAATTGAACCACTCCACACATTGTGATTGATTCTTAATGCTCTCTCGGCAACTCGTGATGGGCACCAAGTATGATACACTGTATTTGCAAAAAAGCGATGCCACCAAAAACTTCATTCCATTGATTGAGAAACAAAAATCATAAATGTAATTATGAGTCACATGCATATCTCACCTGGGCTTCAAAGGGTGCGTCTTGTTTCGATTGTATTCCCCTAACCATTGAAGGCACTTTGAAGAAGACATTGTTATTGCAGCTATTTATGTTTTAATTCATGATCTCGGGATGAAAGTAATTACTCCACTTGTGTGAGGAATTACTCAATTGCTCCACCATTCTGAACCTCCGCTTTGAAAGTCATCCGCTTGTTCTTACTGTTTGTTCTCTTGTGTGTTCAGGTTTGAAAAGCGTGGAGAGGGGGATCATTATACTGGTCGTGGTGTGCCTTGTGCTTGGGGTGTGCTTGGTCTTCTTGATTCCGAAAATAAAAAGTAAGCATTTGTATCCCACCTGTCTCATAAATCCAATCATTTATTTTTGGATAATTCAAAGAAAACAATATTCATACGCACACTGACCAGAGGCTAAAATGAGAAGCAATCCTTGTTCTAAATTGCAGCCCCCTTTACTGGCACCAAATCTGAACAGTAGTTTATGCTCGCATCTTATTGACACTTGGATTAAACAAACTACATCTCCATCGCACTATATGGCATGCCTGATATACTCATGGTGTGGTTAACAGTCTGGTTTGGGGTCACGCGCACGCGTGTACACACACACACACACACACACACACACACACACACACACACACACACACACACACACACACACACACACACACACACACACACACACACACACACACACACACACACACACACACACACACACACCTGTGATTGTGTCTCAAAAGCATATCAACACATTCTAAAAATTCCCTAAATTACTCGGTTTGAAGGGACAAAACGTGTACAACTATTTGAAAAAAATAACTTTCAATAAAGTTTACTTTTTCAACGAAACAAACAGCTTTTGATGACATGTTTGCCTTTTTTCACAGAGATATATGCTCAAAAGAAGTCATGGAACAAAGCAAACGGTTCCAGGCCGAATAAATATACCACAAGGAATGCGTTACGCACATGCATGTACGTATTATTTAGATTTTAAGAATGGTCCATTGATATATCAATAAAATACATTGTGATTCTTTTTCATGTCATATATGTATATATATATATATATATATATATATATATATATATATATATATATATATATATATATATATATATATATATATGTACATGTATAAAACAGGTTTATTTGTTTTCCAGCATGAATGACCCATCGACTGTACCATTCAATCAAGGTAGGGCTTGTTTCAAACTTATTTCACATTAAAAGAACTAATTCTACCTGAAAACACAATTACGGATTGAGAATAAAGGGTCCACTTTTGGAATGCCTTTCAACAAAGGACTTAATGTATATCATGCTGTGTTGGATTTCAGAATCAGATCCGAGCAATGCAAACCTCAGACACTTATTTCCATCAATGCATATTCAGAATAGACCTATCCTCTTGTCTGGTGGGATTCTAACTCCTTGATGTGTTGGAGAAGGGTAGAGAACAGCTTCGCTTTCTTTGTTATGGGATAACCTTTTCCTCTTTATGACACGTTTATGACGTATGATTTTATGCCGGTTTTCATTTCTGAATGAGCAATATTCACCGTTTGTGCAAGTGATAAGATAGCTGTGAGCCCAAAGGATACTCATCTATTCCCTTTCCATCAAGACACATTGGTTTGGAAATACACGATTTATTTACATATTTTATTTTGGTTATCACCTTCAAATTGGACTTGCAGGACATTTGAGTCATTCATCACACTGCAGGCTTTTCCTGAACAGTTCATTCAAACCGTCAAACATGGCTGTGGTCTCGGATCATTTTCCTCAGGCACCCACCATTTTCCATTGACGTTCAACACCCATTTTCTTTCATCGACGTTTGACACTCACCTTTTTCCATCGCCGATCAAGACCTCGTTCGGCAGCTCTATGGACGCTGGCTGGCTCTTATTCGTATCGGGCTGAACAAAGAGGTGATAATTGCCCGTTGATGTTTTGTGAGCGCTTCATGTTTTCGCTCAGTTGTTCTGGAAAATGGCTGCTTTCTGGTGTTCATCCAGTGCCTCGAACATGGCGTCGTAAGCCAGGACTGTGTTAACTGTGAGTTGCATCTCGTTCAATGGTCAGGAGAGAATGACCGCGAGAATGGACGGTTGGAGGTCACATGCAGCGTTGCGCTAATTGGCAAGCTGGATTTGGCTGAAGTCATGCTTGAGACTCTGCCCACATTGGTCACCTATAAAAGGACAGCAGGACTGCCTTGCTGGCAGTTTGTGAGAGATCCTGATGATGGTTTGTGGAAGATCTTAATGACAGTTGGTCAGAGAACCTGATCGGAGTTGGTGAGAGACCCTGATTAGAGTTGGTGAGAGATCCTGCTGACGGTTGGTGACAGCTCCTGACAGCTCGTGAGAGTTGGTGAGAGCAGTGGCGGATCTAGAGGGTGGTTGGGGGGGTTTCAACCCCCCTCCTTCAGCTGCTGAGTACTCCTCACTCAACCCCTCCTTCCATCTCTCATCCCTCAGGGATGGTTGATGGAAGGAGGGGTTGAGTGAGGGGTACTCAGCAGCTGAAGGGGGGTTGCAAACTCCCCCCCCCCTAGATCCGCCACTGGAGAGATCCTGCTGACGGTTGGTGACAGCTCCTGAGAGTTGGTGAGAGATCCTGCTGATGGTTGGTGACAGCTCCTGGCAGCTCCTGACAGTTGGGGACAGCAGCAACGGTGGTTGGTGACAGTTGGACTGTTCCTGCTGGTTATTGGCGCACCTGGCTCTTGGCGTATCTGGTTCTTTGCGTACCTGGTTCCTGGTGGTGATGACGTGACATCAATTGGTGTTCGAGCCTGTTTGCGTGGGGGTGCACAGCAAGGCAGGGCGCTGGCAGTGGAAACAAGCCGAGCTGTGGAGAGCTCATTTGGAGAGGTAGACCAAAGCATGCTCACACATTTTCGTTTCTTTGAGTCGACACACGACGACTACTGCCTTGGTAAGCCGAGACCGGATTTCTTTTCCTCCTGAATAATCTGATGGGTGCCCATGTCTCGTGTGTAATTGTTAAGTAAAGCAGAGTGATAAGCATCTACTCTTTATCCATTTTTCTATAAAAGCTTGTTGATTTCTTCATTTGTTTGAGATTATTTTATTGATTGAACATCTGATTTGAATTCATCCATTTAATAGACAAGGAAATAAAAAGTCCTTCAGTTTATTTATTTTTTCTTAATAATAAGTTCCTTGTTGACATTTGAACCTGGCCGTGATTGTCATTTCCTTCCAATGATCCAGCATTGTCCGAGCCTAGATAGACTGGGAGATTATAATTTCCAAAGTAATTAACCTGTCATAGTCGGCGTGCACCAGTGGTAAACGCTCGGCCGCATTACTTAAGATCGAATCAAGATAAGATTGGTGCATCGCCGAGGGCGCGTTCCCCGGTCAGGAGACCACGTGACCTCGAGTTAAACGGCAAATTAGACGGTGGACACTGGAACTCGTGGTTATCTGATTGGCGTTCGTGGTTAAGCAACCCACTGCACCACGAAGATAATTGTGAGCGGTGGCCACAGGTCCGGTTCTTCCGAGGAGAAGCGAGGGTTAACCCCCTCATAATACGCTCGATACCCATGGCCGTAACAATACTTTTACCGGTCTTCCCATTTCACACCTGTGACATTAAGCTCCACCCTCGTGTTTTTGTGCTGCACTTTTGTTTTTTACAAGATCTAATGCTCATCATGGAGCTGCCACACACACACACACACACACACACACACACACACACACACACACACACACACACACACACACACACACACACACACACACACACACACACACACACATCTCACACCCATTGATATACAAACGACTATACGAGACACATCACAAGACTGTTAGATATGAGACAAATACAACAAATAAGCTTGGGGGTAAGTGCCGTCACTTCCCGGGGCACTCCGGGTACCAGTAAAGCCACAACAATGGCACCACCTTTCTCACTGCAGTCAGCAGGGCATTTCCGAAGGAGGAATTTCCTCTTCCCCATGGATGCCAACCCAAGGTGCTTTTAAACTTTTAAATGCTGAACGTCGAGAAAAGAAGTGGCATTTTTAAAGTCTTTGGTATAACTCAGTCAGGGTTTGAGCCACTGACCTCCCATTCTAAGAATGAAAACTAACCATTACACCACTGAGGCAGGTATGTTCTCAATAAAGTTTATTTCTATAAATGCTGGAATACAAAGCTAAACTGCTTCCAGAATTTTACAACTGCATCAGCTTTCTTCTTGCCAAAATCACATACTTGAGCTTGTTTATTTTCCTGTAGTTTTTTTTTATTTGATGATCTAGAGACAAAAATAAAGCTGCATTCGCAAAATTTGATAGTGAGCTTCACTTTGACAAAAACAACATGTTGTTTGTCTATACCACAAAGCCACCAAGAAAACCCAACTTCTGCAAACAGCCACATGCTGAAGTGCTTGCACCTTCTCAGTTTTATTTTCAGTCAAAATTGTCATTGGCAAACCACGACATATGATTGAAGATCCCTTTTTAGGAATCATTTTGCATGCCAGGTCAGTAATCTACATGCCATACAAAAACTTCCTTCTTGTTCTCCATTGTAAAAGACAACTTTAAAAACGTTCTACTGCCTAAGGCACATGGAGGAGTTTGCACATAAATAAATATACAGGGGGGTTGTCAGTCGGGGGGGGGGGGGGGGAGATAAAATAATATTTTTCAAATCATGTTGGAGTCAAAACGAGAACGGCACTCTGTAGAGCGCATACCTATGCCATGCTGAACACTTTACGTTTTGTATCCCATTGATGGGCTGGATATGGAAACGAAAATGATAAACCGGATCTGGATCCGAACCTGAACTGAAATCCAATCAGCTTGTTCTCTTCACGAACCAACTCATCCACCAAGTTTTGTCATAACTCTTTCACAACTTTTTGAAATACCATGCTATTATATAATATTTGGCCCATCTCTCAATGGTGAAGAATCACTTAAACATTCTAGCAACCGGATCCGGATCTTCACCAAAATCTAATAATGTCGTCCTTGTTACCCACCCAACCTGTCCACCAAATTTTGGCCAAATCCGTGTCCATTTTTTGAGATATCCTGTTCCCAGACAAACAAACAGACAGGTAATTATGACGTTATCGCAATGGTATCTGAGAACTCACACAATGCTGCATGCTGAGGATAAAGTGACACTGGCTGAAAACTGCATGGAGATGCAAGACTAACAGATTTGCCAAGTTTCATTGGCAATCCAATATCAACCCTCCTTTCTAGCTCTGTGCTGATACGTGTGCGTCTGTTTTTACCTGCACCATGAAAGGTGGACGAAGGTTATGTTTTCATCCCTGTCTGTCTGTCTGTCTGTCTGTCTGTGAACAGGATATATTAAAAAGTTGTGGACGGATTCAGACGAAATGTGGTGGACATGTTGGATGTGTGAAAAGGATGAAATTATGAGATTTTGCTGAAGATCCATATCCAGATCTGGAAAGTCTAATACTTAAGTGATTCTTCGTCAATGAGAGAAAGGGGCAACAAATTATATTTAGCATGATATCTCAAAAAGTTGTGGATGGATTCAGACTAAATTTTTGGACACGGGTGTGTGAGAAGGATGAATTGATTCGATTTTGGTGAAGATCCGAATCCATATCCGGATACGAGAATTTCTTTGGTGATTCATAACCATTGAGAGATAGGGCTAACAAGGATATATAGCACAATATCTCAAAAAAAATTGTTGACGGATTCGAACGAAACTTGGTGAACAGGTTGGGTGTGCGATGAGGACGAATTGATTCGATTTTGGTGAAGATCTGGATCCGGATGCGACAATTTTTTAATCATTAACAGTGATTCTTCACTATTGAGAGATGTGTCCAAAAACGATATATAACACGGAGATCTCAAAAAGTTGTGGATGGATTATGACAAATTTTGTGGTTGAGTCGGTAAGATGACAAGAACAAGCCGATTCGATTTGGTTAAGGTCCAGATGCACGTCCAACCTATCAGCTGGATTGAAAATGTAAACTGTTCAGTCTGGTGGAGGTATGTGCTCCACTGAGTGGCGTTCTGGTTTTATTTTATGTCAACCTACTCTTCCATTCATTGGATGATAATTATTTAACCATCACACTTAGTTTCTTATCTCTTGTGAAAAGTTTCTTATCTTGAGGCTCAAAAGTTGTGAAAAACACCTAACCTAAAAGCTATATTACATGATTGATTAACATTACGTTGATATTTTCATCTTGATGTTTTCAATATCTGACCTCCCTTTTCCTTAGCACTGCGAAGATTAGAGTCTGACAACTACGAGCAAATTGAATTTCTTTGTGAGTATGAACGTTTCTCATTCAAGAGATAATTAAACTATAAGTTTTCTCATTTTATAATACCAAGTCGAGAGTATTTTCAGCACATCCATTATTTCCCCCCCCCTTTCTTATCTTGTTTCACAGCGAGTTCTCAACACGAATCAGATTATACGTTACCCGGTACATGTGCTGATTACGCTGTTGTTCAAAGAAACAAACAACTC
Source organism: Eptatretus burgeri (assembly GCF_056783735.1). Classification (NCBI taxonomy): domain Eukaryota; kingdom Metazoa; phylum Chordata; class Myxini; order Myxiniformes; family Myxinidae; genus Eptatretus; species Eptatretus burgeri. The sequence continues at coordinate 85,274,053 of NC_140964.1, read as the reverse complement.
TCTGGTGGGTATTTTTACCCTACTTCTCCAAACAAAATATCACAAATTGTTTGCTTCGATCTTTCCTGGTGAAATAATTGATGACGAATAATTTATACATACTGGAAGCAGGAGCGGCCAAGGGGTTTGTTATTATCCTTCTTCAAGTGTGTAATTCAACAATACCTCTCCAAAATACCTCTCACTGCGTAATTCAAAACACCTCAGTGCACTGAAAAAGGTGTGGGGACAGGAATACTGTACTGTAAAGGGTAGAGACTTGTAATACCCCCCCCCTACCTCGAGCAGCGCTACACGATACACATTTACATAGAGAATTTGCGTCTCTCCACCCCCCCTCCCAAGACCACTGGCAAAGATAAAACACTCCTCTACATTAATAAGGGTCACACTAATCCTATGTAGCAAGTCTGGATGTAATTGGCCCAGAACTGTGGGAGTAGTAGAGCAACAAATAAACAAACAAGAAAAAGATGTCGTGCAAAGCACGATACTTGCAAAGTCCACCCCCATCTCCAAAAGTTGCCATGGATGCATCAAATTGTCCATTAAAATTAAAATTGACAATTTTAATCAAGGCTCAGGTCAATTTGATGAAAATTGATTATTTTTCAGATTGAAATTGATGATTTTAGAAGTTTGACCTTAAATTGACCTTTGACCATTTTTCCTCAAAAATAGTTTCTCTCCCAATTCATTGATGGACTGTGCAATTGCTGTTTAATCTCACAAGTCAACAGAATGTAAATTGATTCATGATTTTAGAGGTTTGACCTTGAGTTGACCTTTTGACCTCAAATAGTTGGTTTCCAAATTCAGTGACGCAATATACAAATCCTGTTCAACTTTCAAGTCGATCGAATGAAAAATGACAATTTTACAAATTTGATCTTTAACCTCAAAATCGATAGGTTTCTCAGTTGAGACTACCTCTACAATTTTTATTATTATGGTTTTATTTCTGCAATTTTATGATTATAATCAACATGATGATCATTGGAAAATCATGAATGGCATCCTCAAGCTCGCTAATTGTGGTGTACAATGTCATCATCATTCCTGGATTGTTGAGTCCTTCCACTCACATCCAACGCATCAAGCTATCAATGGAACCATGTCATCTCCTCTCCCGGCAGAGGCTAAAGTATCCTAAGGCAGTATCTTGGATCCAGTCTTGTTCGTCATCGACATTAATGACCTATTTTGTGTTCTAGAACACCCTCTCTTCTGTTTTGAAAATGATTCCACATTGTGCCATATAGTACCCCCATCCTATTGACAGGCAGCTGCATCACTCTCTGCTGATCTTCAATTCATTGGATGCTGGTCTGGTAAATGGAACATGTCCTTTCACCCTGGAACATTTCACACTCACTTTGTTTCTCTGGAAAGATCGTCAAATGAACCCACCTATTTATTACCATGGTCAGTCATTGAAAGAGGTTCATTTTGTTGAAATTCTCGGCCTCACCATCAGCCATGACATCTCCTGGAACAATCATATGCAGGAGCAAAGTTGGCCTCCAAATTTGGTTGCAGGTAGGGCATCAATGATCAACTATCATTCTGAGTCTTTCCATGAAAAATCAGAGTGACTCCAATGAGATGACATCTCATCAACACCTCTGTCTCTTCTCGATTCTGTGCAAGATAAAGCTCTCAATGTTATTGGCGTCTCCCAAGATGAGGCCGGAGCATAAGCTCTTTTGCTCTCACATCACAGGTAGGTCAGTGGCATATCTGTATTTTACTGCCTATTTTTCTGGTCTATCTCCTTCTCTTTCTCTCAGCCTTCCTATCCTGCACAGTAACCCCAGAATGCACACATTGATCCAGTAATCCTCTCCTCGTTAAACTTCCAAAATTCAGACTTTCTACATCCCTCAACTGTTTTGTTTCTACCTTTTCTAGTCTGTGGACCCACCTTCCTGAAGCTGTCCTATCCCACTCTTCCCTCCAGGGCTTCAAGCAGGGGGAGCATCACCATCCACCATCCTTACCCACAATCTTTTTACCCACCCATTGACTCTGCCTATCACAACCCTCTTACTTGTAGGTTGCTATGTTTCCTCCCCTCCTCTCTCTCCTCATTTCCTGAAAACTCATTCCCTTCCTTATTGTGTCATATTGTTGCTCCACTGCCCCACTGTTGTTTCATATCCTCCATCACCATGTTCTTCCATGAGTTTCGATCTTGTGAGGAAAAATAAATATGGTGTAACATCATTTCTCTGCAGAAAAACCTTGACAATTTCTGAACTACCATTTGAAAAGATCACCATTGCTCCACTTCATTGCATAAATATATCATTCTGTTACATTAAATACAACAATGTACGTATTGTTTTATAAAAAGGACAAACTTTATAATAATGCTAATTAAGGTTTTCTGATCTTCTCAGCAAAAGATGATGAAAAATCTCCAGATTCAGATTATACATTTGCTGGACCGACAGCTGAGTATGCCCAGATTTGCATGTCAATCACAAAGGATGGTGAGTTCATGTTCTCAAAAGTGAATTGAAGAACTGACATCATATAGAATCATATTAGCAATATAAACATATACCGTATACGTATATGTACAGTGCTTACAGAAGGTCAACACCCCCTTTCAAAATTTTCACCTTTTGTTGCCTTAGAGCCTGGAATTAAATTGCATCAAATCAGACTTTTTCCACCTTTAGTTACACATCGTAACCCACAACTTCCAAGTAAAAAACAAATTCAACAAAATTAATTTAAAATACAAAACTAGAATATCTTCATTGGAAAAGTGTCCCCCCACCCTCCCCCCACCAATCACTGCTGAGCATTGGTGCTGCTAAAGCAGTTCTCCTTGGCTATTGGGCACAATCCTCGACGGGTCGCCATTCCAACACAGTATACCAGCAAGCTGGCACTCATTTTGCCAACCTCAGAAGGATGACAGGCTGAGTCAACCCCACCTGGTATTAATTCAACAGAAAAGCAGGATTTGAACTCAGGATGCTCGGATCCCAAACCCAACACTCTAACCATTAAGCCAACACTAGCCATCACACCACCACTACCCCCCCCCCCCCGAGTTAATACTTGGTGGAAGCACCTTTGACAACAATTACAGCTGTGAGTCTGTTGGGATAGGTCTCAGCTAACTTTTCACACCTTGATTGGGCAATATTTGCCCATTCCTTTGCACAAAACTGTTCAAACTCAGTCAAGTTGTGTGTGGGAGCGTTCATGGACAGTAATCTTCAAGTGATACCACAGATTTTCAATTGGATTCAGGTCGAGGCTTTGACTGGGTCACTCAAGGACATTTATATTTTTGTTCCTTAGCCACTCCAGTGTAGCTTTGGCTGTGTGCTTCGAGTCGTTGTCATGCTGAAAGGTGAACTTCTGTCCAAATTTCAGCTTTGTTGCAGAGGGCAGCAGATTTTCCACTCGGATTTTTCTGTATTTTGCTCCATCCATTTTCCCTTCTATTCTGACAAGTGCCCTAGTCCCTGCTGATGAGAAACATCCCCATAACATGATGCTGCCACCACCATGCTTCACAGTGGGAATGGTGTTCTTTTGTTGATGTACTGTGTTAAGTTTGCACCAAACGTAACGTTTTGAATTTAGGCCAAACATGTTCCATCTTGGTTTCATCAGACTACAACATATTTTGCCACATGGCTTCAGAATATCCAGAGTGGTTTTTTGCAAACCTCAACAGGACTCAAAGTGGGATTTTTAAAAGTAATGGCTTCCTTCTTGCCACCCTACCGTGTGGGCCACACTTGTGAATTGCTTGGGATATTGTCACATGCACATCGTGACCAGTCTTTTCCTCAAGGTCTGTAGCTCTTTCAAAGTTGCCATTGGCATCTTGGTGGCCTCCCTGATCAGTCTCCTCCTTGCTTGGTCATCCAGTTTGGAGGGACGGCCTGATCTAAGCTGGGTGGGTCTTGGTGTTACTTTCCACTACTTAATGATTTTGCCTTCCACTTCTTAATGATCGTCTTGACTGTGCTCCAAGGGTATTCAAGGCCTATGAAATATTTTTATGCCCATCCCCTGATCTGTGCCTTTCCATTTATCCTGGAGGTCTTTTGAAAGCTCCTTGGGACTCATGGTTGAGTCTTTGCTGTAAAATGCACTACCCAGAAGAAGAAACCTCCAGGAACAGCTGATTTTATCCTGAAATAATCAGAATCACTACAATTTAACACAGCTGGAGGGCAATTAACTTGATGTGTGATTTTTAAAGTAATTGGTTACACCTGAGATAATTTGAAAGTACTATTATAAGGGGGAGGGGGGGGTGGACATTTATCCAACCAAGATATTCTAGTTTTGTATTTTTAATTAATTTTCTGATTCTTGCAGAATTTGTTTTTCACTTGGAAGTTGTGGGTTACGATGTGAAAACAAAGGTGGAAAAAGTCTGATATAATGAAATCTACTTCCAGGCAATAAGGCAACAAAAAGTGAAAATTTTGAAAAGGGTGTACAGTAGACTTTGTACAGGCACTGTACGTGTGTGTGTGTGTGTGTGTGTGTGTGTGTGTGTGTGTGTGTGTGTGTGTGTGTGTGTGTGTGTGTGTGTGTGTGTGTGTGTGTGTGTGTGTGTGTGTGTGTGTTGATGATTGGGACAAACTCCATGGCACTCCAACCAACCAAACACAACATTTCATCTGCCAATTTAAATCTGACACAGCTGCATCTCCAACAGCCCCCATCAGAAAAAAATGTCCAAGATAAAGCACCAAATAATACTTCTTGGGCGGTTGGGCCATTGGTGACTTTCCTTTTTTCCACATGTACCTGGTTATTACCATGTATTGGTTGCCTTTTGTAAGCAAAGAAAGCCATTCACATGAAACCTGCAATTAACTCGCTGGTCATTTTGTTTATAGTGCAGAATCTGCTTGCCAGACAGCATTCACACTTTCAGATAGTAAGCTGCAGTGTCCCCTGATATCAATTGTAATCTCAAAGAAGACCAGACCACTTGCTACATGCAGTCCAGGAAGGAATTTGCCAATGACGTCATTTTTTAGAGTGATGGCAATAACTTGTATACACTTCACTAAGAACACCGCAGGATATTTAACTATCACAAACTAACGCCAGCAGAAGGGACATCCAGTTTAACCTCCATCCGAGGGACTGCACAGTGCACACACATTTGATGCATCACCCTGACTGTGAAACGCCAGGGTGACAGTTAAAAGCCAAATCGAGATTTGGACCAATGGCTAAAAAAACTCAGAATACCTCGAGGCAATCCTGCTAGCCCATTACTAAATCGTGTTTGTAATAAGATTACTGCAAAGTGCATCAGTTAGTTGATGTAATCAATGGCTCCACTTCCTGCTAGGTTCTTATCACCGTTGGGGTTTTTTTTTTGGTCAATTTAACCTCAAGCAAAGAATATTGCCAGGATACTGGCTCATATTGACCTCTTTTTTTAATTCCTCGGGTGACGAAGTCGCCGGTGGCATTATGTTTTCGGGTTGTCCATACGTACCTACGTACGCACATCCATGCAAATTTTCTGTTTTCTCTGCAACTGCTTATCCGGGTGACTACTCATGCAGAATTTATAATGATACTGTGACGTCCACGGGACTTGAACAGTCCCGCCAACGTAGAATGAGCCGAAACGATGGAGGCGGTTTATTTATTTATAACCCAAACATGGCGGTTCTAATCGCTCTACCGCAAACGGGACGAGGAAGGTGGCACGAGTCACTTTTCACTGAGTTGATGATGTTTATTTGTTTTTATTATTACCAGAAATAACAAGACTCGGCAAGAAGAGGGATCCGGGGCGATTCGACGGGATGGTGTGGGATCGGGCGTAGGGAAAAACACAGACAATTCCAATGAATATACAGATCTCAATCCCTCTAAGGCGCCAAGCACACACACACACACACACACACACACACACACACACACACACACACACACACACACACACACACACACACACACACACACACACACACACACACACACACACACACACACACACACACACACAACGTAGCTATTTCTGGTGGTCAGGCTGGACCGTGGTGTGGACGCAACTGTCCCTGGATCGGCGTCGGACGAGCTGGCCTTGCTCTCGTCAGGGGGGCAGGAGAAACCGTGGTGCTGTCGACCTCCTGGTCTTGGCCCAAGTCCGCTCACAGCCGCCAGGGAACCAGTTCTGGCGCCAAGTTGCGAGCAGGAGAGGGAGGCAGGTCGGCCCGCCGTTCGACCCCGTACTCCGAGTCAGCAGAACCCCAGAGCCAACCAAGGTGAGGCACGAGGCTCAGCAAGGCTCCAAGACACGATCAATAACACGATCCAATCAGCACAACAACAAGGATGCTCCCCGCGCAACAGCCTCCCCACCAAAAAAACACGATCTTTTGGTTGTAATCTTCTTCCTCTTCCTTTTCGACCCCGAACAGAACCTTTTTATCCTTGGTCCTCGTCACTTCCAATCGAGCCGTTTATTGGCCCACCGGCATCGCCTTCCGCCAATCGTGATCACGGGGCGGAGCCATCCGCTGCACTGTCCTGTGACATCACGGCTATTCTCCAGAGAATACCAAAAGGGGTTTACGCAGACACACTTACCCTATCCCGTGTCCCTATCTAATTACGTGACAATTATCATTTCCCCCTTGAAGAAATGAACATTTACTAGACAACTTATCACCACTGAATTGCTACTTATTACATCGAGATCCTGGTAAACTCGAACAGCATGGCATACCGAATTAAACATCCTAATTACCCTTTGAATGCATACCCCCCCCCTCAAACGTAACACTGCCCCCTCCTCTGGTACCGCAGCTCCTGCATGGTATATCACAGGCGCTACCGTACCAGCCTTAACACTTACTGACTCACACCTAATTAACCTAACGAAATAAAGTAGGAGGGGCAATGGGCAGCGAGTCACAGCTAACTTACCTATCCTGCTTAATGTACTACCCCCTTATGGCCTTATCCTCGCCTAAACAATCATTCGTTTTTTTTATTTTTATTTAATTTTATTTTATCACATGAGAGCACTGAGCGAAGTTGCACTCCATCTTCTGGATCATCGCTCTTTCCCAGCACTCTTCCAGTGATCTGGGGAGGGGAAACAAAAGGTTCCACAAAAACACAACACTTATACTTTACATTCCTACTCTAAGCCTTAACGACACCATTCACAGGATATTTACACTTGACCGCCTCCCCCAGTGGATGCTAATAGACCCAGCGTTACCTGGGGAGCCAATTTTCAAATTTGCTTGCCCCAAAATTATGCGGACATCATGCCCTTGCTGCTCATGTCAAGTTGTGCGGGATCGAGTGGGACCCATAAATCTTCACAACACTCACACCATGGTCATTATCACATTTCTAGGTCATGGTCCTCATTTTAATCATGCAGGCTGAATCCCGTCGTGGCCGTGGGGTGGGTTACCACAAGATGATGGGGGCATCTCAGGTGCAACCGTGCCCACAGGTAAGCTTTAGTCCAACCCGGACGTTTCTCCGCCCCGCTCCCTTTGATTCCCTCCCCCCCCCCCCGGTAGCCATCAGCTCTAATCCCGTACAACACTCTGGAAGGGGTCTCACTGGCTCCTCTGGCCTTCCTGGGTCGCCAAGGTCCTACCCGCCTTGGTCGCCCAACCAGACCCTCTCCCAGTTGCCTCCAGACACTGTCACCATTAGCCACCAGGTGGTGAATCTCCTTGAAGGGGGTCGCAATTCACGCTCACCGTGAGCTTCAGCAATCCCTGTGGACAAGCACATCATCCCCACCCACAAAACCCACATGACTCCCCCACCCCATCGGCCTTACATGTGACAACTGCATTTCTAACACTTCACCGACCATGACCTTCCCTGTTACCACACCATGCCCAATAAAAAAACAATGTGTGCACCATACATTTCACTTCTTCACTTAAAACAACTCACACAGCACTTCTCACCCGATCCACGCACCAGCCATTGGACAGCCACTCGTGCCCGCTTTGTTACCAATTACCCACTGTCCCGATTGTCACTCTAAAACCCAGCAGAACTTACAAACCCATGCCAATTTTCCCACAATTCATTTTTTTTTTTTTTCACCAAAGGAGGGCACTTCGCCACAATCTCAGCAGCCGAGCATGGCCGTATATGCTCAGCCCAATCTAGTCTCCCCGACCCCCGACAGTGATCTCCGGACCCGACCTATGAAAGGGCATCTCGGATAGACCTGGCGGTTCAGCAGGAGGATTCACCCTCTCCGAGTCTAAAAGTCCATTGGAGGGTCCCTCCATCGCCGGGTACCGGCAATATCGTTGCATGTGTCCTCTTCGCCCGCACCGGAAACAACTCCCCATAAAAGGCCCCCGTGAGTAACGGTGAAATGTCTCTTCCGGTTCCGGACCCCCTCGGCCATAATCGAATTGCTCTATTGGCTGGGCTGGACCCCGCCGCTTTGGCGCACTAACTACCGGATTACCCTTTATCAAACTTGACAGTTTCTGGCAAATTTCCTGAAACATTTGGGTAATGCCAATTTCTCCCAGCCCCCCTCCCTGATCCTGGATCTCCGCCTGTCGGATCGTCACTGATAGCCTCTCTGGAACCCGACCCGGCCGACTCGAGGCCAGCCTGGCCGCGCACTCGGTGAACGGTGGGTGGATCCTGTAACTCCACTAGCGCTCGGACCTCAGGGTCAGGGAGAGCAGCTAAAAATTTCTCTAGTGCCAGTCTGTCCCATGCCTCCACTGTAAGGTCCCGATACGCGATCCTGACTGATTGGTAAATGTCCTGTGCCAGCTCCTGCACTGTCTCGACAGGCTTTAATCTGCGGTGCTGGAGCTGGGCCCGCACCAGATCACAGTTTGCCGCGAACCCAAACCGACGGCTCAATGCCTCGCAAATGTGGGAGCTGGTCAACATCCCCTCCGCGATCACGTTTAACACATCTGCGGCTGGTCCCCGCAACGTTGCCACCAAATTCCCTGTACGTTCCCGCTCATTCCACCCGTTTAGTCGGGAAATGCACTCAAATTGCGTCAGAAAAGCTTCAACGCTCCCTGACCCGTCAAAATTTACCAGGGGGATCACTTTTACGGTGGCCCGCTTCTCAGTTTCTCCCTTGTCCGAATCCAGCCCAGGGATCAAACACCCTTGTGGCTGCGTATCCAATTTCGGAGCCCACTGTGGCCAAAGATGTTTTGTGGTGAGGGTCTCATGGGTCAATTTTGCCTCTTGTTCCAAACGTTGAATGGACCGATTCACCTCTTCCCGCAGGATCTTCTGGGCCCGCACAACCTCCTCCAAGGCTCCGTCGCGAGTTTGTAGCTGCTCCTCAACCAACCCGGACACTCTACTTTCAAAAGACGGCTCTACCAGGCCTTTATCCAAGACTTCATCTTGGCTCATAATTTTATCTTGTTCGTCCAAACGAGCCTCCAATCCTTTTACCTCCTCCGCCAAATTCATCCCTTGCTTCCTCAGCTCTCCCCACTCTTCAACTTGCAGCTGCATACGAGCATCCACACAGGCACGATGACGTTCCAGGCTTTCATCCACTTTATCAACCCGAATGTTCGTTGCATCAATTTTATCTACCAATTTTTTCTGTATATTTTCCCCCTCCAATGTAATTTCTACCTTTGTTTCCTCCAATCTATCCTCGAATTTACTTTGTATTTCTCCCAATTTAACATCCACACACTCCTGCATCTCAGTTTTCATTTTCTCCATCTTTTCCCCCAATTCATCCCTCATTAAATCAATCCGTGCACCCAACTGTACCCCCATTACCCCCAATTGATCTGTCATTTCTGCCCTCTGTGTCACGAATTGATTTTCCATTTGTGCCGTCATTTCTGCCCTCTGTGTCACAAATTGATTTGCCATTTGTACCGTCATGTCCCCTATTAAACGTTCCAACATTGTCCAGATCGACATCGCGCCGGTTTCCGGCACTGCCGGCCCCGTTACGGGCAATGTAGCACGGTCCACGCTCGGAATGGGGGAGGTTCCAACCCTACCCCCGTCTCTCCCCTCTTCCCCCGACTCGCTGCCAGACACGTGGCCTTCCTCCTCAAACATCTGCACATCCGCCATGGTGCAGAAGTCCCGTTTGCCGCCAATTAATTTAAATTTGAAAAATCCCGCCAAAATTTTCCCGCGCTCGCGCGCTTTTCTGTAATAATTTTATATTCCAATTCGTGGCAAGATTTTAATCTTGGTATATTCTTCCGATACCAAATATAATTTAGAGGGGTTCGAACATCTAACACCCTGACACCAATGTGACGTCCACGGGACTTGAACAGTCCCGTCAACGTAGAATGAGCCGAAACGATGGAGGAGGTTTATTTATTTATAACCCAAACATGGCGGTTCTAATCGCTCTACCGCAAACGGGACGAGGAAGGTGGCACGAGTCACTTTTCACTAAGTTGATGATGTTTATTTGTTTTTATTATTACCAGAAATAACAAGACTCGGCAAGAAGAGGGATCCGGGGCGATTTGACGGGATGGTGTGGGATCGGGCGTGGGGAAAAACACAGACAATTCCAATGAATATACAGATCTCAATCCCTCTAGGCGCCAAGCACACACACACACAAAACGTAGCTATTTCTGGTGGTCAGGATAGACCGTGGTGTGAACGCAACTGTCCCTGGATCGGCGTCGGACAAGCTGGTCTTGCTCTCGTCAGGGGGGCAGGAGAAACCGTGGTGCTGTCGACCTCCTGGTCTTGGCCCAAGTCCGCTCACAGCCGCCAGGGAACCAGTTCTGGCGCCAAGTTGCGAGCAGGAGAGGGAGGCAGGTCCGCCCGCCGTTCGACCCCGTACTCCGAGTCAGCAGAACCCCAGAGCCAACCAAGGTGAGGCACGAGGCTCAGCAAGGCCCCAAGACACGATCAAGAACACGATCCAATCAGCACAACAACAAGGATGCTCCCCGCGCAACAACCTCCCCACCAAAAAAACACGATCTTTTGGTTGTAATCTTCTTCCTCTTCCTTTTCGACCCCGAACAGAACCTTTTTATCCTTGGTCCTCGTCACTTCCAATCGAGCCGTTTATTGGCCCACCGCCATCGCCTTCCGCCAATCGTGATCACGGGGCGGAGCCATCCGCTGCACTGTCCTGTGACGTCACGGCTATTCTCCAGAGAATACCAAAAGGGGTTTACGCAGACACACTTACCCTATCCCGTGTCCCTATCTAATTACGTGACAATTATCATTTCCCCCTTGAAGAAATGAACATTTACTAGACAACTTATCACCACTGAATTGCTACTTATTACATCGAGATCCTGGTAAACTTGAACAGCATGGCATACCTAATTAAACATCCTAATTACCCTTTGAATGCATACCCCCCCCTCAAACGTAACAATACTTATGATGCCATAGACCACGTGGGGTGGCAGCCATATTGGAAAAACGAAAAAACATTGGACCTCTGTATCTCTTAAACCGCATCAAATAAATAATTGAAACTTGGCACCTAGCAACTACTCTGCATGGGTAATAAAGGTGATTTCACAATGACATCATCGGTAAAGTGGTATCCCAGTCAAAATTCGACACTTAGAACGTTTGATCAGTATGAAAATTTGTGAGGTTCATCGAGGGATAGATTGGTTAACAGAAAAAAAAATATGACGTCAGTGGTCTTGTGCTTTGGCAGCCATGTTGTTTTTTTTTGTTTTTTTTTATTTAAAGGGGAAAAAATCTGCTTTAAAGATCGAAGTGAAACTGGACATAAATGACTGACCAGCCATGTTGAATAAAGTTTGATAACTATGATGTCATAGGTCACATGGTCTGGCAGCCATCTTAGATTTACCTGAAAACCATCAAAAAGGGTAAATCCAAAATGTCTGTTTGTCAGATCAGGCCAGATTAGATATATGACTTGCTACTGGTACCATGTGAACCTGCACTAACCTGTTTCATTATCGGGTTGTCGGTGACTAAACCATCTTCCCCACCAGGTTTCCCGGTGAGGAGGGTGTCTCAACATGGACACCCAGCAGGATTAAAAACAAAACCTGTCAAAGGGCGGAGGAGCTCATTGTGAGCCAACGGCCATCCATATCTGGTGCCCAACTGTGTCTGTGGACGTCCTCCTACAGTTGGGTTAGTTTTTTTTGAGGAGGTTGGTGGCAGAATTTGCACTCCGGCCACCGTAAAAACAATTAATTCTGCAAAATACACAAAAAAATGCAAAGAAAACCCAAAACCCACTCTGTGGGAGTACCTCCTGTGCTGCTGCCCTTCGCAGGGCAACTCACCGGATGACGGGATTGGGGCAAAGCCTTCGGGACCCCCATTCCTTGATGATAGGAGGAAAAGCATGGGGGTAAACATCCAGGGTTAGATTGCGGTGGTGTGTGGCAGAGTGGTGCTGAGGTGTCGTCCAGCAGACGGCGGTCACCTTGGGTTAAACCAGAGGCGGTCCCTTCGGGTGGGTGCCTGGAATGTACTATCCCTAAAAGAGGATGATCAATTGTCTCTGTTATTATCTGAGATCAAGCATTTGAACATCGGTATTACAGCACTCTCTCAGGTTCAGAGACCAGATAGCAGCAACATCATGGCAGGTTGTTGCACGTACTACTCATCTGATTGCTCTGATAGTTATCATGTCCAAGGACTTGCAGTAGCTGTGTCCAATAAGCTGACTCCAATGATAACTGAGGTAACACCGGCCAACAAGCGTATTATGAGACGAAGTATTCGTCACTCCTTGGGTGTTGTTTCCCTGATCTCTGTAGATGCTCTGACTAAGACAAGTGATCTCACCATGAAGGACGCATTTTAAGCCGCGCTGAAGTCTGTGGTTGATCAGTGCCCCAGGAGAGATACCTTTCTAGTCTTGGGGGATTTCAATGCTGACTAGCACTGACAGGGATGGTTATGAGACATGTTTTGGTCCCCAAGGATCTGGAAATGTGAGCCAGAGTAGCATTAAGTTCCTTGACTTTACAAGAAGTCGTGGACTTCGGGTGGCTGGTTCATGGCTTCAGCGCCCACAGGCTCATCACTGGACTTGGTATTCCAATGCTGGTGGTGTGGCAAAGGAGACTGACCATGTGCTCGTTGATGGTTGCTGGACGATGATGCAGAACTGCAGGGTCTGCCGTAGTACTCACTTCCTCAATATGCACCACAGGCTTGTTGTACCAACTCTGAAGTTGCAGCTTAAATCCGGAAGAATGGTACCATTCCAGCCTACACTGGATGTTGGCAAGCTCAAGGATAAGAGGACAGCTGAGTATTTTGCGAACAGGCTGAGTGGGGATTTGGGGGTCTGGGTGCTTTGAGAAATCTTGAAGAGTTGTGGCGTGCTGTCAAGACCGCCATCCTTGATGTTGTTGGTGGATGTCTTGGAAGTTACTGGAGGGCGAAGAAGAATTCTGTCTCTCAAGGGGCACTGGATACCATTGATCATTTGCAGGGCCAGGCTTAATGGAAGAGCTGAGCTGTTCAGGGAGTTTAGGCGTAAAACTGTACGTGTGCTGAGGGAGGACAAGGAGGCCTATGTGTGAGGAATCTGTAAGGGGGTAGAGCATCACCTGTGGTCAAGTGATTCTCACACAGCTTACAGGTCATATTCATGCATTGTGTTCCTCCAAGCCCGTCCCTTGATGGACTGCAGTTTGAGCAGAGGGTGGTGGGCTTTTGACAGAGGAGTCTGAAGTGAAGGCCCACTTGACCGGTTACTTTGAGCGGCTGTGGCAGGCTAACCCACCAGCTATTGAATTGGATGTCAGGGGTGTTATCGTCCCTTTACTCACCCTCCAATCAACTGTGATCCACCTTTGTTTGTGGAAACACAGGCTGCAGTGAACCGGTTGAAATGGGGTAAAGCTCCTGGGATCTGTGGCATCCATGCTGAACTTCTCAAGACTGGTGGAAATGCTGTACTCGTGTCATTGCATGCAGGTCTGTGCTCTGCGTGCAACACAGGCATCATCCCAACTGACTGGAAGAGGGGCCTTGTTGTCCCTCTCTGGAAAGGGAAGGGTGATCGCCAGGGCTGCAACAACTACTGAGGGGTGATGCTGCTTTCAGTGCCTGGCAAGGTCATTGCTTGGATAATTCTTGATGGGGTTCACCAACATCTGTTTGATCACCAGCGCCCAGAGCAGTCAGGCTTTACACCAAAGATGTCAACGATTGACCATATCCTTACTCTTCGGGGCCTCACCGAAAGCAGGCGAGAGTTTCGGGAGGGCTGCTTGTAGCCTATGTTGATCTCCGCAAAGTGCTCGATTCAGTGAATCGGGATGCTCTCTGGAGGATTCTTGGTCTTCATGGGGTGCCACTAAAACGAATCAATCTGATGCCTGAACTATTCTCTGGTACTGAGAGTGCTGCAGGATATGGCGATACCATCTCTGACTTATTTCTGGTTGTTAATGGAGTTTGTCAGGTGTGTACTGGCCCCCACACTTTTCAACAATTGTATGGACTGGATTCTGGGGAGGATTTCAGAGATCAAACTGCGGTGCATCGTTTGGGAATGAAAGATCTCTGACCTTGATTTCGCAGATGATGCAGTGTCTTTGCAGAGACTCTGGATATCCTTTTGGGGACCCTCGAGGTGCTGAATGAGGAGTTGGAGCCCCTGGGATTACGGGTTTCCTTGGTCAATACTAAGATGCAGGCTTTCGAAAACTGCAGGCTTATATAATGTTTAACCTCCGCCATCTTCGAAGATGGATGGAGGTTAATGTTTTTACCCCTTTCTGTTTATTTGTGTGTTTGTTTGTTTGTTTGTGAACAGTATTACGGAAAAACTCCTTGACGGATTTCGACGAAACTTGGTGGGGGGATTAGGTATGGTCGAAGGATCATGCCATTCAATTTTGGACTTGGTCCCCCCCCCCCACAAAAAAATTGTTAGATAAAATTTTTTTCTTTTTGTATTTCTACATATTTTAAGTGATTTCCAACCCCCCCAAAAAATGGTTACCCCCCCCCAAAAAAAGTATTTTGTTTTGCATTTCTACATGTTTTAAGTGATTTCCACCCCCCCAAAAAATCCCCCCCCCAAAAAATTTAGAGGGAAAAAATTTTCTTTTTTTGCATTTCTACATGTTTTAAGTGATTTCCAACCCCCCCAAAAAAATTGTTAGAGAAAAAAAATATTTTTTTTTGCATTCTACATGTTTTAAGTGATTTCCAACCCCCCCAAAAAATTGTTAGAAAAAAAAAATTTTTGCAACTTTTTTTCAACAAAATTTCGATTTCTTTTTTTTGCATTTCTACATGTTTTAAGTGATTTCCAACCCCCCCCCCCAAAAAAAAATGTTGGAGAAAAGAACTATAACTCTGTCAGCACTGTTGACATCATATTTAATGAATAAGATATAAGGTTCACTTGAGTGACCCAGCAGTATTGGCGGCGGAGGTTTTGCACTCTCCCGAGTGCTCCCCCTCTAGTTTTTAAACTGTGAATATGGAGGGTCCATGAATAGTGAATCCACGAATAGCAGGGTCTGACAGTATTGGACTGTAATGGGTGGGGACTTGTAATAACCTCCCCCACTTGGAGGTGGCACTACACAATATACATTTACATCGAGAATTTGCATCTCACCTTCTCCCCCCCCCCCCACACCACCAAGACCACCGGCAAAGATAACAATAAAAAGAGCAATAAGAGATTGCAGATCCTCGCCAGGACTTGTTTTGTGTGGTGTTTGGTTACTGGTCTTTTATGTAATTAATGAGACGTAACTAGAACTGCCTCTTTATAACAGCTGGCAGAGATAACCGGGTACCAAGACGTCCCACTTTGATGCAACCCTGCTTTGATCGGACACTTGACCCTGACCCATCACGTTTATTATTAATCCAATGAATTTAGAATGGGACAAGTTATAAAAATGACCAACATGATGTGGTACGAGTGACAGGTTATTAGCTGCAAAATGTCGAAAACCCGGTTTCGTTCAACAACTTTCAAAATTTGACCTTTGCATAACCTTTAAAGGTCACAAAACAATGTTGTGGACATTAAAATAAGGAAACAGGATACGTGCTATAGCTTATTGGAGTTAGTTCATCGAAGAAAGTCGAAAACCCGGTTTGATTCTCACAACTTTGAAAATTTGACCTTTGTGAACTTTAAAGGTCAAGGATTATGACCTTTGGTGCAAAACTTCCTCTGGAACATTCCAGGAACAATTTAACGTCATATAGGCTATATGGCATTTCGCACTCCTCGGATTATCCATACTTTGATGAAATCAGCGTAAAAACAAACTGGTAGGGGGCGCCACGGGCAAGGTGTTCGAGATAGAGCAAAATGGTTTCAAGACTTTAGGTGGGGAATGACCTCAGGATTATGCATAAAAAATATTGTCATCCTAGCTCTCAAAGTTTGGGTGGTCGTATGATTTTTATGTCAAAATTCGCAATTTTCTAAGTTCGTGACCTTGTGGACCTTGACCTTGGGACGAAAATGAAAAATCGAGCTCCGTGGGGCTATGCAGGTGCCATTGGGCTAACCAAATACCGAAACCTCTGTCAGATTAGACAAACCCCCTCGGAGAAGATGCAAATTGAAATCAGATACCCCCTAAAAACACGTTTTTTAGGCGTGGCTCCGCCCATAATGGGTGCACCACGCCCATTCTCAGGAAAACACAACTAGATCATGATATAAACCTCCCACGAAAATTTTATTAGGATCGGATCAAAACCCACGGAGCTATGCTCGGGACAGACAGACAGACAGACACACCAATAAAGAATATAGTGGTCACTTATGTTTTTCGTGAAAAATTTTTTCATGAACCAATTAAAATAAATTCAATTCAAATCAAATGTAAGACCAAATAGGTACAGTCCTGGATTGGAGAAATCAGAAGGAATCCAAACAAGCAAAAAGCAAAGATGAAATCATCAGGAGGAACCTGGATAGGATTTGCATTTCAGCTGCTACTCCTCTACACTCAACCCCATCCAGGCACAGCCAAGTGAGCCTTATAAAAAAAGAAAATGAATAAAAAAGAACACAGATCAAAAATAAATAAATAATTCTGGCTCCCAGACCATGCGTCCGATCAGGTTGAAATTCAAAACATATATTCCACATCACTAATAGATCATAATAGTGGTTTCACATCAATTAAGTGGTTCAAGATTAAAAATTTTTTTTAATTTTTGCTCAATCTAATATGGCTGCCAGACCAAGTGACATCAATCATTCATGAATACCTTGGTATCCCCAAGGCTTGGGGAACATGTGAAGTTTCCCCTCGGTCTGTCCAGCCATTTTGGAGATTTCATAAGTTTTTGGGTAAATCCAATATGGCTGTCAAACCATTTGACCTATGACATCATATGTGTGAATCTTTTGTTCATCATGGATAGGTGGTCATATGTATAAAGTTTCACCTCGATCTATTCAGCAACTTCAGAGATTTTTAAAGTTTTTAATTTTTTTTTTTAAACAATATGTCTGCCTGATCACGTGACCGATGACATCATAAAAAAAAAAAATTCTGTGGACCTTTTTATCCTGAGGTAACACTCAAAATTTTTCATTCTGATCAAATGTAGCGTTGTACATATGCAATTATGACATCATAACGAAGGCACCTATGATGTAATTGAAAAAGATCACACGTTCCCCTTGAGGAGTACTTACCATGTGACAAGTTTCAATCTTTTCCTTGGTACAGTTTCAGAGATAGAGGACCAAAGTTTGCTGTTTTTCCAACATGGCTGCCACACCACGTGATATATGACGTCATAATTATCAATACAACATTCAACATGAGTAGTCGCTCCTCTGGTAAAAATTAGGACTCAGTCCGACAAGTGGTTGAAGAGAAAAACACGAAAGTTATTTGCGGACAAACTAACAAATAAATAAAAACAATGTCAACCTCACCCGTATCTTGCCAAAAGGTGACCACGTGTGACTTCTTTAAGGTCACACTGAGGTGAACAGAGCTGCTATCCACCAGGAGTGACTCCTTGAGGAATATCTGCCTACGAGAGATTCCGATGAGAATCGTTCTACAGAGTAACCATGAAAAATATGCTTTTGCCTCATAACGTCACCAAATGACGTCATAATGTCTCAAGCTTGACATATCTAGAAAGCACTCATCGAGGTGTTCAATTTGAGGTACTACACGATATGGTTCCTAAAACTTGAAAATTTGACCTTGGGGTCAAATATGTTTGACCTGAGGTGCTAACCATGAAGGTCAAGGCCAATCGCCACCAAAAATTAATCAGCTGAGCAGCAGACCATGAACTATATTCCCATGAAGTTTGAAGACGATCCGATCAAAATTACTCAAAAAATAAGGGTTTTGTCGACTCCCCTGATTTGTGACAAAGTCACCTTAACCTTTGACCTCGACCTTCAAAATTTTGTGCACTGAAAGGGACCTCTATAGGCCTCTGATATGCGAAGTTACAAAAATTTCCAATGATAACTGTGCTCTGCAGAATTTTTTATACGTGATTACAGACAAACAAAAAACAAACAAAAAAAAAAAAACCATACAAGCTGACTAACATATCATGCAAAAACTTCGTTTTGGCAAGATAATGAAAAAATCACTCATTGAGTGACAACTTGGCGAAAAGGAATGGCACTCCGGAGAGAACATACCTCCGCCAGGCTGAATAGTTTACATTTTGTACACCACTGATAGGTCGGATCTGATTCTGGACCTGAAGCAAAATCGAATCAGCTTGTTCTTGTCACCTAACCAACTATTCCACCTTGTTTTGTCACAAGTCGTCCACAACTTTTGGAGATAACATGCTCCACATAGTTTTTGGCCCCATCTCTCAATGGTGAAGAATCACCTGAAGAATTCTCGAATCCGGATCCGGATTCAGATCTTCACCAAAATCGAATCAATTAGTCCTTTCCACACACCCAACCTGACCACAAAGTTTCATCCGAATCCATCCTCAACTTTTTGAGATATCATGCAATATCGTTTTCAGCCCCATCTCTCAATGGTGGAGAATCAGTTAAAAATTAAATACTTCTTGTATCCAGATCTGGATTTGGATCTTCACCAAAATTGAATCAATTCTTCCGAGTGGCACTCCCAACCCGTCCACCATTGTGTCGTGTGAATCCATCCATAAGCTTTTGAGATATTGTGCTTTATACCGTTTTTGGCCCGATCTCTCAATGGTGAAGAATCACTTTTAAAAATTATCAGATTCGGATCTTCACCATATATCCCTGTGTCGTAAGAGGCGACCAGGGTTGCGTCAGGAAGGGCATCCGGCGTAAAACATGTGCCAAATCACTATGCGGATCATACGGATGATCCGCTGTGGCGACCCCTAACGGGAGCAGCCGAAAGAAGAAGAAGAGATTCGGATCTTCACCAAAATTTAGTGTTGCTGTCCTTGGCTGTTCACCTATACATCCCAAAAAATTCAAAACGATTGCTTTAAAACTATGGGCAAAAATCGTGTGACAAACAGACAAACAAACAGACAGACAAATGATACAGACCAACATAATTCTTGGTCTGTAGCGTTTTTTTCTGTTGCGTTTGTCACATTAAAAAAATCATTTTTTTTTCGACAAGTAACAAACAGACAGACAAACGGACCCAAATGCAATACCCTCTCCTTCGACAAGGGTAAAGACATCCCGATGCACGAATTGGGGCCATATTGATCCCATGTAGCAAGTCTGAATGTAATTGGCCCACAACTGTACCATGAGTCGTGCAACAAACACACAAACACCGGTCCATGAATTATAGTAAGGATGTTCTCTTATAAAACTAAAATATGCAATTTGGTGTCTCCGTCTGTCTGACCACCACAATACATTCGGTCATTACTTATCCAATCTCAACCATATTTGACAGGAGAACTAAGGGTCACACAATGAAGGTTGTAGCAACTTGATTAGTTCCCCTCCCCAAAGTGGTTTTCCACCTTGGATGAAATCCGTGTTAAGGTGTAATAGCTTATTGTGCCGTTTTTCCAAGGCCGCTTTTAATAACAAAAATAATAACACCAATGATAATAGCATAATATTAATGTTATTTCAAAACAATATTAATACGAATAATAATATCTCCTCTCCCCAAGGGGTTTTTGCACCTTGGACAAATGCCGTGTTAACGTGTATAAATAGCTTGTCTTGGCATTTCGTGGTGCACCCCTACTGGAAGTAAAGAAAATATGATAAACCACAAACGCCTGTGATTACCTTTTTAAACAGTCACAACTGCAGTTTAACACCAAACTGAAAAGGAGGAATCCCGACGTTCTTGAGGCACGATATGCTTATCGCATCCCCCACAGACTAACGGACCCGAGCCGAGATCTACCTTCATCTATATACCCCAGATAGGATAATACCACGGGGCAATCCTCCCTCCTGCCGCGCTCTTAAGGAGCGGGTGTACTAGTTATTTAAAATCACTGTATTGAAAGCGAGAATCAACTCGCATTTGAAAACTTTACCTGTCAAACCCCCTTTAACGATGATAAATTTATGAAACGCAGCAACAATGCTGAATTTGCGTGTGATGTGTATGAAGATAAGTCATTGCCAATGAAACAGTTGTGTTTTTGTCACAATGACCAATGGCCTAACTTGTTCTTATTCCCTTTGTGCCCAGGGAAGGATGATGATTTATGTATTTTCGATAACTCCAACGATGATACTTTGAATTATTGCTCTTTAGAAAAACCAGACATTAATGATGGTAAGCAAGCATTTAATCCTGTTTCTGAGAAATTTTGGCTTCTTGTGATAACATACGAATTGCCTATAAAAGCACATTGCTTTTTTCTCAATAGGAAACGAAAGTGTTCCGCATGGAGAGACAAGAATTGAATATGCCCAAATAAGTCACTTTGCTAATCCTTGAGGAACCGATGACTTGTGCTTCGAAGACGATGGGACGATGGAGTCATCGTGTGGACTATGAATTTGATGAGCGTCTTGAAGCCCACACAAACTTTAAGTTATCCTAACATCACAGGTAGAGAAAGTGTGCAGGCATCGGTTGATGAAATTAACATTGGCATGGCTGATGAGGACATGTGTGCGAAATCCCAGTTCCAACTGTTAACGTGCTATGCTGTGCTGAAGACTGAGCGAGGTCATGTTGGAGGACATTAATGCACACATGGTCATATACATCTGTCATGGTTCTGTTTCTGATAACTTAAATCACATCTGTGTACTCATAATATGATCCAGCTGGATCTTCAGTAGAATTCCATAATGTGGACCCCATTTACCTCCTGCCTCTCCAATACATCGACGTTGACACAGGATGGAGACTTTAAGCACCACTTGCAACTGATGAACAACAGCAAACTTCCATTCAATTCTGTATCTGATGCAACTTAAACTTATTATTTTGCTTCTTTACCCTTGATGCCACAACATTCTTTCATACTCCCAACATTTAATTAACCCATCCTTTAACTCTTAATAAAGACACTCCAGCTTATAATTTGGATTACCACTAAATGTTTCTGTCTTTGATTCAATCATTGTCTGACATGGTAAGAATGAAACGATGGTTAAAAGATAACTTAAACAGATCTTCCTCCACCCGTTATTCCACCCATGCTGCAGGACCAGTCACATCAATGAAGAAGTTAAGGTTCTTTTCCTTCACTCGAACAAAAACAAAAAAAATTATGAAAAATATTGTGGTGCCTTATGCAATTTGCAAACACACAAAGAGAGAAAGCAGGTAAATGGATCATCCATCACCCAGAAATCTGCACCGTTCAGCCTCCTACATTTGTATGGGCTTGTAAAATGGCAGATCCATAACGCTGGAGGTCAATGATATCATGGGCTTTGTTTCCATCAATATAAATGACAAACATACAAGTACAAATGAATGAAATTTTTGTCTGTTTACATGGGTAACATGACGTGAGTAAGTATACTTCAGGTTATATTTGTCAACTCCAGCTCAGACTATTTCTTTCAAGTCTACCGAAAGCTGACTCTCTAATATTAGTCAAGTGTGGATGTTGATTGGTCCAGGGGATGCTGACTCCAAAGACAAGTCCGACAGACTATTTTGTTTACAAATTCCAGGAAGTGTCAACGAACCTGCTCTGGCTAGCAGAATGAAAGGAAAAGTGATCATGGCCAGAACAGGGGCTGAAGGGTGTCGGGGTTAACTACCGATGTTCTGCTTCGAGGATGCAGCAGCCCACTCATTATGCACCTGTCGTGTCATAATGAAACACGCCTCAATGTAGCACAGATGGTATTAAGAAAATTTACACAAACAAACTACCAGTGACATATAATGGCATACCATAGTGCCTAGCCTAAGCCAACACCCCATACTCACTCTGTAGCACAACATTTTCCCCGACTTTCTTGCACAAGGGTAATATTGTCACTCTCCTAGTTCTCACCTCTTACACACTTCAGTGTCTCTTTTGCTTTGTTCTGATGCACATTCCACCACTTCTCATTATTCTTCGTCATATTTTCACAACTTGCATACCTCCTTTCGCAATCTCCTTTATTTCTCTTTAAACTTTTTTTTTTTTTACCTCACCACTTCCTACATTTCTCTTTCTGATAATCTGTGCTCACACCAAATGTTCCATGCCTTTTCACCCAATTGTACCTTGCCAGTTCCTCACCTCCCATCAGAGTTTTTTTATTTGTCAATTTTTGTAGTTCTGGTTGTCCACTTTTTTTCCGTTGTTGTTGATCCGTTGATCAGTGTGAAATGGACAAGTTAACAATTGTTGAGTCGTATTGTCATACGTCTGATTAAACCTTCCATCTTGTACTTAGTACCTTATGTGTACCTTACCATGGTAGCATTATTGTAAGATGTTTGCTGAAGTTTATAACAATTTTTTTCTATTCATGGATGGATATTTTATGCTTTGGAGTCTGGGTCTTATCATATTATTTTGCCACGTGTTTTGTTTTTGACTACCTTTGACTTGCTGATGTTCATATGTTATGACTAATGCTTCAACATTCCACCCGAGTTTTGTAGCCAAGCTGTTAATCTTGTGACCATCTATCTGACGTGATTAATGGACGTGCCACTATATGTTTGTGGAAATCTTGGAGACAATCATTCACAGTGGTCATACATATCATTGCTTTTAACAGACAAGTTATTTTTGGTTTGAGGTTTCCATTTGTTAATATTTTGATACCTTGTTATATACGAAGTGACTTAATAAAGTTACTTCTGCATCATTTCTCGAAATGTCGAGGTTCAACTGCATACCCAAGTACAAAAAATTAGAACAATGCTGAAAGTAAAATTCAATTTTCAATGATAATAAGAGGGCAGTATTAATTTTAAAATATTTTGTTTTCCCTTAACTCCAGCAAACTGGTTTCAAAAAGGGGACGGTTGGAGTGGGATCTCCTTTTAAAGATCTATCTTATCACATGTTATGCCTCAGGATGATGAATATTTCACTCTGAAACAAACCTTTGACTCAATTGTTATTAATTCACATCAATGGGCCATCAAATTGTTATTCACGAGCAAATATCACCCGTCTTTTCACTGAAGGTAATACTAAAGGGGGGAGGGAGAAAAAGAGGGGGTGAAGAAGGAGAGAGGGGTGGGTGAGAGCGAGCAGAGAGAGTGAAGAAGTGGAGGGGAAAGGAGAGAGGAGGGAGGGTGAGTGAGGAGGAGTGGGGGAAGAAAAAACAGTATGAGGTGAGAGGAAGGGAAGGCAGACATGCGGTGGAGCGTTAATTAAGATTCATACTGTTTCATCAAAATGATTTTGCAGAGAATAACAGTAAAGATGGAAACAGAATAAGGTCTGAAATGCATTTTCTATGGGTCGTACGAAAACATGGTCTGGAGACAAACTCCCGTCCAGACAAACTCCCGGCGGAGCACGAAACACTTGCTCAGTGTGAAGGAGCACAAAACAAACGCTCAGGGTGACGGAGCACAAATACAGACCGGACGCGTCCAGAACCAAGGTGTCCGGAGACAAACACCGTTTGGACACGCCCGGAGACAAACCCTGCCCAGACAAAACCACCGTCTGGACATGTCCAGAGACAGACAGAAAAAGAGAGGGGAGAGTGAGAGTGGAGATGTGGAAGGAGGGTGCTGCATTGGATTGGAAGGGGGGTAGAGCAAGGATGGAATAAAGGGAGAGAGGGAGGGGGAGGGAGAGAGGGGGCTGGAGAGAGAGAGGGGGGCAGAGAGAGAGAAAAAGAGGAGGGGGAGAGAGAGAGAGAGAGAGAGGGGGGGCAGAGAGAGAGAAAAAGAGGAGGGGGGGAGAGAGAGAGAGAGAGAGTGAGAGAGTGAGAGAGTGAGAGAGTGAGAGAGTGAGAGAGTGAGAGAGTGAGAGAGTGAGAGAGTGAGAGAGAGAGAGAGAGAGAGAGAGAGAGAGAGAGAGAGAGAGAGAGAGAGAGAGAGAGAGAGAGAGAGAGAGAGAGAGAGAGAGAGAGAGAGAGAGAGAGAGAGAGAGAGAGATATATATATATATATATATATATATATATATATATATATATATATATATATATATATATATATATATATATATATATATATATATATATATTTATATATATATATATATATATATATATATATATGAGGGCAGGGGAATTAGCAGAGAGAATATGTTATGCTTTATGAACAACACACACACACACACACACACACACACACACACACACACACACACACACACACACACACACACACACACACACATACACACACACACACACACACACACACACACACACACACACACACACACACACACACACACACACACACACACACACACCCGATATCAGGGATCGACAGTTTGGAATCAGTGTGATTATGGACTTCAGCACTGACTCTACAACCCAGAAACCTTGAGTTGCTTTCACCGAAAAACAACGTTGCGTTAATCTCGACATTTTAGGGAGATGTTCATAAACATTATTCTTTATAAACAGCTGCGTGTGATGAGTGGAAAAAAAAAATTTGGCTCGGTAATTTGGAAAGCACGTTAATACCGTAAACGACTCGGAAATCAGGTGTTATTTCACAACATCTCGCTCAGAATGACGGAGCACGAACCACTCACTCAGAATGACGGAGCACGAACCACTCACTCAGGGTGATGGAGCACGAACCACTCCCTCAGGGTGATGGAGCATGAACCACTTGTTCAGGGTAACGGAGGAAGAACCACTAGCTCAGGGTGATGGAGCACAAAACACTCGCTCAGGGCGACGGAGCATGAAACACTCGCTCAGGGCGACGGAGCATGAAACGCTCGCTCAGGGTGAAGGAGCATGAACCACTTGTTCAGGGTGACGGAGCACAAAACAACCCTCAGGGCGATGGAGCACAAAACACTCGCTCAGGCCGATGGAGCATGAAACACTCGCTCAGGGCGGCGGAGCACGAAACAAACGCTCAGGGTGACTGAGGATGAAACACTCACTCAGGGTGACGGAGCATGAAACACTCGCTCAGGGTGACGGAGCACGAAACACTCGCTCAGGGTGACGGAGCATGAAACACAAGATCAGGGTGACAGAGCAGGAAACACTCATTCACGGTGATGGAGCACGAAATACTCGCTCAGGGTGACGGAGCATGAAACACTCGCTCAGGGTGACGGAGCACAAAACTCTCGCTCAGGGTGACGGAGTATGAAACAGTCGTTCACAATGAAGGAGCATGAAATACTCGCTCAGTGTGATGGAGCGCGAAACACTCGCTCAGGGTGATGGAGCACGAAACACTCGCTCAGGGTGATGGAGCATGAAACACTTGTTCACGGTGACGGAGCACGAAACACTCACTCAGGGTGAAGGAGCACGAAACACTCACTCAGGGTGACGGAGCATGAAACACTCGCTCAGGGTGACAGAGCATGAAACACTCGCTCAGGGTGATGGAGCATGAAACACTCGCTCAGGGTGATGGAGCATGAAACACTCGCTCAGGGTGATGGAGCATGAAACACTCGCTCAGGGTGATGGAGCATGAAACACTCGCTCAGGGTGATGGAGCATGAAACACTCGCTCAGGGTGATGGAGCATGAAACACTCGCTCAGGGTGATGGAGCATGAAACACTCGCTCAGGGTGATGGAGCATGAAACACTCGTTCACGGTGATGGAGCACGGACCATTTGCTCAGGGTGACGGAGCACGAACCACTCATTCTAAATGACGTGATAGGCAAAAGCGTCCACAGTGAGTTACCGATTCGCTCACAAGGACGTAGCACGGTACTGCTATCGACTGTAAGGCGTTCGGCAAGTGGCTTAAGCACTCAAGCAAGCACTCCAATTAAATGGTTGATAAGGAACGGTTGGCCAGGTTGTTGCTGCATATCATAAAGGATCTCTTCAACTTTAAAGCCAGTCTTCACAGTGCAAGCAGCAGTTAATGAAATTAAATTAACTCGTTAAAATAATGATTTTATCCACAAAAGAGTTGCAGCTTAATGCAGAACCCTGGAGACATTGCAAAATTCAATCACCCATGAAATAAACATTGCAGATAATCCACCATCTTGCCTGCTCGTCTGTCGACATGTCACGCGGTGCATCAGTTCGTGGTCCGTGCAAATGTTATAACTTTTTTTTAAAACGTTCCTTTTTCACTAAATTTGCTTTGCTTCCCTGTAGAGTGTAGAGAACCTCATGAAACCTCCAAAAATATAGACACAGCTCTGGCAGACGCTATGGATAAGCAGTCCCGCTGGTGGACAGGACATGAGGTCTAAGCAGTGAATGCATTAAAGCATTTTGTTCAATGTAGCTAGTTAATTTTGGCACATTCCAAAATATTTTGTTCACTCAATATAATTCTCCAAACAGTAGAAAAAGATAAGTTCAATGCTTTGGAAATTTCACATTTTCTTGTGTATTTATGGAACTTAGCCATAAATACATCCAAGGAACTTAGCTTAGCCTTGCTTGCTGAGCTAAGTTTGCTAAGCTAAGTGTATCCAAGGAACTTAGCCTTGCTTGCTTAAAGTAAATAGGTATATCGGTTTAGTTATTTCTTTAAATTATCAGATTTCACAACAGATTTTGACACTTATATAGTCCGGATTATATCCGATCCTCAAAACCGAAACAATATTTCAATGATATACTTTAATTAGTCCATGAGGGAAGATCGTGGAAAATCGTATCATATAATGCATGAAATCACTCCAAGCTCCTAATTTGAAAACTATCGTGCTTACAAAAGCGATGTAAACAGCCATTCATAGCTACTTGCCGAAAACCCGTCACAGACGGATTCCGTTCATTCAACCACCCTCACCAGCTCACCCACACTCGAGGGACATGGACTGGACAGGGCGTGCTTGCCCCCGCCCCATCCCCCCCGCCTTCAATTTGCTTACCAATGGCCAAAAATTTGCTTACCGTGCCCCCCGCCTCTTCACTCCCTGCCCCCGTCTCTTCATCCCCCGCCCCCCGCCTCTTCATCCCCCGCCCCCCGCCTCTTCATCCCCCGCCACTGCCCTATTCAATCTGCTTACCCCCTCCCAAAAATGTAATTACCCCAGCCCCGCCTCTTCACTCCCCACCCCCGTCTTTTGATTCCCCGCCCACTTGCCCCTGGACCCCCACCCCTGTCCACCCCCTCACACTCAACTCCGCCTCATTCAACCCAGCCCCCGCCCCATTTCCCCCTGTCTCCCGCTTTCAATTTGCTTACCTCCGCCCAAAAATTTGCTTACCTTGCCCCCCGCCTCTTCACTCCTCGCCCCCATCTCAACGAAAAGTGTTTATTCTGCTTCAGAGTTGAAAGCTGACTATTGCCACTATGTGCGATGCACTCTTTCACGTATGAAGTTTCTTTCAGTCCAGGTCACAGTACCGAGAAAAACGTGACGCGACCGCGAGGAGGAGCACAAAATTGGTCCTTCAGTATTAATATATAGATAGATAGAAGATAGAAGATACAGTAAACGCCACTTTATAAATCCACAGTTATAAAATCCAGCCGCTGATTGTGACCAAAATGAGTTGGAACAGAATTTTACATCGAGAAATCCACCGTTTAATAAATCCACCTGCTTGGCACGTGCGCGGTCTCAACCTAAGCTTGATGTAGTATGCGCTGCCGCAGAGTGAAAAAAATATAAAAAAACAACAACAACAGCAACTGGTGACGGACTTCGAATCCCGCTGCCGCTCGAATCCCTCCGACCCCGAATCCCAATAGCCAAGGGAAGAAAGCGACGACCAACCCGAGCCGATGCCAACAGCGGCAGAGATGTGGATGGCACTCGCCAAATTGGACAGGGGATGCAGCTCTCAGGTTTTGCCCATCCAGATTTCCGCCACATGACGGATTCAATAAAGGAACATTTGCACAAAACCTTCCCTCCCAAGCAAGCGACCTTGGAGAGATTCTTTTGAACAATCCCCTTGTCACCGTTTGATAAATCAATGTTTTTGTAGCATAAATCAGTGTTTAACGACATTCGCTTTTTGTCTTATCTATCCAGTAGGTGGCTGAAAATAGGTTCTCCGCTTAATAAATCCAGCCGGTTAATAAATCCAAACGGCGTGGTCCCATGGTGGATTTATGAAGCGGTGTCTACTGTACAATGTTTCTTGTTACATTTTTTGTGTCAAATTCACATTCTGAGGTAGTCACCATGTGCAGAAGAGGATTTTACATTGCAGACACTATTTTTGAGGAGTGGAATTAGTAATTACACCTCTCAGCAGTAACGTTCTGACAACGGAAGTAATGGCGTCAGCGAATAACCGATGATGTCATGACGTCCTGACGCCTCTCAGCATTGACGTCACACGTTGCCATGTAAACGAAAAGTGTTTATTCTGCTTCAGAGTTGAAGTTTGACAATTGGCACGATGTGCGATGCACTCTGACAGGTACGAAGTTTCTTTCAGTCCAGGTCACAGTACCGAGAAAAACGTGACGCCACCGCTAGGAGGAGCACAAAATCGGTCCTTCAGTATTAATATATAGATAATGAAAAGGCATTTGATATGAGTGAGGAAAGTGGGAAAAAAACTTTATCGTTGAGAAATCATTGCGGCCTGTTCCAAGTCAATGCATGGTTGAGCAGGCCAAAAAAACATGGCGGCTTCAGACCCCAGCGAGGTGACTCACGAAATGCCTTAAGACCCCAGAGAGTGAGGTGGCTGAGGTTCGCCTGATGAATGATATAATTAAATAATGTCGTTAATTATCTTCAAAAGGGGTGTTTTAATTAACCCAAACACCCAATTTTCACTTTTGCACTTCCTTGGAGTTTTCTTAGTGTGCATGCAAAGTTTCAGGCTGCTCGGTTTTATAGTTTTGGAAGTATGGAAGAGACACACTCACACTCACGCACACACACACACGTATTAGTATAGAGAGCAAATACCACCTTTCACTTAGCTGATGGTAATACTAAAGGGGGAGGGAGAAAAAGAGGGGGGAAAGGGAGACAGAGGATGGAGGGGGAGTACAGAGTGGTGGGGGAAGGGAAGACAGTGTGAGGTGAGAGGAAGGGAAGGCAGACGTGTGGTGGAGCGTTAATGACGATTTATGCTGTTTCATCAAAATATTTTCTGCATAGAATAACAGTGAAGATGAAAACAAAATAATGTCTGAAATGCATTTTCTACCGGTCAGACTATAAACACGGCCTGGTGACAAACTCCTGTCCGGACACAACAAAGTCCTTCAGACAAACGAAAACAGGTCTCCACATATCACAAAAACTATTTCATTAACTTCCGCCATCGAAGATGGATGGAGGTTACTGTTTTCACCCCTGTCTGTTTGTTTGTTTGTTGTTTGTGAACAGTATTACGGAAAAACTCCTCGACGGATTTCGACGAAACTTGGTGGGGGATTTGGTATGGTCCAAGGATCATGCCATTAGATTTTGGACTCTGTCCAAAGTCCAATATGGCCGCGATGGCGGCCATTTGGAAAAAATATTTGAATTTTTGTTTTTGCATTTATACATGTTTTAAGTGATTTCCAACCCCCCCCCCCCCCAAAAAAAAATTGTTAGAGAGGAAAAAAAAATTGCAACTTTTTTTTCAAAAAAAATTCGATTTTATTTTTCAAAAATGTATCGGGCCCGATATGTTCTCGTGGATCAGGCACTGCGTGGCGGAGGTATGCGCTCCACCGAGTGCCCTTCTAGTTGTAAATACTTTACCCGTCCTTCAATCTGCGTACATATAGATACAGGGTAAACGGCTTAGCTCGGTTAAAGTAAATTTTCGGGGACAATTACAAGGGCTTATCACTCGGCTATTGCATGTGATTGGTGTTATGATGATATGCTAGGTGGTCATATTTTGGACCATTAGCTGTGTGTTAATCAGCTGTCGGGATTCAAACCTTGCTTGTAATTGTGTATTATTCAAACCTTGCTTACCTTGCTTTAAAATGTTGCTTTAAATGTTCCAGGCTACCAATGTTCTATTGCACCCACTGTTTTTGGACAGCGCCCAACTGTTTCTGTTTCTTGGAAACTAAGCTCTTATCACCCTTCCTGTTGCTCTGTGGTGGTGTGCCCTTAGTGTGACCTTGGAGAGAACTGTGGAACTGTTCCTTCAGTGTATGCTGCCCACACATTCCTATTCTCAGTGATCACCAGAGTTTTGCCTTTGTTATCAGCAGGTGCTAGTGAAGGAGTGTAGGAAGCTTGGAAAGTTGTTAGTTTGCAAGACTTGCATATCTGAGAGTTGTGTAGGCGGCTTGGAAACTGTTGGGCTGCATATCTGAGAATTGACCGATTCAACTTCCCCTAGGACCCCTAGGGAGGAGGGAAAGAAGCCCACTGCCACATTTATTTCTTTTATTTCTTTGTTTCTTTATCCCTTAGCATACACTTTTAGTCCACACCCAGTTTTGCTTTTGTGTGATTATATATGTGATGGTTTTGAAGCATATTCTCAATGTGATTCGGGGGAGCCTGACTGAAGGGTCACTGAGTCACATTCCGCATGCGTGTGGTCTTCGGAAATAAAACGTGTAATTCGAGGATCCTCATCTGACTCTGTCATCTTACTCGGCCGAGTGGAGAGTCATAACAATTGGCGACGAGGATGGGATTCGACTGATGCTGGCGGTGTGGACGGTGGGACTCCACTTGGTGTACAGCGATCGCAAGGGATCAGCTAAAAGGTACGTGACGATCGCACGTAGGGCACCTAAAATAGGGAACCCCAGTTAGGCGAGCACTGTACACTTGGTGGGTTGCGCCCTGCCGGACGCAGCTCCAGGATCTGCTCGAATCAAGAACTGTAACGGTAAACACATATGAGGTGATTCGAATGCGGTTTGTCTGAAGAGCACAAAGGGGGAGGGCTGTCAGGCAGTGTTTGTAGAGCCGGTAAGGGTCGAGGATAAAGGTATCCGTGTGAAATAAGGAGGAAACAGGTTGGAATCCTGTACCATAGAGAGGGAAGGTTAGAGGCCTTCATTGGGTTTGAGGCTATTAGGCGGCGGGTCGAAAGGGATCTCGGTCCCGGTGTAAAAGGAGAAACGATTTACAGCTATTAGGCGGCTGATTGAAAGGGATTTCGGTCCCGGTGTAAAAGGAGAAACGATTTACAGCTATTAGGCGGTTGATAAGATAAGAACAAAAGAATGGGGAATAAATCTTCAAAGAACGAGAAGATACCAAAAGGAACAACATTGAAAGTTATCAGTGACAAATATGGAATCGATAACGTAAAGGGAATACAGGACTGGGTGAAGTGGACCGCGGGAAGAAAAGATCCCTTTCCGCTGACTGGATCCTTAGATCCAAAGATATTAAACACAGTGAGTAATGCGCTGATAGAGGGCAAAGCAGGAGGCCCGAAACAAAGTGGACCACACTGGAAAGCATTGGCCGCGTGGCTAATGGAGTCGCAAGTCAAGACAGAGCATAGGCGACTCGGACTAGAAGGGACTGTGAACCAACGGAAAATACAAGACGAAGAACGACAAGGGAGACTAAAACAGGCGCTAGACCAGCTAACGGAAGTTAAGACACAGGGAGAGGACAAACAGAAGGAACTAGACCAAGTGTTAGTGCAGCTGACGGAGGTCAAGATACAGAGTGAGGAGAGACAGGAAAAGTTGAAGCAGGCGTTAGCACAGATAGCAGAAATCAACGACGACGTGAACCGAAAGACGACAACCCGACTTGGGACAACAAAAGGAATTTACCCCGTCTTAGAAGGGGACAGAGTAAAAGGAGGGACCGACATTCACCAGTTCCCCATGATGCAAGCAGCAGGGGGAGATTGGTTTTGGAGATCATGGACCCCACAAGACATTAGGGGAGTAAAAGCTAGCATGGAAGAATGTATAAAGAAAAACCCAAGAAGGGCAATTCAGATATTACACGACCAGATAAAAATGCAGGGGGCAACCAGGATAGACATAGGGTTTATCTGCACTGCTGTCCTGCCCAGTGCGGTTTGGAGCCGGCGCGCGGCAGCCTGGGGTGTCAAAATGGAAGGAGAAGAAGATACCACCTTAAACCGATATTACCCAGAGGGAGCCGACCGGGATGCACAGGCAGTGTACAGGGGAAGAGTACAAGCCCTGATGGAAGAACTTGCGACAGAGATGGCCCCAAGGGTAATGGATTTGCAGGCAATACAGGATGTCACACAGAATCCCAAGGAATCACCTGGGGAGTACAAGGCACGACTGTATGAGCAGATCGAACTGCACTCGGGATTTAATAACATCGCACAGACGCCCCTCCATTTCCTGAACACTATGTTTGTAGATGGACTGTGTGATGAAGTAAGGCGAGAGGTGAAGGCGGACATGCCAGGGTGGAAAACGGCTGAAGTAGATGCCGTGTTTGAAAGGGCAAGACAGGCTTGGCAGACTCTAAGAGAAGAGGAACGGAGAGGGAAGAAAGATACCAAAGCTCTAGTTGCAAGAAACCTCGAATTGAAAAGCCGTAAATACGAAGAGAGGGAAAGCAGGCCTCGCTGGGAAAATCCAGATTGGGAACCCCGGTATGAAGCCGAACGGGACCAGCGGAGACCTTGGAACCGAGAGAAGGAGCCGCAAAAACAGGGAGAATGCTTTATCTGCGGTCAATCCGGGCACTGGTTTCGGGACTGCCCGGCACCGCCTAAACAACGAGGCTGGGGCTCGCGGCCACCACAACAGCAAGAGAGACCAACGGCGCCCCCTAGAGAATATGAGAGGAGAAGGGAGACAGCAGGAAGAAACTATTGACATGAGGACACCGTGGTGGCTCCGCAAAGGGAAACGCGGAATGTAAGGGAATTGACCACGACCTTAAACGTAGAGGGGAGACAAGTAACATTCCTGGTAGATACAGGGGCCACCCGGTCAACACTAAAACAAGGAGAGATAAAGAACCTGCCACTCTCAGGCGAGTCAGTGAGTGTAGTGGGGGTTTCGGGACGGAGAGAGGATATCCCGATTTCGGACAAATTACGAATTGAAGTAGGTCCCCTGCGGGGAGAACATGCATTTTTGGTAGCCAAACACACCCCGATGAATTTGTTAGGAAGAGATTTGTTGTGCAGAATGGGATGTACCATAACATGCAAGCAAGACGGAGTCTTCATAGATGCTCCGCTGGCATTGCAAGAGGAAGTAATGACCCTCATGATGACCGAACTCGGACCGGTAGTCTATTGGTTGCGGGTTGTGTCACAAGAGGGGAGAGATAAACTGACTAGGGATTGGGAAAGTGCGAAAGGATTGCGGGACGTAGAGGAATGGTTGCGTGGCAACGACATTGAATTGAAAGAAGTGGAACTGCCTTTGCACTGTACGGTCTATTATGACGAAACAGGGCAGGATTTTGATTACTCGGATAGAGTACATGAAGAGTACACTACCACACGCACTTTAATGACAACCACTTTGTGGATCGGAAAAGAGGGAGCGGCAATGGAGGTGGAGCTAACCGCCAAGGAACGTGAGCTAATGAAGCACAGAGAAGGACTTACCCCGCACGTCTCAATGGCGGTCGGTAAAGGTCATAGTGCCGAAGAACTGGGAAGAATGCTGACCAGGTTGAGGTGTGCCTCGGAACCATCAGGAAGGGATAGTGAAACCCAGAGCACTTTACAGGCCAGTCGACGAGGGGATGGATGGAAGGTATGCTTACCTGATCAGATTTTGTCATGTATGCTAGAAAGACATGAGATGAACAGCGAAAGGCCACGCCGCCAGGCCAATAGGGAAACGAGAACGGAGGAAAGACTACAGGAAGTACCTGTTGAATTATGGACACGACATCCGAATGACGTGGGCAGAGTGCTAGCCGCAACGCCCGTGTCTATCCAGATAAAGGAGGGGGTACCCCTGCCTCGAGTGGCTCAATACCCGTTGCGCAAAGAGGCAATAGAAGGGATCGCTCCGGTGATAGCATCATTACGCGACCAGGGGGTGATAATACCTACTAAGAGCCAGTGTAACACACCAATCCTGCCGGTGGAGAAGCCCGGAGGAAACAAATGGAGGTTCGTACAAGATCTGCGGGCAGTGAATAAGTGTGTGAAAGCGTCCTTTCCCGTGGTGCCACACCCGGTTACGATACTGTCAGGGGTGCCGTCCACTGCGACGCACTTTTCCGTGGTAGACTTGTGCTCGGCGTTCTTTAGCATACCGCTAGCCAAAGAGTCGCAACACTTGTTTGCCTTCAGCTACGACGGACAACAATACACCTGGACTGTACTTCCGCAGGGGTTCTGCGATAGTCCAACGCTCTTCTCGCAGGCTCTGAAGGAGGACCTGGAAGACATAGAGCTCCCGGAAGGATCAGTCATGATACAATATGTGGACGACCTGTTGGTATGCTCGGACAATCAAACGAAATGTGAAACGGACACTGTAGCGTTGTTAACAGCTCTCGCCCGAAAGGGCCACAAAGTCAGCAAAGACAAATTACAGTTTTCGCAGCCAAGGGTGACGTATTTGGGACATATACTGGAACAGGGCCAGAGGAGCCTCGGAGCTGAACGGGTGGAGACAATCCTAGAGCACCCAAAACCCACTACATTGCGACAATTACGGCGGTTCCTCGGGATGACGGGGTACTGCCGGCAGTGGATCCCTGATTATGCAGTTAGGGCACGATCACTGTACGACATGGTAAAGGAGGCAGAGGGGGATAAGATCTCCTGGACAAATGGTGCGGACAAAGACTTTGAAACATTGAAGCAGGCCTTATCAAAAGCACCAGCATTGGGGCTACCGAACTATGATCTTCCCTTCACCCTATTCGTCCATGAAAGAGGAGGGTTCGCCCAAGCGGTGCTGACGCAAGAACACGGAGGAAAGAATAGGCCGATTGCGTACTACAGTAGTCATTTGGACTCGGTCGCCGCCGCCTATCCTGGGTGCTTACGGGCAGTAGCGGCAACGCAATACGCAGTAACCGCAACAGCGACGCTGGTTTTGGGTTCTCCGCTGACCGTGAAGGTGCCGCATGATGTGGCGGCGCTGATACGGCAAAATAAGACACAACATATATCAGCGGCACGAGCAGTTCAACATGATTTGGTGCTGTTGCAGGCAACTAATATAACGATCGAAAGATGTTCGCCACTGAACCCAGCCTCCCTAATGCCAACGGGCGATGAGGGAGAGGCACATGTGTGCGAACGAGTGCTGGTGGAAGAGACAAAGGCTAGGCGTGACCTACAGGAAGCCCCGATCGAGAATGCGGAGTTAGAACTGTTCGTGGATGGAGCGGCGAGGAAGAACCGATGGGGAAAAACCATCGCTAGCTTTGCAGTATGCACCGCAAGCGCCACCTTGAGGAAACAATTGTTACCAAAGGGATTTTCAGCCCAACAAGCTGAGCTGGAAGCGTTGATATGCGGGTGTGAGCTGGGTGCGGGTAAGACATTGAACATATACACAGATTCTAGGTATGCCTGGGGCATCTTACATGACTCCGCTGCCATTTGGGCCTTGCGTGGCTTTAAGACGTCCTCAGGGAAGGTTATCCGACACGGGGACCTGATCAAACGACTGATACGAGCAGCACAAGAGCCGCAGCAGATTGCAGTGATTAAATGCAAAGCTCACACAGGAGGAACAGATGAAGTGTCAAAAGGCAATGAAAGAGCAGATTTAGCGGCAAAAGCAGTGCTCGATGAGGAGGAGGCGAACCCACAACCAACGACCGAACTTTACGTGGAGCAAATGGTAGACGGTCCGCAAACGCAAGAACAGCTGAAGGACCTGCAGGTCTCCGCAACTATGGAAGAACAGGAATCATGGAGGGTGAAGGAGGGGGCAAAGCAAAACACACATGGAGTATGGGTGGATGAGCGAAATAGACCATTTGTACCCCGGATATTGCTACCGTGGCTCGCTCTCACTGCACATGCGCAGGGCCATATGGGAATAAAAGGAGTGACGGAAATTATTCGTCAAACCTGGAATGCCCCAGGTGTAACAACAGCAGCAACAGAGGTGGTTAGCAATTGTGCGACCTGTGGTAGACATAACAGGAAGCATGCTGCCAAGAAACGAGGAGCGCACGCACCCCCGTCTGGACCGTTTCAACACCTTCAGATGGATTTTATAAAAATGCCGGCATACAAACATCACCAATATGTGCTGGTAATCGTGGATATGTTTTCTAAGTGGGTAGAGGCCTTTGCCACGACCAATCAGGAAGCTGATACAGTGGCCAAACTACTTTTACAGGAAGTAATTCCGCGATTTGGGATTCCAACACGACTATCCTCGGACCAAGGAGGGTCTTTCACGGCAAAAGTAATGGAAAAGGTGGCCGAAGGCTTGGGTATCAACCAGAAACTACACTGTCCGTACCACCCTCAGTCAGCAGGGGCGGTAGAAAGAGAGAATCAAACCCTAAAGCAGACGCTTTCCAAACTCTGCGAGGGCCAGTCAATGCCCTGGCCAGACGTGCTGCGATAGCGCTCATGAAAATGCGGGCAACAAATAATGCCACAAGGGGGCTCTCGCCCCACGAAATAATAACAGGACGTCCTATACAGTTACCGGTCTCGGCTCCGCCAGATATGGGAGATTGGGATTTGGCATGTATGACTGACGGAATGATGAACTATTGCAGAACACTCACTGCTACCATTAGGGCTTTTCACTCACAGGTACAAGAAGCATTGCCGATACCTGCTGGAGACCCGTTACATGATTTCCAACCTGCTGAACGAGTTTGGGTGAAAGAGTTCCTGCGGAAAGACGCCCTGCAACCCAAGTGGACAGGACCCTACACTGTACTTTTGACCACGCTCTCGGCCGTCAAAGTGAGGGGTAAGAGTGCATGGATACACCACTCACACTGTAAACGAGCACCCAAGGAGGCCGCCGAAACTAGGGAACCCGAGGAGGTAACCCCAGCAGAGGTTCCGGCAGTGTCCGATTCAGTCTTTTACCGGGATAGTGAAGACGACGATGAGGGGGAAGACGTGATATCTCTACAGAGACCCCCTCCACCGCCACCAAACCAAGACGGGGCTGGCCCAGCAGGACAGGGTGAGATAGTACAGGGAGACCCACTGCAGGCAGAGCCAGGCGCCCCGCCGGACCCGGGACCTGAAAACGTAGACAACAGGGATCCTGAAAGACCAGCGCGAGAACCAAACGCTCCGCCAGACGTGGAGCCGGAACCTGGGCCGGACACCCTGCCAAACGTGGAACAGGCAGGTTTAGGTGACAACAACATTGTAATACAGGAAACAGCGACAGGACCTTTGACGACACAACATGCAACTCCTGGTGCTAACGCTGCTCCTGTGCGAGGGCGGCCTGTCACTAGGCAGCAAACCGACAGCCTTAGACCCCGAGAACCATACACGCCTCCTACACCTCGACCACGAAAGGGGAAACAGGAGTGAGTTAGCAACTTCTTTACAGCGAAGCAGGACAGAAGTACCTAGAGAGGCGGCAGCAAGCAAATATGCAAATTTTGGGACAACCCATAACAAGGAGTTAGACACAGTAAGAGTCTTTTCAGTTAACCGCACCCAACCTTTTTCGTCAATGATTCCACACCCAATGGACATAAAGGCACCGCTGCTCCGACCTCAACAACTCATAGAAATACTCTGCATCCTAGCAGATGGGTCTAGTGACCTGGTAGAACGACACAAGGAACTTAAGGCCATCATATGGTACTACGAGATTGCGGGGCGGGATCTCTTGGTAGCTCGACAAATAAAGAAAACACAGAGAGGACAAAAGGGATCCTATAACCGACAAGGATATGAATGGGGCCAGCATGCAAGTCTGATAACTAGAATTCCACAAGTGCCAGATGACACCCAGTTGGCATACTATTGCCGCGTTCTATTGAGCAACCAAACAGCACAGAGTAATTGGATACACTTTGATGTACGCAGACAGGGGCCGCCGACAAGGCCCCCGAATACCTTTGTAGCCCTAACCACAGAGATAGCAAACATTGAGAACCGGAGTGAGTGCTGGGTGTGCTTTAAACCACCATCTGGCCTCGTGACCGGACTTCCTCTTTTCGTACTACCATTAACCATCTTCAATCATGTAACCGGACCAGTAGAAGGACTCGAAGCTAAGACCTCAGCCCGTGGTTATACACAACGGGTCTATGCAGGGAAGAATCCGAGTGCTAATGTAATGGTGGTGCCATCTCCCCTATGGGTAGAAAACACCAGGGGAGCGGTCTGTTTTACGGGACAGGGAGCAAACAGAATGGGGAAGTCAGAGTGTGAGATTCAACTTCCCCTCCCGGAATCAACTGACCAGGAAGTCATCGCTGTTAACCCGGACACCCAGGTAGAGGAGCAAGTAACATTCACAATAAAAGCAGCCTTACACCATGACAACGGAATGATCCCGCCAAAAGGTGTTCACTTGGTCTGCGGGGACAAGGCTTACCCCTACCTACCAAAAGGGTGGGAAGGGAGTTGTTATTTAGCTTCAGTATTTCCGGACAGCAGGATTAAGACCACTTTTTACCCTACCCCTGCACCACCACGGCATCGACGCAGCGCATCAGAGACAGGGGATCCAGAGGGATGGGCCGGTGTATCAGCGCGCTTGGGGGTTATCAAAGGCACCTGGTGGGAGAAGGCTCTTGGCTTTTTCATGCCACATGCCGGTACTACTATTAATAGCATTAGGCGAGATGAGCTTTCGCAAGTTTTGGAATATTTAGGTAATGTAACCATGGCTTACTATACAGAATTAACAGATATGTTAGTATCAATGCGCGCTATGGTAATGCAGAACAGAGTAGCTCTAGACATGCTTCAAGCAGAGCAAGGAGGGGTATGCGGGATGATTGAAGGAGAATGTTGCGTCTGGATTCCGGACCCAAAGGACATAACTAATCGTGCGGTGACCCGAATTAAAAAGGTGGTGGAAGTTCTCACAAGCAATCGAGTGGAACGTGAGGAAGGTTATGCATGGTGGAAGTCGATCTTCCAGGGCTGGGGAGTTTGGTTGTTGCGTCTAATAGGGTCAGTACTTTTAATCACTGTGGTGGTAATTTTTGGGGTGTTTCTAATCAAACTTCTCATTACCATTTGTTTGAAGAAGTGCTGCGCAGCGTCACCCCTCACCCAGGCCATTATAATAATTAACAGCGAACTCTCTGTTGAGGACGACTCGGCCAGTAATGGGGAGGGGGACAACCAGGGCCTTCAGGGGGAACCCCACTTAGACGTCATACACGTGGACCTAGGCCAAGGTCTACAACCATTCCTCTTTGTTGAAGCAGATAACTAACCCAGGAGAGAGTGCGTGTTGTTTTGCCTTCCAGTGCAAGATGTGACTCCTGCGCTGGACGAGCTTACACCCGTGCCTTGAGTACTACTTTTGCTACTTGCTTATGTATAATTGTTTAAACAATAGTATTACCACTGCTGCTAACATAAAACAGTATTACATGTTAATATGGTGTGGACTTAGCATCAAATTCGTATACTGCAGCTTAAACGGGAGGCATGTGGCAGTGGGTAGGACAGAAAGGGGGAAGACAATGGTAACGGAAGCTAACCTGAACCACCGGCAGTTGGGGACTTCTCATTTGGAGAATGTTGATGGCTATCCACGGCATTCGTAAATCCCGTTTGGCAGGCGCGGGGGCCTAGGGGTAGCTGCTACAGGAACCAAATAGGGGTCCACTCGGTTGGTGAGTATCAGGTGTGGCTGGGTATGGTCAAAATATGACCAAGGAGGGAAACTGTTATGATGATATGCTAGGTGGTCATATTTTGGACCATTAGCTGTGTGTTAATCAGCTGTCGGGATTCAAACCTTGCTTGTAATTGTGTATTATTCAAACCTTGCTTACCTTGCTTTAAAATGATGCTTTAAATGTTCCAGGCTACCAATGTTCTATAGCACCCACTGTTTTTGGACAGCGCCCAACTGTTTCTGTTTCTTGGAAACTAAGCTCTTATCACCCTTCCTGTTGCTCTGTGGTGGTGTGCCCTTAGTGCGACCTTGGAGAGAACTGTGGAACTGTTCCTTCAGTGTATGCTGCCCACACATTCCTATTCTCAGTGATCACCAGAGTTTTGCCTTTGTTATCAGCAGGTGCTAGTGAAGGAGTGTAGGAAGCTTGGAAAGTTGTTAGTTTGCAAGACTTGCATATCTGAGAGTTGTGTAGGCGGCTTGGAAACTGTTGGGTTGCATATCTGAGAATTGACCGATTCAACTTCCCCTAGGG
This sequence comes from Eptatretus burgeri, assembly GCF_056783735.1. Lineage (NCBI taxonomy): Eukaryota > Metazoa > Chordata > Myxini > Myxiniformes > Myxinidae > Eptatretus > Eptatretus burgeri. The sequence continues at coordinate 85,233,386 of NC_140964.1, read as the reverse complement.
CCCCTAGGGAGGAGGGAAAGAAGCCCACTGCCACATTTATTTCTTTTATTTCTTTGTTTCTTTATCCCTTAGCATACACTTTTAGTCCACACCCAGTTTTGCTTTTGTGTGATTATATATGTGATGGTTTTGAAGCATATTCTCAATGTGATTCGGGGGAGCCTGACTGAAGGGTCACTGAGTCACATTCCGCATGCGTGTGGTCTTCGGAAATAAAACGTGTAATTCGAGGATCCTCATCTGACTCTGTCATCTTACTCGGCCGAGTGGAGAGTCATAACAATTGGATCCCAGCGAGAAGGTCATTTGGACCATCGGGATTCGTTTGCGATCGTCAGTTGGATCGATTTGGGGGTGGACCGTCCTCGAGACCCTTTCCCACGAAAAGCAAAAGTGATCGACAAACGCAAACCTAAAAAGCTACAACTTCCATCTCATGAAAAAGATATTAATTATGAATACAAAAAGTAAAAGATTATTTAATTGTGTTGCTATGACCACCAACCGTATGCACGATCTTTCCCCCCATCGTTGAAACCGGAAGCTCTGCATTCAATAAACGGACGTTGAACGAATAAATTCGCGCCATTTCCCTCAACGATTGATCGGCACGATCCGCGAACGCGGCAGCGATCAGAGAGCATGCGAAGAAGAAGAAGAAGACGAAGTGGAAGAAGAAGAATAGAAGAGGAGAAGAAGAAGAAGAAGAAGACGAAGTGGAAGAAGAGAAGAAGAAAGGAAGAATACGAAGAAGAAGAAGAATAGGAAGAGAAGAAGAAGAAGAGAAGAGGAGAAGAAGAAGAAGACGAAGTGGAAGAGAGAAGAAGAAGAGGAAGAATACGAAGAAGAAGAAGAAGAAGAAGAAGAAAAGAAGAAGAAGAAGAAGAAGAAGACGAAGTGGAAGAAGAAGAATAAGACGAAGTGGAGGAAGAAGAAGACGAAGAAGACGAAGTGGAAGAAGAAGAGAAGAAGAAGAAGAAGAAGACGAAGTGGAAGAAGAAGAGAAGAAGAAGAAGAAGAAGACGAAGTGGAAGAAAAAGAAGAGAAGAAGAAGAAGAATAATAAGAAGAAGATGAATCAGAGAAAGAAGTATAGGAAGAAGAAGATTTGGTGACCACAGACGATTAAAACGATGAGTGTGAAGAAAGAAGTTAGCGAAGCTCTTCCTCGTGAAGAAATGGTTTGTGGAAATGGGCAAATGGGACGACAACGTGTAAAAGATGGCGTTGGGTCGTCGGAATGACGTATTACTGAAGAAGTTCTCTCACCTTTTAAACATGTTAAAATATTAGGGTGATTAAAAACACATCGCTTCGACGACCAACACATATATAATGCACCTCAGATGTCTTTATCATGTGTTGAACTGATATCATGTCGTCATTGCTCGACATCGGTTGATCCTCAACATTTATCCTCGGATCAGATTTAGGACCATTTAATATTACCGTCTGGCGAATGAAATGGGAAGACGAAACGATAATAAATAAACAAATATATAAATACACTCTTTATTCGACGATATTCACTCGAGAGTTTTGAGTGCATGGAAGAGGAGGAGTGTGTTCCGTTAGAAAGCGGCTTGCTTGATTCAAAGCGCTGAAGGAAACACTCCAACGGAACGGAGTGCTCGACACCGCCAAACAACACGGCAGTTTCCATGGAAACCATGCTGTCGTGGCAGTGGTACTCGAACAAATGTAATCCAGGCCGTCGTTTTCAGTTTTACCTGATCCTCTAATGACAACTTCATCAAACGAACTTACTGGCTTAACAGCGGCTACAGAGTACGAGGAAGAGCGAGAGAAAGATAAACATATGGCGAGTCAGAAGATGTCTAAACTCTAAAGGGAGGAAGATTTTTAAGGTTCCAAGTGATTTAAAGGTCTAAAGTGTATGTTCCAATCGTAGTTAGGGTCTAAGGAGTTTAAAAAGGTCTTAATTAAGGTGTATAAGGGTCTATGGAGGGTTTAGACTTGAGAGAGTCTCAAGGGGTCTGGAGGTCGAGAGTCGTCAAATGATGTAAATTCTTAAAGGCGTCAAAAGGGTCTAAATGTCAAAAGAGTCTCAAAAACGTCTAATGGGTACAAGTGTTAGGGTGGTGGGCTTGGGATCCTGGGCTCCTGAGTTCAAATCCCACTCGGCTGTTGAATTAATACCAGGTGGGGTTGACTGCCTGTCATCCTTTTGAGGTCGGCAAAATGAGTGCCAACTTGCTGGTATCCTGTGTCAGAGTGGCGACCCGTCCAGGATTGTACCCAATAGCCAAGGAGACTGTTTCGGCAGCACCAACGCTCTGCATAGAGTATGGTCCCAATGGATGGAATTGGGAATTGGCTTCCGGTTCTGGGTTTGGAGCGTTAGCAGGTCTCCTTCAGGGCTCTCTGCTGACGATCTCAAAGTTAAGTTTCCGGTCGTTATCTGTCCCGTTTTAACTGTTCATTTTCTCACCTGCATGTTACTGTGTGTTCCTAGTTCGGTTGTTTCAAAAATCATGCTATTTTGTGAGTTTACGTCAACCTTGTCTTACCGAGTGCTTGAGGCCTACCCATCGTTCCCCTCGTGTACGATCGTGTTTATTTGTATTTTCTCCCCATGACCTTCAATTTCTATCTTTCCCACTTTCCCAACGTCCCCCATCTCTCCCAAATAAAAACTATTTCTTGTCTTAAATTAAAAAAACAACCTTTCTCCTTGCACACTCACAAGGCTCGATTCTTCTTCTTCTTCTTATGAATCCTCTTCTTCTTCCTCCTGCCGGCACACCATCTTTATTCCACTGAGCTGACCCTCTCTTGCCATTACCTTCACGATTTTTTCCGATCTACAACGTTCCATTCCCGAATCTTACCTGTTCTTCAAAAATACATCAAAAAATAATAATCTTCCTTGTATCCTTTCGATCTCTACACCTGAAACCACGTGTCTCTCTCTACTCTTCCGGGTACTTTTCATCGACCCAGCAGCTTCACACTGCGTTTACCGTCCAAATTCACCACACACTTCCACAATTTTACTTCAACCTTCCCTTTTCCAAATGTTACGCAATTCTTATTTAAAATAAATAATTTCACTTTTGACGATATACCTCCCAGAGACAAGTGCTTCTTCCATAACCACGTGATCTGTTTAGAACCCCTGCGTTTATCGATCCAATTTCACCATTCACCTCATGCTTTTTTCTACAACACTTCCATGACCGAATCTGATGAAACTCTCTCAAACAATAATAAAAATAATAATAATAATAACAATAAAAAGGATCTCTCATAATGCTTCAACTTCCTCTTTCACATGTGTGGTACTCTTTACTTTATCATAATGCACTACTCTTCGACTGTTTAAACAGACTGCTCTCAATTCGACCTCTCCTTCATACCTTGCCTAAAAAATCCAACAGTTACAGCGTTTCTTCTCTCCATTCTATGAACTCACCTTTATTGCATCCATCAAGAAATGTGTTTAATCGCATCTCTGACCTAAAACTTTTTAAAATCCCAGTTTGCTATGAATGAATGTTCGCATTCCATCAACCATTCTTTTTTTCCATTTTCAGTGCCAACTCACCCCTCTCACCCCTCACTCTCAAAGCAACCATCCCACTCTTCTCCCCCAAAGCCTCCCTCTCACCTCTCTCAAAAACTCCCCCCTCGCCTTTCTCCCACCATTTACCCCCCTCACTCATCCTTCTCAAAGTTGCTCCCCCTCTCTTCCACAATGCTGCCTCCTTCCACTGCCCTCTCACCTCCATCTCTTCACTCCACCTTCTCAAATCCTCAACTGCCTTCTTCCCCCTCTCTTGTCCCCCCTCTCGCCCAGCAACACAGAGCCTTTTCTCCTCCTCATCCGGCCCCTCCACGAGCTATTCTGCAATCCCCCACACTCCTTCAACAACCCTCCTTACCCCCCCCCTCATCCCTTGTCCTACCCTCCCCCTCCCCTCCCACCCCCTACACCCAAATCCTCCTCCCCTACCTCTTCATTAACAGTGTGAACCTCAAATATCCGGGGCCTTCGCTCAAACATTTCAGATCTTTCCATACGGGTTGCCACTGACAAACCAGACATAATCTGCCTAACAGAAACTTTCCTCCCCCAAGACGTGTCTGACTCCAAAGTATCTCTCCCTGGTTACTCCCTCCTCCTGTATGACAGACCTGAGCCTCGTCCTGGTGGAGGAGTTGCTCTCTTCATCAAAGACTCCATTCCTCACTCTTCATGCACTGCCCCCACTCCCCCACACCCCCAGGAATACGTCTGGCTACGGCTTCCCCTCCACTCCTACCTCATGTTTATATGTGTACTGTACCGTCCACCTAATAGTGATGACTCCATCTACACCTCACTATCCGAAAACATGGACCAACTTCTATCTAATCATCCAAACTCTCTCTTCCTCATATGTGGCGACTTCAATTGTCATCATGCCAGTTGGCTACGTGTGAGTACCTCTCTCACCTGTCATGGTACTTCAGAAAAAGCTTTCTGTGACTCATTGGGACTGACTCAATCGGTAAACTTCCCGACCCGGATCTCAACCAATGGTACTCCATCTCTTCTGGATCCGATTTTGACAAATTTCCCTGATAATATCTGCTGCTCTTCCTCCGCTGCAATCGGTTCTTCTGACCACGTCTTTGTCAAAGTGGACATCTTTCTGGCTATTATCAGAGAACCACCGCACCACCGTTGAGTCTGAGATTTTACTCAATCCGACTGGCAGGGTCTCCAAGCAGCCATCAAACTTAGAGACTGGTCTCCTATCGCTATTTTCTGCAACATCAACTCATCCTGGGAATTCTTTCAAAGAAACTTGCTCTCCCTCATGCACAGATTTATACCCTCTTGTCTTCAGTTGTCCAACCCTTCCTCCCGCCCTTGGTTCACTGAAGCTTGTGGCGAGGCAGTTGTCCTGAAACAACTTGCCTTTGCCTCATGGAAAGCAAACCCAACTAAGGGTAATCTCAGTTCCTTCCATAAAGCTCGGAACAGGTGTGTATCTACCCTCAGGAGAGCCAGAAAACAACATCCTTCTCAGCTCAAGTCTGAACTTTCAAACCTCTCTCCCTCCTCAAAATCCTGGTGGCATTTAATCAAATCTGTTTCTGGTGTATGCTCCCCCTCCATTACCTCAAATGGCCGCACTGCTGATACCGCACGTGAAAAGGCTGAATGCCTAAATTCGGTGTTTGCAGCTAAATGTTGTGTCCAAAACCCATCGCTTTCTCTACCCACCTTACCCAGTCGCACCCAACTGTCCCTGGACCCTGCGTCCTTTTCTCCTGACAATGTGGAGAGCTTGCTGTCAAACCTCGACTCAGATTCTGCAACCGGTCCAGACGGCATCAGCCCACGTGTCCTAAAAAGCTGCTCTTCTGCTCTTGCTCACCCTCTCTCTGTTCTATTCACCCTCTCATTTGCTCAAGGTCATCTGCCATCTGCTTGGAAATCAACAAACATTACTGCCCTGCATAAAAAAGGTGCAAAAACAGATCCCTGCAACTGCAGACAAATCAGCCTTCTCCCAATCATCAGCAAGGTTATGGAATCCATCATCGCTTCAGACATGAAATCCTTCCTCTTCTCCAATGGCTTGATTTCCGATCATCAATTTGGTTTTAGACCAGGTCACTCTACATTGGATATGCTGCTTCTGCTCTCCCAACAATGGATGGAGGTCCTCAATGCCAGTTAGGAAATCCGAGCCGGATCCTTGGACATATCACATGCTTTTGACACGGTTTGGCACCCTGCCCTGCTCACCAAACTCTCTTCCTACGGTATCCAAGGCTATCTCCACTCATGGCTTGCAGACTTCCTCTCCTATCGGAGTCAACGTGTGGCCCTTAATGCAGTTCTTTTATCCCCTCTTCCTGTCCAAGCTGGAGTTCCTCAAGGTAGCGTTCTGGGCCCTGTTCTTTTTCTGGTTTTCATCAATGATCTCTCCGACTCTCTGGAAAATCCTCTATATCTCTTTGCTGATGACTCCATCCTCTGCCGTACCATCGGTCATCCCTCAGACCGGCAAGCAGCAGCTTCTTCGCTCACTGCAGATCTGGGTAAAATCACAAACTGGTCCAACGCGTGGAACATGACTTTCAATCCGGACAAATCTCACAATCTCACGATGTCTCTCTGAAAGGACTATTAAGAACCCCCCCCCCATCCAATTTCTCAACAATCCTCTGGAAGAAGTCCTTTCTTTCAAGCTTCTGGGTCTCACTATTTGCCATGACCTTTCCTGGGAAAGCCACATTTCAAACCTCGCCTCCAAAGCCAGTCGCCGACTGGGAATCCTCCGTTGTGCAAAGTCCCTCATCGGCCCACCTGAGCTCCTGACCACTTACAAAGCTTTCGTCCGCAGCCTGATGGAGCACTGCTCTCCCCTCTGGGCTGGTGCTCCTGCCTCCCACCTTTCTCGGCTTTACGCTATGGAAACCAAGGCATTTCGGATCATTGGCATCTCCCGCAATGAGGCTGAGTCTTTGGGCCTCTCACTCTCTCACTGCAGGCTGGTCGGTGGTCTTTCTTTCTTTTACAGTCTCCTCTCCAGCCTTGCCAACCCCCCCTGCTCTCTCTGCGATTTGTTCCCACCACATTTCCGCAGGGCGCTCAAGGTCCGCAAACAACCCTCTTCTGGTAAAATTACCAAAATCACGAATCGCTGCTCACCTTCACTCTTTCATTCCTCTTTTTCCCCACCTTTGGAATAAACTCCCTCACTCCATTCAATCCCATTCTTCCCTCCAGGCCTTCAAAACAGCTGTTCACCACCACCTCTTATCCATCCCCCATCCAAATCCTCAATCTTTTCTACCCCCGATAATCCACCCAAGCCCACATCCTTCAAATTCCCTGCTTTCCTTCCTGAAAGTCCCTGTAATGTCCATCTTGTACTCCCCATGTTCCCCACCCCATCCCTCTCCCTTCCAAAGATCTCCTCATGTCTCTGTTCCCCACTGTTTTGTCCTTCCCACTCCCACCCCTCTGGTCTCATGCCCCCCTTGCTGTGTTGTGTGTTAGCTCTCACACGAGCCTCGACAAGGTATACAAAAAAATAAAAATGGTCCAAGTCGTTAAAGGTTTAAAATGTATGTAATTAATAAACGTCATCATGGTGCAACGAACGTCTGGACAGCACGTAATTAATAGACGTAAACATTTTCTACAGACTCACATTCATGAATGGCTTTTTGATAGTGTAAGATTATACATAGGGGTATGCCTCTGAACATTTCATTGGTTGTAGTGTCGTTTTGAATCCGACTCTGGGGGGAAATTTTGATAATATCACGAAGCACCTCTCTTAATCGCTTGCTCCGTTTGCCGAGCGGCTTGCAAAGCGGTTAATACGGAGCGACTGGCTTGGAAAGCGTTCGCAAGCTGCTTCCTAACAGAACACACCACTGATAAACGGACTGTTCGCCGATGTCTTTAAGAGTTCACTGGAGTCAGGACAGGTACCGGAGGATTGTAGAGGAGCAAATGTAACACCATTATTTAAGAAAGGATCCACAGAAGAATTGGTAAACTATAGACCTGTTAGTTTGACTTCAGTTGTGGGGAAGGTGTTGGAGATATGAATTAAGGACCAGATGAGGAACCATTTAAACAAATACAATCTAATTAAAGGTAGTCAGCCTGGGTTTACCAAATGTAGTTTCTGTCTAACAAATCTTTAAGAGTTCTATAAAGCAGTTTCTGATTCGGTGGATGAGGGAAGTGCAGTGGATGTGGTTATTTAGACTTCAAGAAGGCATTTGATGAGGAACCACACCAGATGTTGTTAGCCGAGGTGAGGGCTTGTGGAGTGGCTGGTCAGGTAGCTAATCGGATTGGAAACTGGCTTCGGGAAAGGAAACAAAGGGTGGGAGGATGTTTCGCTGAGTGGATGTGAGCAGTGAGATATCTCATGGTTTGTTATTAGGAGCAGAGTACCCGCCCTATGGGCAATCTTGTTCCAAGCATGCAAAACGTTATTGTGACGCATGCCTTTATTTGGGTGGTGTATGGGCAAGTGACAGCTTTGTATAGAAAAAGAAATAACCCTGGTTTTGTGGATGAAGCTAAAACATACCTCCTGCATGCAATTCAAAACAGCTCATTGCACTGGAAAACGTGGGGACACTGGAAAACGTGGGGACACTGGAAAACGTGTCCTGTAAATGGTGGAGACGTGTAATACCCTCCCCCACCTGGAGGCGGTGCTACACGATACACATTTACATAGAGAAATTATGTCCACACCAACCCTCACCCCCCAAGACCACTGGCAAAGATAAAAACACACCAAAACATTAGTTGGGTCATGCGGATTCTCTGTAGCAAGTCTAGATGTAATTGGGCCAGAACTGTAGGAGGAGGAGCGTGACAACCAAACCCACAAACAAACACAAACACCGGTCCATGAAGTTTAATAAGGATTCATAATTTAGATCAATGATTTGGACAGTGAGGTTGAGAGTCATCTTTCTGAATTTGCATATTACACTTAGTTTGGAAGTTAAGTAAATAGCAGAGGGTTGATCAGATTCATGAATGTCGCGACTTAAATAGTTTGGGCAAAATATTTGCAGATGCAGATGCAGATTAACATAAAGAAATGTAAGGTGCTAGCGACGGGTATGAATACTGAAAATAGAGATTACATGTTGCAAGGGGCAATGTTGGAATGTGTCACACAAGATAAGGAACTGGGGGTGGTTTCGATGTGGTTGGGGGTAAGAAGTCAGCGCAGTGCTCGGCAACTATAGGTAAAGACCCTCTTACAGACATCACAATCAGCACAGATGTATACAATCACCCATGCATATCAAGCAACTTGCAAGTCCTGTCAATGTCCCGATACCTCTTTACTCCAATCCTTGTAGGTACCCATCTTATTCCAAGTTATACCGATCGAGGCCTTCTTTCTGCTGCCACTACCTTTCGAGGGACACCATTTCATGCATTAATTAGGCCAACAATCGGTAGAGCGCATACCTCCACCATGCTGAACAGTTTATGTTTTGTATTCTACTATCGGTCGGATCTGCATCAAGACCTTAACCAAAATCTAATCGGCTTGTTCTCGTCACTTAAACAATTCTTCCACCAAATTTTGTCATAATCCGTCCACAATATTTTGAAACATCATGCTCCATTATCGCTTTTGGTCCCATCTCTCATTGGCGAAGAATCGCTTAGTTAAATTTTTAAAAATTATTGGAACTGGATCGGGATCTTCACCAAAATCAAATCAATTCGTCCGTGTCACACACCCAACCTGACCACCAAGTTTCATCTGAATCCATCCATCACTTTTTGAGATATCCTATGATGTATCGTTTTTGGCCCTATCAAAGGTAAAGAATCACTTTTAAAAACTGTCGTATCCAGATCTTCATCAAAATCGAATCAATTTGTCCTACCGTTGGAACAAACTTCTGTGCCTTTTTCTGTTTTTTTTTTTTTCCCAGCGATCTCACCTTGTAGGACGACACGGATATTGAGAAGAGGTCACTGCAATTTTATGTGAAATGCAAGAACAATTGCAGTGAATTAACTAATCAACACACTTTGCACGAGATTGTGAACCTGAGATGAAATGCCAAATGAGTCAACTGCTGTTTTGCTTCTTCATTTGGCTCCTGGGCTGGTTTATGCATCCTCAGGTTGATCCATCCTCGTCTCGCATCTTCAATTTCACAGTAAAACCGAGCCATCTATGCAGATTATTGTTCAGCTGCTCCGTCACTACCCATTTGTGTTGTCACTAGCTAATTAACTTAATTTCCTGCCCCAGACACCAAATGTTGTGCTTGGAGTGTTGAAGCTCGTGCTTTTCCCGATGTGTGGACATGCAGTTTGACACGGTCTTCATTGAGTGCAGGAATGCACAAACGTTGGTGTTGATGCTGCAATCAACAGAAGTGAGCATTGTGATGAAGGCATGTGAAGCCATTTTCAAGTTTGCAGAGAAATGTAAGATTCACTTTCAAATAAACAAGATGTTCTTTTTTAAAACTTATTATTTATCTTCTTTATTCTTTTTTATTTTTGTGTATTGTGCTGTTTTATCCCTGTTATTCTGTCGTGATTCTAATGTAATAAAGCATTTAACAATGCAGAGCCACACCAGGGTGTATAACTTAGATTACAGTAAATCTAAGAACCAGTGTGACCTGTGCACTCACTCAATGAATACACAGCACCGTTACAATCACACATCCGTGAATATAATCCACGTTCAAGGTATAAAATCAACCAGTGGTTAATTTATAAGTAAAACTAAAATTTTTTTTTTGTTAATAAAAGGAGCCGAGTTTCTCCGTCCATCATGCTTTATGAGCTCGAGTTGGACTTAATCCGAAACGGGGGCTTATGGGTTTGGTCTCGATTTCTGTGTCCGTGCGTGCGTGTGTAACCACATCTCGGAAATGTATAAACCGATTTTATTCGTACTTGGCACAAGGACAACACAGGATAGTGCACATATGCACATCATTTTGTTTCACAATGTGATCAAAGATGGCCAACTGGTGGACATTTTCATTGTAAAAAAACCCCAATGTTGAACACGTCCTCAACCATTTCTCAGAAATGCATTTACCAATGTTGTTCAAACTTAGCAAACACTTGATGAATGACGGCTTACATAAACACGTCATTTTTTTCGAGATCAGATCCAAGATGGCCGACTAGTGGCCATTTTGTTACTTAAATGTGTCCCCAACCATTTCTCAGACATGCATGGTCCGATTGTGTTCAAAATTGGCACAAGCACAGTACATGATGTTATACATATTCACCTGTTTAATTTGCGATTTGATCAAAGAAGGCCTCCATTACTTTGATTTGATCAAAGAAGGCCTGGTAGACTGGCGGTCATTTTAGTTGTTGAAAAACCCTGTATTGAACTCGTCGTCAACCATTTCTCGGACAAGCATTTACCGATATTGTTCAAACTTCACACACAAAAAAGAATGATGGTTTATATATGCACGCCATTTTTTTTCTGATATCAGATCCAAGATGGCCGACTGATAGTCATTTTAGTTTTAAAAAAACCAAAATGTTGAACACGTTCTCAACCATTTCTCTGACATGCATTTACCAATGTTGTTCAAACTTGACACACATAATGCATGATGGCTTACTTATAAGTGTCATTTTTTTTTCCAGATCAGGTCCAAGATGGCCGACTGGAGGCCATTTTGTTACTTAAACGTGTCCCTAACCATTTCTCAGACATGCATGGTCCGATTTTGTTCAAACGTGGCACAAGCACAGTACACAATGGCATACACTTGCACCTAACTTAATTTTGGGATCTGATCAAAGATGGCTGACTGGTAGACTGGCAGCCATTTTAGTTGGAAATAAATATGGGCTAACCCTTTAACTCCTGTAATCTACTGTAATCTAAGTAATACACACGAAGACCGTCCAGCAAAATTACGAAAACAACGATGGATTTTTTTGTCTTTGTTTTCATTTTTCTAAAGAGTTTCTGCTGTTGTACAATAACACAAATGGTGCTGTTGGAAAGATAATAATCGATTCACTTGTAACAAAAATTCGCTAATTTAATCACAAGCTTCCCTGTTTTAAAAGCCTGGTTTCAGGATTGAGGAAGAAGATGCGGGATCTCGAGCTTTCATGTCGCTGCTCCAACGGTAGCATTTATTATTCTACGACAACAGGAACGCTTTACAAGAATATGGGAGGGGTGCACAAAACGAAATATAGTAATACTTAAAGCAATAGAAAAATATATTCAAGTACATTGAAGGAGTACACAAACAACAACAACAACCACAGCCACGACAACAACTATGTGTTCTAAAATATCCTTTTTTGTGTGTTTTGCTTCATTTTACATCCTCATTGACACTCACATATAGACATGCAATATGTTTGTGAAATACATGCTGTATTATAATCAAACCCATCAGCGATGCGACTGTCAGCGAAATTTTTGTACAATAACAATAATACCCTTTTTTGTTTATGTCAATGCCAGCCATTGATCTTCTTTGTCAGACCACTGACGACCTCAGATTTCCTTCAACAAATTAATTGCCTGGAAAAGAATTAGTCAAACTTGAAAATAACTGTCCTTGCTTGGAATTCCATGTGTGTCTATTTCAGGTGATGAGAATATAAAGCAGCTGCTTGCATTGGGTGCTATAAACCCGCTTGTCTCGTTGTTGTCGCACGAAGACCAATTTATACGGCGCAACGCTATCATGGCTTTGGGTGAACTATCTTCTAATGGTAACTGTTCCACTCATTTCTGAATCTGATTTTGAATCTTTGTGTCACTTTTTCGTTTTTTGCATTTTTAAAAATCCAGCAATCTAGGTTCATGGAGGAGTTACATAACAGAGGATCATGGGGGAACAGACAAAGGCATTGGAGTTGTTTTCTTTGGTAAATAAGGATCGTTCTCTCAAGATCTTCAGACAGTGATATAGGATGAGGAACCACAACTTGAAAGTAAAGAGGTGGGTGAGGATGACATTAAGGCAGGGGTCTTGCACTCGGACAGTAGTTAATGGTAAGGACAGTAGTTAAGGTAGTGGCAGCAGAAACAGTCGATAGGTTTAAATTGGGATTGAATAGGTACCTATAAATATTGCAGATTGAGGGATGCATGCATATTGGTAAGATTGTGCAGGCTATATGGATCAAATGGCATCCTCCTGCATTGAAGTTCCTTCCTGGTACCATCTCTTGAGCTTTTAGCTAAAAGTTGCCATGAGTTTGTCCTCTTGTCTAACCCATAGCAGTATAATATGATACCATGCTGCTAGCAAGGTCTTATTTTAGGTTTTTCACTTTGTTACCTCTGCCACCGAAGGTGGGCAGACGTTATATTTTCACCCTTGTTTGTTCCTTGCAAAGTCTAAGATTTGCATTCCTATATATTGGTTGGTCTGGTGTGTGATTCTGTGTCTATCTGTTTGTCTGTATGCCAATAGCCTACAGGTTGCAATTTTAAACCAATCTTCAGAAAACTTCACCAAATGGGAGAGTTGGTCATAAGCAAGAAGCATATTAATTTTGAGGTCAAAAGGTCAACAACTTAGGTGCAATTTCTAAAATCCTTCATTTTCATCTGAAATTTTCATCTCAATTTTCAGTTTGAACAGGATTTGCACATCAGGTCACTGACAGTGTAGTGGCAGAGTTCCAAAAAGGGCCCTAAAAATGGAGATAGCTTGCACAACTTTAGAACAAGACAAAATAGGTATCATTTTGTTCATTTGGATGTCTGCTTAAAGAAAAATGATGCTGTACTCGTGAAATATCCTGCTGACATGGCGTATTAACCCCTTACTTGCAGCATACATGAAAAACAAAAAATTCAAGAAAATTCATAAAAAGTTTGTCGCTTGTGTTCGGATTTGCTCTATCAATGTTTAAAAGTGTTGTTTTAGACCATTTCCTTTTGATTCGTAATATTTTGAAGCCATTTTGACCATTTTTTGATTTGGAAGAGACTGTCCCGGATATGTTCTCTTTCTTGATGAGCGGTGGTTTTGTCGTGAGACGGTCAGAAAACAGTTTCAACTGCGTCCCGACTGACCAAGCCTTGGAACAGAGTATCAACCGTGAAGCAAAAAGCAGAGGTGGTGTGGTCAATTTCACCCTGAGGAAAGGTGCACTGCTGCGTTGGCTCATCACTAGATATGTGACTGGCGAGTATTCCCAGTGCCTCAAGTCGATGTACCAGACTACAAAGTCCAAGAAGGGCCATGAAGAACTTTGTGCAGCCTGAAAAAGCAAAGACCAAAATGATGTTTCCAGGATAAAGGGGTATATTTCTGATCAATGCCAGAATCCGTTCGACCTTGATTCAGTTCCAGCTAAACTGGTGAACATTACCACTGGCCAAGTCGCAACTGAGAAAGTAGAGAAGTCGTTGACAGGAGGTCCCAAAAACGGGAAATCCATGATGGAGAATTTTGTCAAAGAGAGAATGGTAGAGAGGTCTACAGGTTTCTGGGAGCCAATCCGTAAAACACCGCTTGCAACTTTCGCTTCAATGAAAGTATGTCTCAAGAATGACAAAGATAGGAAGCTGTTGATTGACACAGAGGTGCTGTTTCGGAGGTTGCTTGCAGTGTCAAAATACCGTGAAATTGACATGCGTGAAGTCCTGCAGTATGAGTTAGCAGGGATACCCACGTCCATGTTTCATGATGATGGCAAAATGAGGAAGACGAAGAAGTCAGATCTTGCTGACAAACTTGAAGAGAATGGGCCCGAGATTGTAGTTCTTCCACCAGCATCTGTAAACACAGATGCCTACCTCATTGATGGCATGGCCATGATCCAGGGTCTAAATGCCAACCATTTCAAAACCTTCGATGATGTTGGAAAGCTTGTACTGAAGAGACCCATCAGGATTTTGAACAATAGAGATATGGATGTTGATGTAGTGACTATAGTGTTTGATAGATATGACCAGGAGCTTAGCATCAAGTCGTCAGAGAGGGAGCGTCGTGGAACCTCAGAAGCTGGGAGTACCATCCTGATACAGGGTAACAGGAATGTTCCCAACTATCGATGCTTTCTGAAGTCGGCAGCAAATAAGGCAGGTCTTACAGCATTCATCTCTGATTATGTTTGCACGAATGGTAGTGAGTTGTTGCCTGCGGGGAAATCAGTCATTTTAGCTGGAGGATTCAAAGAGGGTGAACTAGTGAGAGAGGTAAATGAAGACGGTGTGTCAGACATCCATGATCTGAAGTGTACCCATGAGGAAGCGGACACTCGCCTTCTATTGCATGCAGTGAACTTGTCAACCCATCACTCAAGAATCATCTTGAGATGTGATGACACTGATGTCTTAGTGGTGTTACTTTACTACTGGAGTCGAGGGATGTTGTCTAGTGAGGTCTTCATGCATTGTGGACATTCTGGAAAAGACATTTCAAGAGAACGCTACATCCCGGTCCATGAAATAGCTCGAACACTTGGTCAAGATGTGTGCAACGTCCTACCCGCAGTCCATGCACTGTCTGGTTGTGACAGTACATCTTCCATGTACCGGATGGGAAAGAAGACCGCCTATTCAGTCCTCATGGAAAATGCCGAAGCACTGCAAGGTTTAGGGAACCTCCAGGATGAAGAGTCATTCACATCATCTGCAATGGACTTTGCCTTGCTAATGAATGGAAAGAAAGCAAAAAAACAAGCATCATTGAATGATTTGTGTCATCACCTTGCCACTACCACAGACAAACCAGCCTCGCAACTGCCTCCCACGGAAGATGCCTACAAGCAACACTCCCTTCGTGCCCGATATCAGACCATGATATGGTGTCAGAGTCATATTGCTAGGCCAGAAATCGCGGGTCCTGTCGGTCATGGATGGCATATGGACTTCGACCTGTCTTCTGCATGAATGAATCTGCTCCTGCTGAAGTAAGGGATGTTACACATTTGTATTGTACGGACAAGAACTGTGAAGGTCTGAAATGCCAATGCTTGCAAGCAGGTCTGGAGTGCATACAGATCTGCTCCTGTAGGTCAGACTGCAGTAATCCATTCAAAAGGAAGCCAGAGGAGATGGAAGGTGAAACAGATGGTGGAGATACCTAAGATCCCTTTTCTGATGATTTGGGTGCTGGTAATCATTCTTCTTGTTTTGTACTGAAGGATATTAATCCTGAATATTGGACCATTAATTATGCAAGTTGATCTGTTCGTGAATAATGTACTAATCCCATTGTGGTAAAAGGCAAAGCCCTGGAGAGAAAGTGAGAGGTTGTCCCAAACCTGACAGTGATTTCCGATCCTGAAAAATGGACTATCTCATATTGTCTTGATAAAGCTTAACGTATTTCACGGTACATAAAGAGTTAAATTCACTTGTAATCTAGATTATGTATTATTTGGAACATACAATTCCTGTGTGAAGTACCTGACAACATGCTATGACAAAATTATCGGCTCTGCTGGAGCAGTAAATCAAAGCTGTGTTCAAGTGTTGAGGGTAAAGTGCTGGAATGGGGGGGGGGGGGGTTAAAGGATTAACATAGTTCGTAGCACAAAAACAGTTGCTCAAGTACATCAGAACAGCATATATGTGAGTGTTTTGAGTGTTTCTTCCATTCAGTAAGAATAAAAACCTATGTGGGAAATAAATTTCTTATATTTTCTTCTGTTTCCATATTTTCAATGTTTCCGGATGCAAGGGGTTAATATGCCATGTCAGCAGGAGATTTCACGAGTACAACATCACTTTTCCTTAAGCAGACATCCTAAGGAACAAAATGATACCTATTTTGTCTTGTTCTGAAGTTGTGCAAGGTATGACAAAAATTTGGCCCCTGAACCACTGCACTATGAGTTCAATCATCAATTATTTTGAGGTCAAAAAGTAGGCCGAATTTCCAAAATCGTCAATTTTCATCTTATTTACTTGAAATTTGAATGTGGTTTACATATCATGTCACTGAATTTAACCACCCATTATTTTGAGGTGAAAATAGGCCAAAGGTCAACAACTTCGGTGAAGCTTCCAAAATCGTCAATTTTCATCTTATTTACTTGAAATTTGAATGTGGTTTACATATCATGTCACTGAATTTAACCACCCATTATTTTGAGGTGAAAATAGGCCAAAGGTCAACAACTTCGGTGAAGCTTCCAAAATCTTCAATTTTCATCAGATCGACTTGAAATTTGAAGAGTATTTGCATATCAGGTCACCTAAATCAACCACCAATTCTTTTATGGTCAAATTTGTTTTCGGGATTTCGCAAGTATCATGCACTGCACGACATCTTTCTTATTTGTTTATTTGTCTGTCTTGCTTGTGAGCAGGATATCTTAAAAAGTTATGGACAGTTCTGATGAAATTTGGTGGACAGGTTGGGTGTGTAACAAGAATTGGTTAGATTTTGGTGAGGAGCCAGATCCAGATACCAGAATTTTAAGTGATTCTTCACCATCGAGTGATGGGGCAAATACGATATATAGCAAGATATTTCAAAAAGTTATGGGCGGGTTATGACAGAACAAGGTGGACGTGTTGGGTAGGTGAGAAGAACAAGCTGATTAGATTTTGGTTCAGGCCCGGATGCAGATCTGGCTGAGCAGTGGGATACAAAATGTAAACTATTCAGCCTGATAGAGGTATGTGCTCCACCAAATGTCATTCTGGGTACTCACATGCGATGTGTTTCAGCAAATATCCGCAAGGAAATTAGAAAATTGAAAGCTGTTCCAGCGATAATTGCCCTGCTATCTCCAGAAGGTAAATACCACCAAAATAGATTGGCTGTTGTTGATGTTCTTTGTTTTTATTTTAGCATTTCCCTGCAGTCATCCAACTAAAGGTATCTCGCCTCATGTGAGCAGAGGGGGTGGCTTGCCATGAGTTTGCTAGCCTGGCGTTGGCATTCCTTGCACGAGAGTTCTCTGGCAAGGTGCTTATTGGTGACCAGGAGGGTGTGGCACCACTATTGAGATTGTTGGCCAGCGCAGACCCTGATGTACAGAAAAACTGCATTGAGTGCATCTTTTTGCTATTGCAGGTGAAACTTTACAGTAATGTAAGAAAAGTGAAGTTGTTCAATCGGATATGATACGGCAGTGGAGATAGAGAAAGGGAGCAACAGAGGAGTGGAGTTCGAAAGAAAACTGGAGATTTTTTGGATCCCTATTGACTGCCTGTACATAAGAATACTATGCTATCCAAGTACATTGTATTCAAGATATTTCCATCAGATAAATGAGGATAGGTAAAGCTGTCTTTCTTTTCTGTAGGATTATCCAATCCGTGGAAAACTGCTGGAACTAAATGGGCTGCCTTCTCTCCAAAGCCTTCTCACTTCTGAGTACCCTATCATTCAGAAGTTGGCATTGGCTGCTCTGGGCAGCCTTGCCCAAGAGTCTAGAGCTCGTAAAGTTCTTCATGAACTCCAGAGTCCAATGAAGATGATAGACCTCCTCAAAAATAAGGTGAAAAAAGGAATTTTCTCTTTGATGCTTCATGATCTCACATTCTGCCATTTATATTGTGACAGTGGTGAATCCCTCGGGAAGAACGAAGCACCAACACAAAGGGGAAAGCGAGTTATGCCTCATAGTATTCTGTTTAGCTCTTAAGAATAGGCTGTATTTTTGTGGATAGATATGCATTGTGACTGTTAGTCAGGTTAAGTACATGTTCTTTCCACTTTACATTCGGGAATTAAGCCATTTCTCACACGCCACACAAGGACTTGCCACGACAGGCCCGGGTGAGAGTTCGTGCGCACGTGTCAGAAAGCGATGAATCGTCTCGAGGTGAGAGGCACGTAAGACCTCCCCTTTCCCGAAAGCTTTGTGGGTCAGCCAATGCCGAGCTGTTACCAGGCAGAGCAGCAGGCAGTGAGAGGGGAAGGAAAGGGGCTATAAATATCTGACAGCACAGAAGTGTGTTATGTGGGATGCTCCGTATGTTTGTGTCACTGTACCGCTGTGTTTTCGCTTTACTAGTGTGGGGTGTATGTTCGTTTTATTAATGGTGTGTGTGTGTGTGTGTGTGTGTGTGTGTGTGTGTGTGTGTGTGTGTGTGTGTGTGTGTGTGTGTGTGTCATTCAATTTATTCTCTTCCTGTTGGCGTTGTTATTTCTCTCTCATTTTGACAACTGCTTCTGTCTCTCTTTCTTGCCTTTTGTTCGCTTTGCCTCACCTTGCTTAAGGCCCGTTCACACCTTGACGTTTTAGCCAACGTATGCCGATATTTGAATTTTTTTTCTAAAACGCTGGCACACGTTGAATACGTTATGGGTAAGTTTTGATAACATTGAGAGCACGCTGAAAAACACTGCCATACGTCGTTGTACGCTGGCTTTAAACGTTGTACTTTTCGGTTGTCCTCAAATTTTTTCATGCTTGAAATTTCATGACGTATGCCGGCGTATGACTCACACGTTCCGCTACGCTGGCCACAAGTTGTATGCAGGGTCTGCGATCGTTGACAGACGTCAACACATGCTACTTGTAAGTTAATCATAAGTTGAGACACGCCGAGGTAATGTTTAGCGTACCCGAAACTTATTTCTAACCTATGATTAACGTGTTGTTGGCACGTTACGCGATCGTTGCCACACATTGACAGACGTTACTTTTAAGTTACTCATAGGCTGAAAGACGTCGGTATAATGGATCGTCCTTGCGTCAGCGTCCACGGCCACGGCCACGGCCAGACACTTATTTGCAGCATTCTTCAAACTTTTCTTCGGCATGACGAGGATGTTCACAATTCGATGTCTGGCTTGGCTATGATTCCAATTGTCCATCGGCAGCGTCTATTTAAAATAGTCGAGTTTGAGCGTTTTAACACGTTCAGAAGAAACGCTTCAAATTTCAAAACCTCAGCGTCAAAAAACAAAGGCGAGTGACAGCAATTTAAATCGTTCATTGTAAACAATGAAACTAGCTGAGTGGTACCATTTAAAAGTCGTTGAGTGTAAAAAAAATCCAATTGTTGAGCGCAAGCGTCTACTTTCAATCGTGGAGTTTGAGCGATTTAGCACGTTCAATAGAAACGATTAAAATTTCCAAGCGCCAGCGTCAAAAAACAAAGGCGAGTGACAGCAATTTAAATCGTTCATTGTAAACAATGAAAATAGCTGAGTGGTACCGTTTAAAAGTCGTTGAGTGTAAAAAAAATCCAATTGTTGAGCGCAAGCGTCGACTTTCAATAGTGGAGATGCAGCCATTTAAATCGTTGAGTGGCAGCCTATGAACCGACCCGTGGACACGCGGACGCAAGGACGATCCATCATAACCCACACCCTCCCCCTCACACTCACCTACTACTGCCAACATGAACAAACTACTACTAATACTAATAGTAATACTGATACTGATACTGTTACTGCTGACATGGACATCGACTCAAAAAGGACTCGAAAACACTGTTGGGTTCCCTTTTATGAACACCATTTTTATATACCAATTCCCAAAACTGCTGGGAACACGTCTTTATATGGCAGTTGTAACCTAGAAACACATTCATTTTTTTTTTTTTTTTGTCGACCGGAAGACGTCATTGGAATACGTCTACATACGTCGATGTGTGTTGGGACTACGTACAGAATTGGTTCAAAGCACGTCAAACATAAGTTAGAAATAAGTTTCGCGTAAAAAAGACATTACCGCGACGTGTTTCGACTTGTGAGTAGCTTATAAGTAGCATTTGTGGACGTGTGTAAGCGTCCGCATATCGTGTGTAAAACTTATCCCCATCGCATGCGGAACGTGTGTCATACGCCAAGTACGTCGTAAAATTTTGAACATGTTTAAAATTTCTTGACGTACTCGACTTACTACGACGTATGATAGCGTACTTTAGCGTTGTACTCACGTATACCAAACTTACTCATACCGTATTTGACGTGCCCCAACGTTTTAGACACATTTTTCTTAGGTCGGCATACGCTGGCAAGATCGCCAAGGTGTGACCGCGATGTTGACACTTCCATTTCTACGGCAGTTATGATTCGAATCGTTGTGCGTCAGCCTTTTAATAGGCTACGTCACGACATCGTCGGCGATGCGTGCAACGCGCTATGCCGAAGTTAGACTATCGTTGGGCATCGGTTGTGTAGGCCGACAACAGGTTCAGCATTCGTTGGTATAAGTTATCTATAACACAACGAAACGTTCTGTGTCCATTACTAATATGTTATGCATACGACCAACTCGTTATGAATACGTCCGAATCTTAAAAAAAAACATCAAAAGTTCAACGTCAGCCAGCGTTTTACATACATTCTAATACGTTGCCATCGCTGGCTAAAACGTCAGGGTGTGACCGTGCCTTTAGCTCTGCCTAACCTCGCTCGTTTAACTTCGTTGCCCATGCGTTTCAAGTAAGTTTCGCATCTTTCTTGTCTCCGCGCACCCATGCACCTTTTCACCTCATGCCCAGACGCATTGCGCTTGAACCCGGTCACCTCATCTTATTGCCCGGCCATATTGTGCCTCCTCACCTTACCTCAACTCACCATCAGCCGCTCTCCCATCATGAAATTTCACATACCATCGTGCGCAGTCATCTGTACCACCTGACGCTCTGAGGGAGCGCAATCAGAATGGAGAATGGAGCGTGAAGAGGTGAATCCAAGGATCATCACACAAGACCATTGGGCGATGTCAACTCAGGTGTGTTGGGGCCTGCAATAGACCCCAAATTTTTCTTTCGCACCTCAACCTCTTCTTACCCCTCCTCCGATCTTTCACTTCTTCAGGTGTCTGGATCCATTAGTTAAAGTGTTAAGTGATTGACAAATAATTCTGAGGATGGGTATGTCACATCAAGGTAATGGCAATGTTAAACATGTTATAAATACTTTTCTGTAAATACTTGTATATACAGGTATTTGCTTGTATTGCCTGCCATTGTGAATACTTTCCCCAATACAAGCTGAAAAGTGTCTTGACTTGTCCCTGGGTGTGCTCTGGCTTTCAAAAGGAATTAGCCACTGTAGCTAATCCAGGTTTAGAATGATTAGCCACAGGAGAAAGGAAATAGCCACATATTTTATTCAAAAGTTTTTTTTTTAGCAATATGAAATAATAAGTTAATTTTAAGGCGGATGTGTGAGATTGATGGGTGAGGTTGGTTGGATGAGTGAGTTGGATTGTTCAGATGTTTTGGATGAATGAGTTTGACGTGTGAGATTGGCTGAATGAACGACCATCAGGGGAGGTGGTGATTGTGAGGGATGGTGGTGATGGTGTGTGTGTGTGTGTGTGTGTGTGTGTGTGTGTGTGTGTGTGTGTGTGTGTGTGTGTGTGTGTGTGTGTGTGTGTGTGTGTGTGTGTGTGTGTGTGTGTGTGTGTGTGTGTGTGTGTGTGTGTGTGTGTGTGTGTGGCGGGGGGGTATTGTCGTTGTGCCTTTAGTAGGTGGTTGTGGGGGATGGGGTGGTTGTGGACCAGGATTAGACCAACCTCATGCCAGTCAAACTCACTCATCCAAACAATCTCACAAAACAACTTCACTCATCCAACCAATGTCACCCATCAAACTCACTCATCCAAACAAACTCTCTCATCCAAACAAACTCGTCCTACTACAGGTACTACTACTGATTGTGTCAAAACTCACCTGGCAACCACTGACCCAACGAAGCATGCAGCGCGGAGTAGCGCCGAATCATGCCGAATCATTCCGGGAAAAAAAATTTCAAAAAAATTAAAATAAAATTTTGAGATGAGAATCATGGGAATCATGCGTAATTTCGGTCGATTTTTTTTTTTACTAGAAATGAGTTTAAAACTACTAAAGTTAGTATATACAAGATTGTACGAAATCACGTGTGATTCCCGTAATCAAAACATACAAATGGCGGCTGTCTCAACGAAGGTTGAATTCTGTGCTAAAATCACCCAAAATTCGTCTAAAACTGGTAAAAAAAAAAAACCCACTAAAACATGGATTACCCACAGTGGCTGTTTACAATATTAGCCACAGGTAAGGGGGGTTCGCCCTGTGTGACGTGGCAAGCGGCAGCGCACACTCAGTGTCCTATCCTGCTTTGATCGCAACATAGTACGCCTGAGGGTTATTGACCCAGCATTGTTTGGCCTCTGATAGACAATAGGGTGCAGTGCGTAACACCAGTTCGCTCGGCCAATTAACATATGTTGGACAGCCACCAGCACGGTTCCCTTTCTGCTTCAATCATCTCACAGTGGTATGCTAATCCGACCATGGACGCAAAGTTCCAGCCAGGGGTGAGTGTTCTAGGCTGTGTCCAGTCTTTTTATACACTCCTCAGACTCTCAGAGTTATCTGAATTTTCGTCCGCACCAGAAGTTAAAACATCAATTTCCATAAACATAATAAAATAATTAGAACCACGTATGCAATTTTATGATTATGCACACTAGTGCGTGGCCGTACGTGCATGGCCGTACGTGCAAAAAAAAAACTTTCAAACCGCGTGCCAGAAACAACAACCACACAGGCCGTTCCTTCGCTCTCGTGTGGCCGTACGTGCAAAAAAAAAACTTTCAAACAACCACACAGGCCGTTCCTTCGCTCTCGTAAACGAAGACTGGATTGGGGCATTGTGTTTATCTATAAATGCGCATAAGAAATCGAGAAATTATTACAATACAGTTAGTCATCACTATCCGGAAGTCCGTACATTGTAATCCGTAATGGGGAACGCGCTGGGTGCAAAATGTCAAGCAATGTGTCCTGTCATTGGTAACTGAGGATCTCTTACCCAACGGCCACACCTACGCAGCAACGTGTCCTGTCAATGGTAACTAAATGGTGCCCTTTCCCCATCGGCCACGCCTACGCAGCAACATGTCCTGTCATTGGTTTGGTAAATAAATGGCCATAACTTGGAACCACTTGTCCGATTGATATCAAACCTTGAAAAGGCACATACTCAGGTCCCCAGCAATATACCTGGCAAGTTTCAATTAGATCGGACCAGTGGTTGTCGAGAAACAGCGGTCACACACACACACACACACACACACACACACACACACACACACACACACACACACACACACACACACACACACACACACACACACACACACACACACACACACACACACACACACCTGGAATTATAGATAGATGTAGGATTCTGGCTGAACAGAGTATGATGTACTCATGCAGGAGCTCACCGATCTTCACATTCCAGCTATGTGTCTGCTGGCCGGCTGTATGGAGGAGCCTGAAGTTGTACGTGAGATGGACGAGTCTGATGGTCTGGAAACCCTGCTTTACCACATTAATTCAGTCAAAGCTGAACTACAAACCCTCGTGCTGCGAGCTATTGCCTACGCCACACGTGATGGTGATTCTGTCTTCATGAAATCTCACTCAATCCAGTTTAATTTCTGAAATTTTGATGGCTGTGGCAAGAGTTTGCAATGCAAGTAAAAGGAAGTGGTGTCGACGGCCTTGTCAAATCTTAATTCATCGCATAATTCACAATCTTTGAGATTTAATTGCTACTTCCTGAATAATGCCTGTCATTTTATAGCATGACACTTCTGTTTTGCACTCAGTAAATATCTGCCAGAAGTTCCACAAATGGAATATAGAAATGACGTTGATGACATTGCTAAGATCCAAAAAAAGTGATGAGGTGAAGACTGAAGCTTGCCATGTTGTCACAGCCTTGAGCTCATTGCGAGCAAGCCAAGATACATTTGGTAACTCTGGTAAGCCATATTAAAAAAAAGATGTGTGAGTGTTTAACAAGGCTAACTTGCATTTGTGTATTTCATGATCGTGAAAGAACTAGAACGGCACATGGTAGAGTGCATACCTCCGTCAAGCTGAACAGTTTACGTTTTGTATCCCACTGATAGGCAAGATCTGGATCCAGACCTCAACCAAAGTCTGACGAGCTTGTTCTTGTCACCTAACCAACTCATCCACAGAGTTTTGACATAATCTGTCCACGTTTTGAAATATCATGTTCATATCGTTTTTTGCCCCATATCTCAATGGTAATAAATCACTTAAAAGTTCCATTATCCACATCCAGATCTTCACCAAAATCGAAAAAATAGGACTGCCTGTCCTAAAGCTCACCTGGATCAGGAGCAACAGTCACTCAATCCCCCCCCCCCGCAAACCCCCTTACACCCTGAATAGTTTCAGAGAAGAGAACAAATACTTATTTTGGGGCTCAATCCCCTCCTCCCCCCCCACCCATAAACCCCTTAATAAGCGCAGATTTTGATGCGGTAAATACACCTTCGTTAGGCATCAGATATGAAGCTTGTAGCCAAGTTTCATCAAAATTATGTTTGGTTCAAGCGAAAATGACTGAAGCGTTTAGGGGCTGACTGACTCACTCACTTCCGGACACTGCTCGATCACATAAGCTCACCTGACTAAAATCCAGGTGAGCTAATAATTCATCTTTATCACACACCCAATCTGTCTGCCTGGTGTTGGCTTAGTGGTTGGGGGTGGCTGGCTTGGGATCTTAGGGTCCTGAGTTTTATCCCCTGATGGCTGTTGAAGTAACACCAGGTGTGGTTGACTCAGCCTGTCATCCTTCTGAGGTCGGCAAAATAAGTACCAGTGGACTGCTAATAGGGGCATATCAGCGTCACAGCCGCGTCCTCAGCCAATGATGCTACCCACATCTTTGTGCTGCTTACAAAGGAGGGGGACCCAATCTGTCCACCAAATTTCGTCCAAATCTGTCCATCACTTTTTGAGATATCCTGCTCACAGACAGACAGAGAACAGACAACAAACAGATGGGTGAAAACATAACCTCCATCTTTCTTCGATGGCAGAGGTAATAATAAATTGCTAAACTTTTGTGGAATGATAATGGCAACACTTGTCAAATCATATGTGAAGTGATGTTCCATCTGCTCAAAGCATTCTGGGTATTTTCAAGATGGTACTTTTACTCATGTGTTATGTGCTGCGAGGCAGTGGTTTGTAATGAAAATTTTGCTGAACGAAAATGTCATATCAACTGAAATTTATGAGAGATTAGTTGTATAGTTCGGTGTTACGTCTCAATTATACTGTATGTGTGGTCGAGTGATACAAAATGTTTAAAATGGATATGAATCGATAATGCATGATGAACATGCTCAGATGTAATGTATTGTGATTCCGATAAGCATTATCCATCTTCGACAATATAATTTGCGGCAACGATGGCATCAATGTGTGTCAGTATCAGAGGTGTGGAATTCGTCATACATTCACACCTGCGGTTCAATAAAATAATCACCAGGTGGCTATCAAAATAACTGATTTGTTTAAAAAGGGAGCTTGGATGCGAAATGCTGAACTCGCTGCCTTGTCACCAAGATTTGTCAACATGTGATTTTCATCTGTCCAGGACCACAAAAGAAACATCTGGGTCAAGTTTTAAAATGATGAGGTTGTGAAAGTAGGTGTCCTGACATGGTTTATTATTGTTACGTGGAAATTGGGGGGGGGGAGGGGGGAAGAGGAGAGGGGGTAATCCATAACTATATTGTGGTAAGAATAGCATGGACTGTGTGACCTTGTATCTAAAGGCCCGGTCACACCTTGACGTTTTAGCCAGCGATGGCAACGTGTTAAAATGTATGTAAAACGCTGGCTTACGTTGAACTTTTGATGTTTTTTTTTTAAAGATTCGGACGTATTCATAGCGACTTGGTCTTCTGTATAACGCATTGGTAACTACACAGAACGTTTCGTTGTGTTATAGATAACTTATACCAACGAATGCTGAACCTGTTGTCGGCCTACACAACCGATGCCCAACGATAGTCTAACTCAGGCATAGCGCGTTGCACGCATCGCCGACGATGTCGTGGCGTAGCCTATTAAAAGGCTGACGCACAACGATTCGAATCATAACTGCCGTAGAAATGGAAGGGTCAAAATCGCGGTCACACCTTGGCGATCTTGCCAGCGTATGCCGACGTAACAAAAAGTGTGTCTAAAACGTTGGGGCACGTCGAATACGGTATGGGTAAGTTTGGTATGCACGAGTAGAACGCTAAATACGCTATCATAAGTCGTAGTAAGTAGAGTACGTCAAGGATTTTTGAACATGTTCACCTTTTTCATCTTCCCACCTTTTTGCCTCCACGCACACATTGCGCCAAGTTTGGCCTCACTTGGATGATCTTTCGGGAATGTCAGTGTTAATTGAACGCAGTATTATGGACACCCGTTTCAGGATCCACAGATGGTCTTAGACCATTCGGCTTAGAGCAGTCTGTGATAATGGACTCCTCTGATGTGACGTTATACCTCCTGATGTGACTCCTCTGATGTGATAATTAATGGACCTGCCTTAAATGTTTCTTCCTTGAGAGAATCAAGATGTCACCATTGTGATAAATGCATATGTTTAATTAGAGAATACCACGACAACTTGGGTAAGTTTCATTAATTTCACTGTAGTTTCAAATCTTGTAGGATAAAAAAGAGAAATGCAGGTTAACCTTGACCAACCCATGTAAAACCAATAAATCCAAAGACAACTAAATATAGATGAGAAGAATACCAGCAAGGGGAGTTTGTATTTTCTTTCACTGTATGCACACTACATCTCTGCTTGTCACTGTGACCCAAACATAAACAGGACTTCTGACCGTATTGATTTCACTGCTCACTTGCTCAAGTGATCCATTAAGATTGTCATCCTGCCAGGCCCTGGCAAGCCTCACCAAAGGTCATCGAGAAAATTGCAGGTAATCTACTGTTATTGTATCCATTGTATTAATTTGACCATCGCAAAATGTTTTAATGAGGATTTCAAGAAATAAAAATATCTTCCATCAGATTAAAACATGGGAAGTTTAATTTGGGTCAACAAAAGCTGTTGCCATATTTGGTGCATTCGTGGCAGAGGGTGCAAGTCCAGAAAGGAGGTCGTTGAAGATAAAGAGGCTACCGACCTCCTTTTGCAGTCTGCAATGTAATCCTTTCAACAGTCATCGACATTGAGTTTTATACCTTGGATTCTATTCCAATCGTGTGTGTGTGTGTGTGTGTGTGTGTGTGTGTGTGTGTGTGTGTGTGTGTGTGTGTGTGTGTGTGTGTACAAAGTTGGGGCTTGTGGAAGAGCAAGAACACGGAAAACAACAGGAACAGAACAGAAATAGCGTGGAAAGTGGGGAAACACATCAACAGCAGGGTAGATGGATACAACAGGGACATTTAATGGAAGAATGACGACAACAGGAGGGCGAGGAGGACACAGGGGTTGTTGAACAAGATGATTAGAAGCTCAAACACAAGAAGAAGAGGGTTGAAAGAGTATAAAGAAAACTAGGAATGAAACAGCAATGGAACAAAAAGAAAGCAAGGTTGGTGGAGGGAGAGGGAAGAAAACACAATCACTTGGAAATGAAGGGGTAGTCTTGGGGAGGGATAATGATGGTAAACAATGATCATGTGTTTGGATTGGGAATGACCTGAGGAGGTGAACAGCAATGTTGAAGTTTTGGAGGGAAGAACGAAATTGATCAGACTGAGGAAGTTGGTTTCACAGGCAAGAAAAACAAATGAGTGAAGGTGAGCAGTGACCCTGCATTTTCGGAGTTTCCACCAGAAGTGGGTTAATGGCAGACAATGTGGGCCCTGGAGAAATTTAGTAGAGACAGAAAATGGAAAGGGCAGAGGGGGCAAGTCCAGAAAAGAGGTAGTAGAAGACAAAGAAGCTGCTGACCTGTCTGCGATGCGGGAGTAACTGGCCCAGAGACTCAGCTTCATTATAGGAGATTCCAATGATACTGAGGGCCTTGCTCTCCATGACATCAATATGTGAAAAATGTGAGGTACGGGCACCAGTCCAAAGGGGAGAGCTGTACTCCATCAAGTTGCCGATGAAAGCAGTACTCCAAAGCTTAGCATGTTGTTAAAAGTTTGGATTTGACAAGGAAAGATTTGCACGAGGGAGAATGCACAGTCAGCGGCTGGCTTTGGATACCAACTTGGATATGTGGTTTACTGTGGAGAGATTATGGCTGATGATGAGGCCCAAACGTTTGAGGGACTGAATTTATTTTCGAGGTTTGGTGAGGAAGCAGATTGGAGGGTTCCCGAGACAGTCATTTCTGAGAGATGGAGAGTGTGATATTTGTCAGGGTCTAAAGACATATTTAGAGATTATCAGAGATCCTGACATTTCTAAATCATGCACCACAGCTTTATCTCTCTGACATTCTCCCCAGAATCCAGTCCATACAAGTGCTGAAAAGTGTTGGGGCCAGTACACAGTCCTGACGAACTCCAGTAAAAACTGGAAATAAGTCATAGTTGGAACCACCACACCTCACAGCATTCTCAGTACCAGAGTATAGTTCAGATATCAGATTAATCAGCTTTGGAGGCACCCCACGAAGACCAAAAATCCTCCAGAGGGCATCCCGATTCACTGAATCGAGCACTTTGCAGAGATCAACATAGGCTGTGAGCAGCCCCTGCCGAAACTCTCATCTGCGTTCGGTGAGGACTCGAAGAGCAAGGATACGGTCAATCATTGACCTCTTTAGTGTAAAGCCTGACTGCTCTGGGCACTGATACTCAAGCATGTTATGGCGAACCCTATCAATAATTATCCGAGCAAAGACCTTGCCCAGCACTGAGTACAGCGTTACCCCTCAGTAGTTGTTGCAGTCCTGGCGATCACTCTTCCCTTTCCAGAGAGGGACAACAAGGCCCCTCTTCTCTTCAGTTGGGACAATGCCTGTGTTCCAGATAGAGCACAGAACTGTATGCAATGACATGAGTACAGCATTTCCACCAGCCTTGAGAAGTTCAGCATGGATGCCACAGATCCCAGGAACTTTACCTCCTTTCAACTGGTTCACTGCAGCCTGTGTTTCCACAAACGAAGGTGGTTCACAGTTGATTGGAGGGTCGGCAATAGGGAGAGTAGCACTCCTGACGTCAAACTCAACAGCTGGTGGGTCAGCCTGGTACAGCCACTCAAAGTAACCGGCCCAGCGGGCCTTCACTTCCGACTGCTCTGTCAAGAGCCCACCACCCTCTGCTCTAACTACAGTACATCAAGGGATGGGCTTGGAGGAACGCAATGCACAAATTCCCCTGTAAGCAGGATGAGAATCACTTGACCACAGGTGATGCTCTACCCCTTCACAGATTCCTCACACATTGGCCTCCTTGTCTGCCCTCAGTGCACGTAGTTTTACACCTCAACTCCCTGAAAAGCTCAGCGCTGCTGCTAATCTTGACCTGCGACTCTGGTCAATAGACAAAGAAGTTGTAGTGGGGAAGAAAATGTACGTAAAATTGAGAGATGGAGAGCGTGATGTTTGTCAGGGTCAAACGACATATTCCAAATGTTTGTCTCGCTCCTGATTACATCAACATCAGCAGAGAGAATAGTTCGGCGGCTTCGTGAAATTATCGTTACAGACATCACAACAATCAACATGTGCTATGACGACAGCATAGAACAAATTTTGCTGTTGCTATGACATGATAGGATTGTAAAATAAATGTCTTTTCGGTTATCATTGAGTCGTATTTTTTCTTCAGGATGTCCTACTTCAACAATCAAAACGAGTTGTGTATCAGTGGTATCTGGATGAAAAGCAAAGCAGTTGTTCAGTCCATTCCTAAGCCAGAGGGAAGGGGATGGACAGAAGACGTGACAACTTGGACATCCGTCTGGATGACTATTCCTGAGGCAGCTAGGTCCTGCAGCGAGCTCATCAAGTGTGGATGCAAGTCAGAGAGAGGATGCATTAACTGCAAGTGCATGAAGGCATGACTCCCATGCACAGATCTATCTATATTCCTGTAGGTGTGCAATCTGAAATTCAAACACAATATTCAGTCTTAATACAAGTTGTGTGTAGGACTGTTGTGATCCTGGTGAACAGTTTGACTTTTGGTTCATTAAGATCACATATTGGGACAATGAGCAAATGTTTGATACGGCCTTGAAGAGCACCTTCTTTGAACATGATATTTTTCAGCAAGGGGTGAATTGGACAGTTACTTAACTGGGTTGGCTGTTTAAAAAGTATGAAAATATAAGTTGAATTATGTAGGTGAAAAATCTTGGCTCTAAAAAATCCAGTCTGCTCTCAGAAATCCAGTGAACCATCACGCAAAAAATTACACTTTTCGCCAGCGTGTAACAACCCTTCAATGTTTCTGTTTTAAGCCACCTAGCAAGAAGAGGCTGCTGTCTGCCTGTCAGAAGGATGAAGGAAATTATGGCAGAGGGTGGAGTACTGTATGACTCGGAGTCATCAGTGAAAAGATGAAGAGGGTTCCCCAAATAAACAGAAAGATCGTTTATGAAAACTAGTGGACACCCCCCGCCCTCCGGGTGGGAGAACCCGTGTCGGCCCACCTTGGGTGGGCAATGTACTGAAGCACAGTCTTAGAAATGCACTTTGTAATTTTTGTCGTTTTTAAAATAAATTTTATTCATCACAACATATCTTACTCCCTATCATGAAGAAAGTATGTGACAAAGATGCTGCACCGTAATCGCAAATATTGTAATCCCCACTGTGGGAAGTGAGGAAACATGAGATGAGGAAAATGTGTGATTTTCTGCACCATCTAGATGGACCATTGTTTGCTGACGTGGATAGACGCGATAACAATAGACACAAATAATGATGCTGGGAAAAACGGTAACACCCAATTGGTCAGTGCCATGACCATTCGATGAGTGAAGGGAAAAGTGGGCACACCCAATTGGTCAGTGCCACAACCAGTTGACAAGCAAATATTGGCAACATAGCTACAGCCACATCAGCTCTATTTGTTGTAGAAGATGAGGAACAGGACTAGGCCTGATACATAACTTTAGGGCACTCCAGCCTTGGCAGAGAGAGGAAATAACAGGATTCTCCACTGTATGTGAGAGTGGAAGAGATCAGTAAGCTCTTGGAGGTGGTGGCATTGGATAGTGTCAGCTGAAATTTTAGACAGCAAGACAGGGTGCCAATCTGTGTCAAGTGCTCAATCTACTGTATGTCCAGAGAGATGACCCCTGATCTCTTGTCTTAGATTCAGGGTCTCCATTCATTGTTGGGAGATCAAGATCAGCAGTCCAGGGTGGAGCGACCATCATGGAAACCAAACTGATGGTCTGGGATCACGTTGTTGGAGAAAAGGAGTAAATGTCAACTGTGATAATGCATTACATTAATTTGCTTATCATTTTAAGGATGCTATTGAGCCTATAGATAAGAGGTTGTGGCCTCTTAGTTTTCCATGCTCGATATATTTCCTGCCTTGGGTGTGCTGTATAATGAGCATTTCCTGCAGTTGTCGATAATGTTTAAAAGCAGATGTAGCACAGGCAAGATGAGAGAAATGATGTGCCTTGATTACTTTCACTGTAATTTTTTCCTGTTTCATAAGACTGCTGAAATTGGAATGTGATATTGGATTGATGGGTAAGGTTTTTTTCTTTCTTCCTATTTTTTTTGGTGTTCTGCTGTGTTGCCCTCATCCGAGTTTGGCTGTAAATGGCACCACATCATTGTTGGAACTGCTGAAGTCCTTGGCATGCCTGGTGGTTCCTGCTACCACAGTGCTGTGTAACATGTGTATGAACGAGGGTCCACGGACCTGTTTACAAGAGAAAGGTGCCATTTCGGCCCTTCTGGCTTGCCTCGTCTCTACAGATCCTGAAATCCAGACCAGTGTGCTGCAGGCTCTTGCAGCCCTTGTTTGTGACAGCAAATCTCGTGCTGAGGTTGTTAAAAGTTTATTTGATGCTGTTCATTGTTGATAATTTTAAAATGCCATTTCAAGTAACATTTTGTAGATTTCTTTCATGATTTGGGTCGCAGTGCTTGAGAATTAGGGTACTAATGAGTTTTATGGGTATGGGTTTTGCTTTTCTCTATTGACACATGGGTGTGTGTGTGTGTGTGTGTGTGCAACTTATCTGCTTAAATATCATTATTTTCAGCCTTTTCCTTTCCAATTTGTGATGCCATGTGGTTGTCTGACCTGTTTTGTGTACAGCTAAGAGCTGCAGATCGTTTGCCCTTGATAATCAATCTACTCAACTCGGAATATAAGGAGGTGTATTTTGCAGCTTGCTGGACTGTTTCCTCATGTGCTGCTGATGAATCAACTGTGCAAGAGTTCTGCAAGCTGGGGTAAAATGGCACTCTCTCGACATTGTAAAATCAAAACAGTTGTCTCAGTTAATCTATGTTTCATTTGGGAACAGCTCGGTTTCTTGGGTTTGGAATCCCTAAGGGAGAGTGGATTATGGATGATGAACTATAATTGTCCTGCTAACTATCGTAATGTGGGGAAGAATTTTTCATCTCCTCTCCCTGTCAAGACTGCAGTGGCCCAAAGCAGTGTTCTTGGCCTCAACCTATTCCTAATCTTCAACAACAATCTCTGACTTTCTTGAAAATCCTATTTATCTATTTCCTGATGATTCCACCCTGTACTGTGCCATGACATCCCTCATCTGTCAGACAGGCAGGTTGCAGCCCGTTCCCTCTCTTCAGAACTTGATAAAATCACAAGATAGTCAAACACTTGGTATATGTCTTTCAATCCTGATAAATCTCACACTCTCACTGTCTCTCTCTCTAAACGGACTGGTTGGCAAACCCTCCTATCTACTTTCTCAACAATCCTCTCAAGAATGTTCAGTCATTCAAACGCTTGGATCTCACTGTCAGCCATGATCTTTCTTGGGCAAGCCATATTTCAAAGTTGGCCTCCAAAGCCAGCCAACAACAGGGCATCTTCCATTGTACAAAGTCCTTCCTCAGCACACCTGAACTCATATCCACCTACAAGGCCTTCATCCACAGCTTGATGGAGTACTGCTCTCCCCTCTGAGCTGGCTCCCCTGCCTTACACCTGGTTCAGTTTGACGCCATGGAAACCAAGGCTTTCAAGATCATTGAAACCTCCGATGTTGAAGCTGAGACAATAGGCCTATCACTTTGCCAGCATAGACAGGTCGGTGGTCTCGATCTTCTACTACCACTTTTCTGGTCTTGCACCCTCTGCCATTTGCACAATCTGTCCCCCCCCCCCCCACCAGGTTTCTGCATGGTGCATGCAGTCCACCAGCAACCCCCTTTTGGTGAAGCTCCCAAAATCCAGGATTACTGCTCACCTATACTCATTCCTTTCTCTTTTCTCCCACCTGTGAAACCAATTTCCACATTCTCTTCAATCTTATTCTACTCTTCAGGTCTTCAAGACGGCTGTTCACCACCATCTTAAATCACCCCCTCCCCATCGAAAACCATGATCTTTTCTATCCTCATTAACACCTCCACCTAACCCCATACCTTCCTAAACCCTCCTCCTTCAAAATTTCCAATTTCTTCTTCCTGAGAGTTTAATTCTGTATCAATCTTGTCCACTTCTAATAGCCTTCCCTACCGCTCAGTCTTATCTGCATTGCTCGTTTGTCCATCTCCGTTTACTTTGACCCTCAGCCCTGCTGTTGGTTTCCCCCATCTCTTGCTGCTGTTACTTTTGTACTGTTGCCTCATGATCTGTACTATGTTCTAGCTTTTCCATGAGCCTCGACTTTGTATACAAAAACACTCTCATATGGATTATAGCCATTCTCTTGATGGCAACATTCCCTTGATACAATCTGAAATTTTAGCAAGATCATATCATTAATATGGTTGATTGTTTCTAACAAATATTTTCTTTAAAATACCCTTGTTACCTCTGCCACCGAAGGTGAAGCAGGTTATGTTTTCACCCCTCTCTGTCTGTTTGGTTGGTTGTTTGTCTGTGTGCAGGATATCTCAAAAGGTTGTGGATGGATCCGGATTAAATTTGGTCGGCAGGTTGGGTGCGTGACAAGGACGAACCGATTCGATTTTGATGAAGAGCTGGATCCGACGACTAGAATTTTTTCAGTGATTCTTCACCATTGAGAGATAAAGCTAAACTAATATATAGCACGGTATCTCAAAAAGTTGTGGACGGATTCGGATGAAACTTGGTGGATAGGTTGGGTGTGTGACCACGACGAACCCATTTGATTTCGGCGAAAATCCGGATCTGGATACGAGAATTATTTAATTTTTAAAGTGATTCTTCAACATTGAGAGATGGGGCCAAAAATGATATATAGCATGATATTTCAAAAATGTATTGGGCCCGATATGTTCTCGTGGATCAGGCATTACATGGCGGAGGTATGCACTCGACCAAGTGCCCTTCTTGTTTTCTTTGTTCACACAATGAACCACCAAAAAGTAGAGCATATTTGTAAAATGTGTTTCCTTAAAAATGTTTTCAAAAAAACATTAAACCAGCCTATTTCAATCCATGGTGGACAAACCGTGGCTGCCCCCACAAGGACAATCACTGAAGTTTCATTTACCGCTGCTTCATGTTGCATTCATTCTTTCACAAAAAAAAAACAGAAGAAAAAAATTGTTATTCTTGTCATAAGCTGTCATCATTCTGTTTTACATTTTCCTCATTTCACACTTGAAATTTTTTTGTAGTCGTGACATGGTTGTTGGACACTGGGCAAGGTTTATTTTCGGGGGTTATTTAAATCTATGAAAATCAGAGTAGGGTTTGTTTAGTAGCTTGCTGACAATCCCAGAACCAAATCCATTCCTACCTAATGCCTAACAGCTCAGTTCTTAAATGGCAAGCATATCTGCTGTTATGGACACCTCAGCATTGTCTTACATAAGTCCTTTGAAAAGTTGATGAGCCTTGACTCGATGGACAAGCCTGTATCTAAAACAGTTAAGATTACATTTGAAATCGGAAAATGATCTTTAATGGGTGCCGGGTTGTGATCCCAGTGTTCTGCAGATTCTGCACAAGTTAAATCTCTCGAAGAGCCGCTGCAGCCACTTCAATGAAACGGTGTACACCAAACTCTTGGCCAAAAACTTGCCTGCCAAGTACAGCTTCACGGGTCATCTCTCTTCCTGCGACTTTGTCCTTGATGGTTTTTACGATGTTGGAAAGGTCCATTTGCTCTTTCACTTTGCTTTCCTCATAATGGAGAAAGTTTTTGGCACATGCTTTTAATATGATGCAGACTTGTAAATGTACTTAATCTTTTCATATTTTTGCATCTGAAGGGACCACCTGTTAATCCAAAGTTGCAATATTTGACAAAATTCTACAGGAAGACTCTTAATTGTTCTAAAATGACGGTAATTATTCTGTAAATGACCCACTGCCTACCAACTTAATTTTTTTGTGTAAGATCGTGGCTCGGGAAAGAGCAGAATGACATAACAACATCAGAGAGAAGGTAAACATACTGACCTCAGAGAGCTGTCGAACTCGAGGATTTACAACATGGATGAACAAATAGGACAGAAGGGACGGGATGTATGCATGCAATCGGGGTGGGTTTGGAGATGGTTACCAGAGATAGAAAAAGTCACAAATGGGGATGAAAAAGGGGCTGAAAGAACTCTTCCCACCCCCCCCCCCGACCCTCACCACTTCCTTTCTAGTATTATAATGCGTTTTTGCATTTTCTGTTTACCTACTCTCCTCTGCCCCTCTGTTGGTTTGTCATCCTACCCCCCTGTCGGTTTGTCATCCTACCCCCCTGTCGGTTTGTCATCCTACCCCCTGTCATTTAACTGTGTGAATAGAGATGTGTGAAGTGGCAGCTTGAGTCTATAAGGAAGAGCAGTACTCCAAGCTCCAAACAAAGGCTTTCAGAAGGTTGTGAAAAATTTGGGTTTCCCAAAGCAAAGCAAAGAATGACTGAGAGATGCCCATTCTATTGCGAGCTTTGAAGGCCATTTCAAAAATGTGATCTGCCCTGAAGAGGTTTTTAAATGAATTAGAGAGGTTGTTGACGTAGATGAGGAACGAAACTGTCAATACCCAGGCAAAAATGCTGCAGTTAGAAATATAGGATATGAGAGTTGTACTCTCATACACTACAGTAGTATGCAGAGAATTACTCCAGGAAAGGAATGTTATTTTGCCTGGGTATGCATTGTTGAGATGTAAGCAGCCACAAATGTGAAATTTAGTGACCGGGAGATAATTCAAACCAATGATCAAATGACAGACCATTGAAGAAGAGAGGAAAATCTTGAGATCAGCAACAGTAATTAACATATGACCATATAGGCCAAGAATTACAACATAAACCTGGAAAAATTTATAACAAGCTGAAAATTTCAGGAAAGGTCCAGAAAAATGAGTTAAAAAAACATACCAAAAGTCCCCGAAAATCCTCCTTGTGCTTTTCAAGATGGCCGCCATTTTGTTTTTTTATCATATCTTAACAAGTAGACATGGTAGAAATGCAAACAAAGTGTCAAAACATAGGTTTACAAACACAAGCAATCCTATAAAATCATTAATTACATGACTAAAACACTCAACATATCCAAAACCAAGATGGCAGCCAGTATGGTGACAAATATGGCCACCGTTCTCTATTTTATCATATCTTAGCAACCACATGTGATAGAAATGCAAACAAAGTGTCTAAATATAGGTTTGAAGACACAAGCAATCCAATGAAATCATTAATCACATGATTAAAAAGCCCAAAATGTAAAAATCAAGATGGTGGCCAGTATGAACATCAGTGTGGCTGACAAATCCAAGCCAAATCAAACCTTACTTTTATGAGTAGGCACATATAAATTATGTATAATATAAAAGGAAATTAGGGAAGCCTCAATACCCTCTAAGCTTAGTTATTTTCATAGTTTATGAATTGAGCATAAAGTCATTTATTACCATGTTGCTTCATGGATGATCCTCATTGTCATCTTCAGTCTCATTATCCAATGGCTTTGGTTCTGTATATTCATCATCCATATCCAACAATGTTC
This sequence comes from Eptatretus burgeri, assembly GCF_056783735.1. Lineage (NCBI taxonomy): Eukaryota > Metazoa > Chordata > Myxini > Myxiniformes > Myxinidae > Eptatretus > Eptatretus burgeri. Next base: position 85,196,087 of record NC_140964.1, on the reverse strand, counting down.
GTGTCGTATTCTTGCATGATTGGCCGGTACATTTGCTGCACATTGAAGTGCAAAACAATCCCAGTTTCTTGCATCCACATGACATACCACCACATCTATCAACTTTGCACCCGCATGAAACCATGTTGAGCAAAGTGTCAGGGGCAACAGGGAGATCAGTTTCTACCATTATAGGAATGTGTCCAAAGGCTCCAACTGTTTCAGCAGATGGTAGTTTCACTGTGCGTTTTATGGGTGAGGTATCCACAATCCCAGGTGGAGTCACACAAGCTATGCCACCCATACTATGGAAAGTGTTGTGACCAGTGACTGCAGCTACATTGAAATCAGCATTGTCGTAAACAAATTGTGTAAAACCACCTCGGTTATAAGATGGTTCACCACCTGATATCAGGGCATGTTCAAACCGCTGTACCTCTTTATAGTCATCAGCAAAGCTCATGCTGCTCAGGATATCTATCAGTTCACGCGAAGCATACTTACTGTGTATGTACACAGCTATTCCAAGCAACAGTGGTGTATATACACAACAGTTACTTCCGGTTCTGGATTTGGAGTGTCGGCAGGTCTCCTTCAGGGCTCTCTGCTGACGATCTCAAAGTTAAGTTTCTAGTCATTATCTGTCCCGTTTTAACTGTTTATTTTCTCACCTACATGTTACTGTGTGTTCCAAGTTCGATTTTGTTTCAAAAATCATGCTATTTTGTGAGATTTCGTTGACCTTGTCTTACCGGGTGCTTGAGGCCTACCCTTGAGGCCTACCCTTTGTTTCCCCTCAGTGTACGATCGTGTTTATTTGTTTTTTTTCCCCCATCACCTTCAATTTATATCTTCCCCACTTTCCTAATGTCCTCCATCCCTCCCACTAATCACTCTATTTCTTATCTTAAACAAACAAAAAAAAAACGACCTTTCTCCTTGCACACTCACGAGTCTCGATTCTTCTTCTTCTTCTTCTTCTTCTTCTTCTTCTTCTTCTTCTTCGTCATCCTCTTCTTCCTCTCCTCCTCTTCTTCTTCCTTGATTTTTTCTACAACACTTCCATGACCTAATCTGTTGAAAACTCTCTCAAACTTTAATAATAATAATACTAAAAACGATCTCTTATAATGCTTCATCTTCCTCTTTCACACGTGTGGTACTCTTTACTGTATCATAATGCACTACTCTTCTGCTATTTAAACAGACTGCTCTCAATTCGACCTTTCCTTCATACCTTGCCAAAAGAATCCAACTGTTACAGCGTTTCTTCTCTCCATTCTCTGAATTCGCCTTTATTGTATCCATCAAGAAACATGTTAAATCGCATCTCTGACCTAAAACTGAAAAAACAACCCCAGTTTGCAATGAATGTTCGCTTTCCATTAACCATTCGTTTTTTCCAACATCAGTTCCAACTCACCCCTCTCACCCCTCACTCTCAAAGCAACCATCCCACTCTTCTCCCTCCAAGTCTTCCTCTCACGTCTCTCAAAAACTCCTCCTTCATCTTTCTCCCACCATTCATCCCCCTCACTCGCCCTTCTCAAAGTTGCCCCCTCATCTTCAAAGCTTGCTCCTTCCCCTGCCCTCTCACGTCCATCTCTTCACTCCACCTCCTCAAATCCTCAACTGCCTTCTGCCCCCTCTCTTGTCCCCCCCTGCCCCCGCACCACAGAGCTTTTTCTCCTCTTTATCCGGCCTCCTTCCCAAGCTATTCTGCAATCCCCCCACACTCTTTCAACAACCCTCCTTACCTCCCCCCCTCGTCCATTGTCCTACCCCCCCCCCAACCCCCTGCACCCAAAGCCTCCTCCCCTCCCTCTTCATTAAAATTGTGGACCTCAAATATCCGGGGCCTTCGCTCAAACCTTTCAGATCTTTCCATACAGGTTGCCACTGACAAACCAGACATCACCTGCCAAACAGAAACTTTTCTCCCCCAAGACGTGTCTGACTCCCAAGTATCTCTCCCTGGTTACTCCCTCCTCCGGTATGACAGACCTGAGCCTCGTCCTGGTGGAGGAGTTGCTCTCTTCATCAAATACTCTATTCCTCAATCTCCATGCACTGCCCTCACTCCCCCACACCCCCAGGAATACCTCTGGCTACGGCTTCCCCTCCACTCCCACCTCATGTCTATGTGTGTACTGTACCGTCCCCCAAACAGTGATGACTCCATCTACACCTCACTATCCGAAAACATGGACCAACTTCTATCTTCTCATCCAAACTCTCTCTTCCTCATATGTGGCGACTTCAATTGTCATCATGCCAGTTGGCTAGGTGTGGGTACCTCTCTCACCTGTCATGGCACCTCAGCAAAAGCTTTCTGCGACTCATTGAGACGATTTGTTAGTCGGTCAACTTCCCGACCCTGACTCAATCGGTCAACTTCCCGACCTGGATCTCAATCAATGGTACTCCATCTCTTCTGGATCCGATTTTGACAAATTTCCCTGACAATATCTGCTGCTCTTCCTCCGTTCCAATCGGTTCTTCTGACCACGTCCTTGTCAAAGTGGACATCTCTCTGGCTATTATCAGAGAACCACCTCACCGCCGTCGAGTCGGGCATTTCACTCAAGCCGACTGGCAGGGTCTCCAAGCAGCCATCAAACTTATAGACTGGTCTCCTATCACTGCTTTCTCCAACATCAACTCATCCTGGGAATTATTTCAAAGAAACTTGCTCTCCCTCATGTACAGATTTATCCCCTCTCGTCTTCAGTTGTCCTACCCTTCCTCCCGCCCTTGGTTCACTGAAGCTTGTGGCGAGGCAGTTGTCCTGAAACAACTTGCCTTTGCCTCATGGAAAGCAAACCCAACTGAGGGCAATCTCAGTTCCTTCCATAAAGCTCGGAACAAGTGTGTATCTACCCTCAGGAGAGCCAGAAGACAACATCTTTCTAAACTCAAGTCTGAACTCTCAACCCTCTCTCCCTCCTCAAAATCCTGGTGGGGTCTAATCAAATCTGTTTCTGGTGTATGTTCCCCCTCCATCCCCCCTTACCTCAAATGGCCGCACTGCTGATACCGCACGAGAAAAGGCTGAATGCTTAAACTCGGTGTTTGCAGCTAAATCTTGTGTCCAAATCCCATCACTTTCTCGACCCACCTTACCCAGTTGCACCCAACTGTTCCTGGACTCTGTGTCCTTTTCTCCTGACAAGGTGAAGAGCCTGCTGTCAAACTTCGACTCAGATTCTGCAACCGGTCCAGACGGCATCAGCCTATGTGTCCTAAAAACCTGCTCTTCTGCTCTTGCTCACCCTCTCTCTCTGTCTTCTATTCACCCTCTCATTTGCTCAAGGTCATCTGCCATCTGCTTGGAAATCAGCAAACATTACTGCCCTGCATAAAAAAGGTGCAAAAACAGATCCCTGCAACTACAGACCAATCAGCCTTCTCCCAATCATCAGCAAGGTTATGGGATCCATCATCACTTCAGACATTAAATCCTTCCTCTTCTCCAATGGCTTGATTTCCGATCATCACTTTGGTTTCAGACCAGGTCACTCTACAATGGATATGCTGCTTCTGCTCTCCCAACAATGGATGGAGGTCCTCAATGCCAGACAGGAAATCCGAGCCGTATCCCTGGACATATCACATACTTTTGACACAGTCTGGCACCCTGTCCCACTCACCAAACTCTTTTCCGACGGTATCCAAGACCATGTCCACTCATGGCTTGCAGACTTCCTCTCCTGTCGCAGTCAACGGGTGGCCCTAAATGGAGTTCTTTCATCCCCTCTTCCTCTCCAGGCTGGAGTTTCTCAAGGAGCATTCTAGGCCCTGTTCTTTTTCTGGTTTTCATCAACGATCTCTCCGACTCTCTGGAAAATCCTCTATATCTCTAGACTGATGACTCCACCCTCTGCCGTACCATCGGTCATCCCTCAGACCGGCAAGCAGCAGCTTCTTCGCTCACTGCAGATCTGGATAAAATCACAACTGGTCCAACACGTGGAACATGTCTTTCAATCTGGACAAATCTCACACACTCACTATGTCTCTCCGAAAGGACCGATTAGAAAACCCCCCCATCCACTTTCTCAACCATCCTCTGGAAGAAATCCTTTCTTTCAAGCTTCTGGGTCTCACTATCTGCCTTGACCTCTCCTGGGAAAGCCACATTTCAAACCACGCCTCCAAAGCCAGTCGCCGACTGGGAATCCTCTGTCATGCAAAGTCCTTCCTCGGCCCACCTGAGCTCCTGACCACTTACAAAGCTTTTGTCCGCAGCCTGATGGAGTACTGCTCTCCCCTCTGGGCTGGTGCTGCTGCCTCTCACCGTTCTCGGCTTCACACTGTGGAAACCAAGGCTTTTCAGATCATTGGCATCTCCCGCAATGAGGCTGTGTCTTTGGGCCTCTCACTCAATCACTGCAGGTTGGTCGGTGGTCTTTCTGTCTTCTACCGTCTCCTCTCCAGCCTCGCCCCCCCCTGCTCTCTCTGCGATTTATCCCCACCACATTTTCGCAGGGCGCTCAAGGTCCGCCAACAACCCCCTTCTGGTAAAACTACCAAAATCACAAATCACTGCTCACCTTCACTCTTTCATTCCTCTTTTTTCCCACCTTTGGAAAAAACTCCCTCACTCTATTCAATCCCATTCTTCCCTCCAGGCCTTCAAAACAGCTGTTCACCACCACCTCTTATTATCCCCCATCCAAATTCTCGATCTTTTCTCCCCCCGATAATCCACCCAAGCCCACCTCCTTCATATTCCCTGCTTTCCTTCCTGAAAGTCCTGTAATGTCCGTCTTCTATTCCCCATGTTCCCCGTCCCATCCCTCTCCCTTCCACAGATCTCCTAATGTCTCTGTTCCCCACTGTTTTGTCCTTCCCACTCCCGCCCCTCTTGTCTCATTCCCCCCTTGCTGTGCGTTGTGTTAGCTCTCTTACGAGCCTCGACAAGGTATACAAAAAAAAAAAATGAAGGACCTTGGTGTGCATGCTTAAATTATGGAATGTGCTATGGCAGTACATCTTCTATTGGTAACCATGGGACTTTTACCCTTCCGTTCCACCAAATTGTAAATGAATCGCTTGAGAGAATTTGGTATCAAGGTAGCTCCATTATCAGTTTCCTCCATGGTACAGTATTCATCACAGTCATATACTCTCGAACGGATATCATTAAGCATGATTGAGGCAGCCATATCAATGATCTGTTCGGATTCAGTAGCCGCATCAATTACCTTCTCAGTAATCCACTTTTCACGGAGAATCTTGTGTGCGGAGTCACGAAAACTAACGATGCTTGATTTCCCAGTGATGCTTGTTATTGTTATATCATCACTATAACGTTCTTACAGCTTTATCTTGAGATACTTCATTGAATATCCTTCTTGACCATATAAGAAAGGGTCCATGTATTCTTAAAGCTCTGTTACAGAATACTGACATTCGTCATTCTCATCGAGAAATTCACAAAGCTGCTTGAAAGCTTCATCCTTTACTTTATCATTTGGCTTGCCAACGGATTTTTCATGTTTATCTCCGAGGAATGCTGAGGCACAATTACGGTGATATTTTGCCTCAGCTGCGACTAGATCAAAGGCGTGTCGTTTGCCATCTGCAACAACATTACCCCAATCATCTTGTCTATTTGTGGCATGATTCAAGAGAGTTTCCTGGAATTGTAGGGTTTCAACGTTGCTAACAACTTTCCTGCATTTGGTCGCTATTTTATAGTCATTAGCTATAACTTCTGAACAGAACATAGTCGCGTTTGATGTCAAATGTAGAAACACCTGATCGCAGTTGTGGTGTTTCTTCGTCTTGTATCAGAGTAGCAGGTGATTTCCTCTTTTCAGCAGTTATTGTGCTTTGACGGGTATAGTTCTTGCGGCATGCAACATGAAGTCTCAGTGGTGATGTTTTCTTCAGTACTTAATGAACGCCATCTCCCTGCTTGAAGCTTGCCAAAACAAGTGCTTTGCGGCCCTTATCGCCAACTGTTGCAACGTCAGTCAAACCTAGCTTCTCTTTGCATATTATACAAGGCACATGCATTATCTGAAATGACAAATAAAAGCAAAAACCTTGGTTGGAGGGATTTGGGGTTTTTAAAACATATAATTAATAATTTCATCAGATTGCTTGGGTCTTCAAACCTATGCATTTCTATCACAAGTGGTTACTAAAATATGAAATTGAGAACAGTGGCCATATTTACTGCCATATTGGCCGCCATCTTGGTTTTGGATATTTTTAATGTTTTAGTCATATACTTAATGATTTAAATGGATTGCCTGTGTTTGAAACCCTATATTTAGACACTTTATTCGCATTTCTACCATATCTGGTTGCTAAGATATGATAAAATAGAGAACGGTGGCCATATTTGGGGTCAAACTGGTCGCCATCTTGGTTTTGGATATTTTGAGTGTTTTAATCATGTAATTAATGATTTTATAGGCTTCCTTGTATTTGAAAACCTATGTTTTGACACTTTGTTTGTATTTCTACCATTTCTACTTAAGATATGATAAAAACAAAATGGCGGCCATTTTGGTGGACATCTTGAAAAGCACAAGGAGGATTTTCGGGACTTTTTATATGTTATTTATCATACCCAGAGGCATCTTTCCTGAAATTTTGAGCTTGTTATAATTTTTTCCAGGTTTGGGCCTATATACACTATTACTCTTGGCCTAATAAACTGAGTGGACTTACTGGCCTGCACTTGAATGATATTGTTACGTTTGAGGGGGGGTATGCATTCAAAGGGTAATTAGGATGTTTAATTAGGTATGCCATGCTGTTCGAGTTTACCAGGATCTCGATGTAATAAGTAGCAATTCAGTGGTGATAAGTTGTCTAGTAAATGTCCATTTCTTTAAGGGGGAAATGATAATTGTCACGTAATTAGATAGGGATACGAGATAGGGTAAGTGTGTCTGCGTAAACCCTTTTTAGTATTCCCTGGAGGCTTGCCGTGACGTAACAGGACAGTGCTGCGGATGGCTCCGCCCCGTGATCACGATTGGCGGAAGGCGACGGCGGAGGGCCAATAAACGGCTCGATTGGAAGTGACGAGGACTGGAGGATAAAAAGGCTCTGTTCGGGGAAAAGGCGAAGAGGAAGAAGATCGGGACAGAAAGACTGTTTTGGTGGAGGCTGTTGCGCTGGGAGCGTGCTTGTTGTTGCGCTGATTCGGCCCTGGTTTTCATCGTGTCTCGAGGCCTTGCTGTGCTTCGTGCCTCAGCTCGGTTGGCTCTGGGGTTCTGCTGGCTCGGAGTACGGGGTCGAACGGCGGGCGAACCTGCCTCCCTCTCCTGCCACCCTCTCCTGCTCGCAACTTGGTGCCAGAACTGGTTCCCTGGCGGCTGTGAGCGTACTTGGGCCGACACCAGGAGGTCGACAGTACCACGGTGTCTCCTGCCCCTGACGAGCGCAACGCCAGCTCGTCCGGCGCCAATCCAGGGACTGTTGCGTCCGCACCATGGGCCAGCCTGACCACCAGGACCAGCTACGTTGTGTGTGTGTGTGTGTGTGTGTGTGTGTGTGTGTGTGTGTGTGTGTGTGTGTGTGTGTGTGTGTGTGTGTGTGTGTGTACCTGGCGCCTTAGAGGGTTTGAGATTTGTATATCCATTGAAATCGTTTGTGTTTTCCCCACGCCCGAACCCACACCACCATCCCGTCGAATCGCCCCGGATCCCTCCTCTTGCCGAGTCTTTTTATTTCTGGTTAGAGAAATAAACATCATTAACTCAATGAAAAGCGACTCGTGCCACCTTCCTTGTCCCGTTTGCGGTAGAGCGATTAGAACCACCATCTTTGGGTTGTAAAGGATAAACCGCCTCCATCGTTTCGGCTCATTCTACGTTGGCGGGACTGTTCAAGTCCCGTGGACGTCACAATATTTTTTCCAAGCATATGGGAGGTTTCCTGAGGTGAAAGATGAATGCAGACAGTGGAGAAGCATAACATTAGCCTGGTATAGTTTTCTCACTTGCCTGGGATGTGGATGCTGCAGAATACTTGTTTCTGCTTTTATGCTCTGATGAAAGACTAATGTTCCAAATGGCAGCCACACCTCATTTCCCAAGGTGATAAAACATATCCTTGTCAGCTGTTAGTGAATAAAATCCATTGTTGAGGATGGGTGCACACTTGTTTCAGGTTATCTCTCTGTTCTCTAATCAGCTCTCGTTGTCCTTCTTGCAACAGCTGAGACCTGACACTCAATTACCCTCTTTGGAAGAACTGATTCGCATGCCATTGAATGTTCACCGCCCTACGCTGCTGATCAACGCTGCACCCTGTGCAGATGAGTAAGATTAATTCCTGGTGTGGCTAAGCTACATTAACACAGCATCCACACCTCCCAATCCATTCTGAAATTTTAGCAAGATCATGTCATTAATATGGTTGATTGTTTCTCACATAAATAATGCATCTTAGCTTTTCTTTAAAATACTATTGTTTTCTTTGTTGACACATTGAACATAACTATTGTTGCATATTTGTATACTGCATTGAGATTAAACCCTGTCCGACCTACACATACGGCTCTTTGCTCATTGAAACAAATCGTTATGCTATCCCTTTGTTCCTTTGGTAAGGTTGACTAGCCATAACACCTCGATGAATGAATTTTTTTTTCCCACCCACACAAATACTCAACCGTAATCACTCGTGTATAAACCCCACTTTCCCCCCAGAAATATATGATCAAAATTTGGGGTGCGTATTATCCACGAGAGCTAAAGTGCAAGCTCTATTTCTCCAGATTTCTTGCATCGACACATGACCAACCTTCATTACTGGATGCAGCCATCTTAAAAATGCAGTGCATTGTGGGATATCTTTTGCAACATTGAACGTGTATTTTTTTTGTTCTAAATAACAATAATTTCGATGGAAGAATTAATACTGTTTGGTTATAATGCATTAGTTTGCTTTGTAAAGCATATATATATATATATATATATATATATATATATATATATATATATATATATATATATATATATATATATATATACATATATATATATACATATATATATACATTTATACATATATATATATATATATATATATATATATATATACATATATATATATACATATATATATATATATACATTTATACATATATATATACATATATATATATATATATATACATTTATACATATATACATATATATATATATATATATATATATATATATATATATATATATATATACATATATACATATATATATATATATATATATATATATATATATATATATATATATATATATACATACATATATACATATATATATATATATATATATATATATATATATATATATATATATATATATATATATATATACACTTTAAAATTATAAACCGCCATAGTGTCGAAATAAGCTTGGGGATTAGTGTGTGCGTTGCAGCACAACAGACTGCTTGAGAATTACCCCAAGTGAAAGATCTCCAAAACACTTGAGAATTTAAAGGTAGTCAGCATGGGTTTCCCAAAGGTAGCTCCTGTCTAACACATATTTTAGAGTTTAATGAAGCAGTTTCTGATTGGGTGGATGATGGAAAGGCAGTGGACATAGTATATCTAGACTTTAAGAAGGCATTTGATAAGTTACCACTAACCAAGGTACCACTTTGATAAGGTACCAAGGTACCATTTTGATAAGGTACTTTGATAAGGTACACTTTGATGGTAATTTGATAAGGTACCACTCGGAGGTTGTTAACCAAAGTGAGGTCTTCTGGAGTGGCTGGTCAGGTAGATAATTGGATTGCAAACTGTCTTCGTGGTAGGAAGCAAAGAGTGGCTGTGAGTGGAAGGATGTCTTGCTGGGAGGGTGTAAGTAGCGGGGTACCTCAGGGATCAGTACTCGGACCATTACTATTCAGTATTTACATCAACGATTTGGATAGTGGGGTGAAGAGTAGGCTTTCCAAATTTACAGATGACGCAAAACTTGGAGGTGAGGTGGATAGCAGAGGGGGTGGTGATCAGTCAGGAAAGTATTGATACTTGTATGGATTGGGAAAAAGATTGGCAGATTGAATTTAACTTGAACAAGTGTAAGGTGTTGGGGATGGTAAACAACAATGAAAATAGAGATTACAGGATGCAAGGGGTAATTTGAGGCGTGTCACACAGGAGAAGGATCTGGGGATGGTAATATATATGGGAGGCAAGCAGGTAGCACAGTGCCAGGCAGCTCTCGGTAAAGCAAATAGGGTTTTAGGTTGTATTTGGAGGGGTATCATTTATAAATCAAAAGAATCATTTATACAGCCAGAATTGTTTTTTGTTTTATTTGATCTGGGTTATTTTGAATTTATATTTTTTGAGTGAGTCTCACTTGGCTGCACCTGGATGGGTTTGAGGGTAGAGGAGTTGCAGCTGAAACCGAATCCTATCCAGGTTCCTCCTGGTGACTCCATCTTTGCTTTTTGCATGTTTGGGTTCCTTCTAATGACTCCAATGCAGGACTGTACCTATTTGGTCTTCCATTTGATTGGAATTGAATTTATTTTAATCCCATTCTGAATTCAATTGAATAATAATGAACGTCATGGGTTAGGGCCAGGTATCCAATCAAAGTGGGGTTGCATCAAAACAGGACATCTGGTACCCCGGTCATCATGCCAGAAGTTATGAAGTGGCAGTTATGTCCATTATAACTTCCGAAACACACCAGTACACAAACACCACACGAAACAAGTCCTGGCGATGGTCTGCAATCTCTGATTGCTATTTTTCTTGTTTGCTTGTGGTTGTTGTACCTGTTATCCATACTATAAAAGGAGCTGGGCATGCGAGTTCCACCCATTGGTTGAATAGTTCCCCACTCCACCCACAATTTCTAAACCAAGCCCTTTGTTTTAGGAACCCTTCAGAATTATCCTTTCGAACCCTTTAGAATTTTGCCATTCTCTCAAGCAGCACTTTTACTGTGGAGGTTATATGCAGGTTTGCTGTTATTTCCACTTCTATGAAGTCGGTGATAGCATGAAAGTGAAGCAGAAAGCGTTAAATATTCCGCTGTTATGACGTGGAAATGCCCATTTGATTTTTATGAACAGGAGGAGGGTGAAAGTAAAAATGTGACAACTTTGGAATTGGGGGGGGGGGTGGGGTGGTGCTCAAGACTTTCGGTGGGAGGGAGGTGTGTTAGTGGGGGCGAGGGGGGTTGAAGGCTTGAGCGTGGGGTTGGGATAGATGCCTTAGGGTTGGGAGGGAGGGAACATAGACAGGACAGAGTTGGGAGGGGGAGGTCATGAGTTGTCAGAAATACATGCACGAGTTTACTCACAGTAAAAGTATGTGTGTATGCATCACACTGTCGGAGCGGGGGGGGGGGGGGTGGGAAGGTGACGCAATCACCCCACGGGTAATGTGCTAATGTACATAAAGCTCTTAAATTTATCACTGATCGCTCCTCATTTGGCAAGATCATGTAATGTATGAGATTAGCAAGACTGTCTTGTAGAAATTGTCACATTTTGCTCTTCATAAAGAATTAAAAATAGGTCATAGGACAAATGGGAAGTGGAAAGCTTTTTTTATTGAAATAATTTTTGAATTGATGGCAAAATTTTGAGTAAAGTACTGTACACTGCAAACATTTGGTGTACATCACACTAATGTACTCTGCACGTGACACCTAATGTATTCAGTAGTTTATCCAAGTCAAAAGAGGAGGAAAACGTGCAACAGTGGCCCAAATTGGGTGTGTCACAGACAAACTCATACCAATGGCTGCCACCCACTGACCCAATTCTACAGGGCTACATCAATGAGACCCATACAATGGTCCAGCCATCAATGAGCATGCAAGAGCAGATTGTGATCTTAGCACGGTACGCCTTCCTCTTTATCCTCATTTCCATTAGGTTTGTATTCTTACAAAAATGGCATTTGTTGTGTTGATGGTTAAATGATAGCATGTATTACTATTTATGATTATAATTACATTAAGAATGTAAATATTATTTTATTGGGTCATGCAGGGTACCAACATGTTTAATTTTATCTTGTAGGTAGTTATGAATTTATTCTAGACATTTATCCCACCACTTTTACCATCCCTCTTTCTTTGAGGTAGGCTGGATGTTTGAACATGCATTTGCCTGAGTCTGTTCTCCATGACTTGCTCAAACTCATTATTACTTGAGCCCGCCAACTGATTTGTTGTCTGTTTTGAACATGAATGGTGGGTGCGGCATGATGAATGAGGTTTTCACTCGGCGAGGTTCAGTCTTTTGCACTTCTCGACCTCATCATCAGCTATGACCTCTGCTGGGCCAACCACTTAGTAAAGCTGACATCCAAAGCCAGACACAGACTGGGCATCCTCGATCGATCCAAATATTTCATCAGAAAATGAGAGCTACTTTCCAGTCTCCAAGGCTTTTGTCAATAGCTCAATGGAGTACTGCTCTCCCCTATTGGCTGGAGCCCCAGCATCACACCTGTTTCTCTTTGATTCTGTGGAATGTAAAGCTCTCAACATTATTGGAATCTCCTATGATGAGACCGAAGCACAAGGTCTGTTGCTTTCACATCGCAGGCAGGTCAGCGCCTCTTCTCCAACATTTCTCCCTCTGCTCTCGGTCCTCCGACCCTCCCCAGCAACCTCAGCATGCAAGTGTTCTTCCAGTGACCCCCTCATGGTTAAACTTCCAAACTGTAGACTGACTGAACACCTCAACTCCTTTGTTCCTAGCTTCTCCCATCTATGAACCCCTATTCAGCCTGAATGCAAAGCACTACTTCTGGTGGACACCGAACACAGCTCATTGCCTATATAACACCAGCCCTCCCATGAAGCATGGTGGTAGCAGCATCGTGCTATGTGGATGCTTTTCAGCAGCAGAGAGTGGAGACTCAAAAGGATAGAGGGAACAATGAATGCTGCCAAAGCAGGCAAATCCTTGAGGAGAACCTGCTTCAGAGTGCAAAAGACCTGAGACTGTGGTGAATATTTACGTTCCAACAGGACATTGACCCCAAGCATACAGCCAAAGCAATACTGGAATGGCTTCAGAACATGAACGTGAAAGTCCTTGAGTGGCCAGGCCAAAGCCCAGACTTGAATCCCATTGAGAATCTGTGGAAAGACTTGAAGATTGCTGTTCACCGATGCTTCCCATCCAACTTGACAGAGCTTGAGCAAATCTGTAAGGCAGAATGGGAGAAAATCCCCAAATCCAGATGTGCAAAGCTGATACAGACATACCCAAGAAGATTTGAATCTGTAATTTCTGCCGAAGGTACTTCTATAAGATATTGACTCAGGGGGTTGAATACTTGACGCAAGACATTTCAGCTTTTAATTTTTAATTGATTTGTAAAAATTTCAAAAAACATGTTTTCACTTTCTCATTAAGAGGTATTTTGTGTAGATCAGTGACAAAAATACTTTAAATTTAATCCATTTTAAATTCAGGCTGTAACACAACAACATGTCACAAAAGTCGAGGGGTGTGATTACTTTCTGAAGGCACTGTATCGATCTGTTATCTTGACTTGAATTGTAGGAAAGGTCTGATGTTAATTATGGAACACTGCTCAAAGGAACCATTTGAATAATTTCAAACCAATTAAATGTAATCAGCACAGATTTACAAAAGGGAGATCATGTTTAACAACTTTATTGTAGTTCTATGAGGCAGTTTCTGATTCGGTGGATGAGGGAAGTGCAGTAGATGTAGTTCATCTGGATGTTCAGAATGCATTTGATAAGGTTCCACATAGGAGGTTGTGAGTTAATGTGAGGGTTTGTGGAGTGGCTGGTCAGGTAACTAACTGGATTGGAAGCTGTCTTCATGATAAGAAACAAAGAGTGGCTGTGAGGGGAAGATGTCTGGCTGAATGGATGCAAGTAGTGGGGTACTTCAGGCATCAAAACTGGGATTATTATTATTCATATTTTAAATCAACGATTTGGATAGTGGGGTTAAGAGTCTGCTTTCTAAATTTGCTGTTGACACGAAGCTGTGAGATAAGGTCGGTAGCAGAGAGGGGGTAATTAGATTCAGGAAGGTCTAGATACTTCAATAGATTGTGCAAAAGACTGGCAGATTCATTTTAACCTGAACAAATATAAGGTTCTGGGGATGGGGAAGAATAATGAAAAAAGAGATTACATGATGCAAGGGACAGTCTTGGAGCGTGTCACACAGGAGAAGGATCTGGGGGTGGTCAGAGATACGGAGGGTAAGCAGATATAGGTAAAGCTAATAAGGTTTCAGGTTGTATTCATAGGAGGATAAATTATAAATCAAAGGAGGTACGTAGTTTTAACGGTAGTTAAAATATTGTTTGCAGTTTTGGTCACCACATCGAAGGACATAGCTGCCAAAAGAAGGGTTCGGCATCGAGCTACGAGATCGACTCTGGGGTGAGCTATACTAAACTATGAGGAGCAGCTGGAGGAGACAGAGCTTTAAAATTTCAAAGGAGGTGATTTGATCGACGTTTAAGATAATGAAGGGTAAAGACAGAATAAATGCAGTAAGACTTTCTCAGCAGAATAGAATTATAGGACCAGGTGCCAAATAGTCCATAGACCAGACCAGATGTCTGTACCACCGAAGGTGGCAAAACTTAATTGGTGCCAAATGATTTGTACCACCCCTAAGAGTATGAAAATAAGTGATAACCATTTCTTACGAGTAGCTTTATCTTTTTTCCAGTGCATTGCCCATTTTGTGCATTAAACACGATTGCATGCCTAACCTGATAGCAAGGTTGGTTACGGTATAATCTTTTAAACAGAAGATGAGACTATGAACGAAATGTAGCATGCCCCAGAATATGTGTTAAATTAAACTAGGCGTGTGTGTGCAATATATATATATATATATATATATATATATATATATATATATATATATATATATATATATATATGTAATATATACTAGTGCGGGCCTGTAGGTGCGTGCCCATAGGTGCGTGCCAGTATGTGCAGCTTCGTTCCTTCGCTCTCGTAAACGACGACTGGATTGGGGCATTGTTTCAATTAGATCGGACCAACCGTATCATAAATGGCCATAACTTGGGAAACACCTGGGAAACATACTCAGGTCCCCAGCGTCAATTGTGACGTCAGACCAAACGAAGAAGAAGAAGAATTGTGACGTCAATCGTGCAAAAAAAAAAAAAAAATCAAGAAATAAACATTAATTGTGACGTCATTCGTGACGTCATAGCACCGTGTCCTGTCATTGGTTGACAGACCTTATTGGTCATTATTGGTTGACAGGCATTGATCATTGTATCACGTTATTCTTTTTATTACTGCCAATTATTGTGCTATTATTATTATTATTATTATTATTATTATTATTATTATTATTAATATGCTGTTATCATTATTCTGAGATATCTTCGGGGAAAAAAATGGCATGATAAGGTGGAAGGACACTTCAGCTGCGATATATACACCTTTCAAACACTGAAAAATGCAATAAAATGGCCGTAACTTGGGAACCGCTCGTCCGATTAATATCAAACCTTGAAAAGACACATCCGCAGGTCCCCGGCAATATTCCTGGCAAGTTTCAATCCGATCGGACCGGTGGTCGTCGAGAAACGGCGGTCGCAGACAGACAGACATACAGACAGATAGACACACACAGAGATTGCTGGAATTATATACACTAGTACGTGCCTGTAAAAAATAAACAATAAAAAATAAATGAATAAATAAATATTCAAACCGCGAGCAACAAAGAACAACCACACAGGCCGTTTCTTCGCTTTCACGTGCCCGTACGTGCGTGGCCCGGAAGTTCGCATATTATTCGCAGTTACGATTATTCGCAATTTAGTTTTAATGCCCAAATATTCAATTAGCGCCAACGTATTTTACCTTTTCACAATGTCGTGGCAAGGAAAAAAAAAAGAGAAGAGAAGAGAGGGAAAAAAAATTTACTTCCTGGTTCGGAGCATACCAGCTCACTCTGATGTTACCGAAATTTATACACCGTCTAATATGAAAACGATCATAACTTGGGGCATTGTGTTTATCTATAAATGCGCATAAGAAATCGAGAAATTATTAGAATACACAAAGTCATCACCATCCGGAAGTCCGTACGCTGTAACCCGTAATAGCAAACGCGGCTGAGCTTCCCTTTCCCATCGGCCACGCCCATGCAACAACGTGTCTTGTCATTGGTTTGGTAAATAAATGGCCATAACTTGGGAAGCACTTGTCCGATTAATATCAAACCTTGAAAACGCACATTCTCAGGTCCCCAGCAATATATCTGGCAAGTTTCAATTAGATCGGACCAGTGGTTGTCGAGAAACAGCGGTCACACACACACACACACACACACACACACACACACACACACACACACACACACACACACACACACACACACACACACACACACACACACACACACACACACACACACACACACACACACACACACACACACACACACACACACACACACACACACACACACACAGACACTTTCACAGAGATTGCTGGAATTATATATACTAGTGCATGCCCGTAGATGCGTGGCCGTACGTGCAAACCCTCCACCCCCCCCCCCCCGCAAAAAAAATCAAACCGCGTGCCAGAAACAACAACCACACAAGCCGTTCCTTTGCTTTCACGTACCTATACGTGCAAAAAAAATAATAATACTACATATATATATATATATATATATATATATATATATATATATATATATATATATATATATATATATATATATATATATATATATACTTTAAAACTGCTTGCCAGAAACAACTACACAGGCCGTTCCTTCGCTCTCGCGTGGCCGTACGTGCGTGTCCGTACATGCAAAAAAAAAAAACTTTCAAACAAACACACAGGCCATTCCTTCGCTCTCATAAACGACGACTGGATTGAGCATTGTGTTTATCTATAAATGCGGATAAGAAATCGAGAAATTATTAGAATACAGTAAGTCATCACTATCCAAAAGTAGTGCGTGCCCATACGGAATGTTCACATCATTCCACGAATTATCGCTGGCATTGAAGTAACAACTGCTGTGATACTTACACTCACAGAGTTAATTAAAATCAAGTTTACCTCCCTGTCTTTGCTTGCCATGACATTCGCTGACATTTCCCATTGGCACTCCTACCCCACGGTAACTAAGGCACCGATCGATCCCCATCGTAACCAGCACGGCACGTGACGTCATCGTCGGCCGGCCGTGCACCGGCCTATGCAGCCACGCCCACGCAGCAGCGTGTCCTGTGATTGGTAACTAAATGGCGCATCGACCATGCCTACGCAGCATGTGTCCTGTCATTGGTTGGTAAATAAATGGCCATAACTTGGGAATCACTTGTCTGATTAATATCAAATCTTGAAACGGCACATACTCAGGTCCCCAGCAACATAACCTGGCAACATACCACCAAATTTCGTTGGCAAGCATGTTGAGTGGAGCTGAATTCCTAAACACTTCCAAAGGCCACAGCGTTTTGACAATTGGAAACAAAAAAAAGTTGTGCACTTTTTTTGATAAATTATTTTTGGAACAATTTTTCTTCAATAAATAAATAATAATAAAAATCGTCTCCATGAACATTGTACACACCTTTATCTCGCTATCAC
>NC_140964.1:85035987-85175987 GCF_056783735.1 Eptatretus burgeri | reverse complement strand
AACCCGTTGTTTAGAGGGAATAAATGTGATTCATTCGGGCTGCGACGCTTTGAGATAGCCGTTTTTCTGTTCTATCTTTATTTTGAACCAACCGCCATCACACAACAACCACCAACCACAACGCTGCTTCACAACAACAACACCAACAGCCACGACCTTTACCTTCACAACTCGCTCCCGCAAACATCACATCACCGCCATTCCAAACGGCACCATGGCCATCGGCCACCGCCGGAAACCCTCCACCACCTTCACCTCTCTCCTACGGCCATTCCCGCACCACCTGTGAGCGCCGGGCGTCGGGCTGTCCTGGGCTCGTGCAGGATGCACGCCGAGCCGCGAGTGCAAAATGCGGCCTTTCCGAGGAGAATTCGGATCAGGAATGCTACACGCCCACTTCTGATCCGTCCAATCAGCAAGCGCGGGGTCGCTTGGCCCCGCCTCCAGGCATGTCTGTGTGGAATCGAGATATGCAAATTCTAGGATCAGGGGAGATTCACGCCCCTTTTCCTCCGTCCAATGGGCGAGCGTGGCTCCGCCCCCGAGCTCATCCTGATCCGGAAATTTGCATGTGGGTTCTCCTGCCGGCCTATAAAACGCCGAGCAGAAAAGCAGAGTAGAGTGGCAGAAAAGCGAAGAGAGTTTTGGGGCAGAGAGAAAGAATAGTTGTTGCGCAAGAGTTGTTGTTGCGAGGCAGTCAAGTCGGGTTGGAGCGCGGAGTGGAGTCGGGAGGCGAGGGTGTCCAGGTGGTTTTCTGCAGTCGGCTGAGGAGAATTGGGGGAAGAGTCCGAGGAGCTCGGGTCCGAGGCAAGGAAGACGGCGGTCGGCGACGAGGTCGCGGTGGAATCGCTCATCACGGGACCCAAGCAAGCCAGCTATACTCCTTCCCCAGAGCATCAACAATTCCCCTTTCCCCCGCGCTGAGATAGTGCGAAAAGGGGGCCCTGTTCCCACCCCACTCCAAGCGGTGCCAACGAAACCCGCGAAGGAGCACGAAGTCGGGGCACCACCGCACTGCCACATTTGCGGCTCATCACCAAGATGCGGGTAGGACCCCCCCACCCCCGGTCTCGCGGGCCTGGCCGCTCCTCCAGGTCCCGCACACACATTGGCCTACGGGCCCGTCTGCCCCCTTGCTTATGAGGGTGGCTTGTTTCCTTTGCTTTTGAGTAAATGTGTGTCGGCGCTGTCTGTGAAGTAAAACTGTTTAAGTGTTGCCGTGTGCTCGCGTAGTCGGTAGTATTTCTGCGTCATTGTTTCTTTTGTTGCATTTGCTATATGTGTGCTCTCCGTGTGCCGCAGAATAAATGTGCATTATGTTGAACTGTTTTCCCGTTTCGCTTCGTCTTTTCTTGAATTGAATCTCCATCTTGCTTCACGTAACGGGTTCGTTGTGGGCTTAATACGCCCGGTGATTAATCGGAACCGTCGAGGCCGACGATAACACCGCTCGGTTATCCCGATAGCACGGAACGGATCGCTTAAGCAGCCCGTGTCCGGAGTCGACCTGCGGCGAGGTGCGATCGCCCGGTCTACCATCCGCGTGGGTACTTAGGGAGGTCGAGTTTGGCGAACAACCCTATCCCACGCGGGTGGCCGATTGGCACGATCGTGGTGAAGCCGAAAGGCCTACCCGTGACTTGCTCCCGGCGTTAGTCCAAGAGGGTCACGACAGAATTGTCCGTCCGGTGGGCAACGTGCCGCGATTCGAGTCACCTGGCCATTCGCACCCCGGCGGGCACGAATTCGCAACAATATATATATATATATATATATATATATATATATATATATATATATATACACATATATATACATATATTGTTACGTTTGAGGGGGGTATGCATTCAAAGGGTAATTAGGATGTTTAATTAGGTATGCCATGCTGTTCGAGTTTACCAGGATCTCGATGTAATAAGTAGCAATTCAGTGGTGATAAGTTGTCTAGTAAATGTTCATTTCTTCAAGGGGGGAGATGATAATTGTCACGTAATTAGATAGGGACACGGGATAGGGTAAGTGTGTCTGCGTAAACCCCTTTTTGGTATTCTCTGGAGACTGGCCGTGACGTCACAGGACAGTGCAGCGGATGGCTCCACCCCGTGATCACGATTGGCAGAAGGCGATGGCGGTGGGCCAATAAACGGCTCGATTGAAGTGACGAGGACGAAGGATAAAAAGGTTCTGTTCGGGGTCGAAAAGGAAGAGGAAGAAGATTACAACCAGAACGATCGTGTTTTTTTGGTGTGGAAGCTGTGGCGGCAGAGAGCGTCCTGGTTGCTGTGCTGAGTCGATCGTGCTCTTGTTCGTGTCTGGGAGCCTTGCCGAGCCTCGTGCCTCGCCTCGGTTGGCTCTGGGGTTCTGCTGACTCGGAGTACGGGATCGGGCGGCGGGCGGACCTGCCTCCCTCTCATGCTAGCAACTTGGCGCCAGAACTGGTTCCCTGGCGGCTGTGAGCGGACTTGGGCCAAGACCAGGAGGTCGACAGCACCACGGTTTCTCCTGCCCCCCTGACGAGAGCAAGGCCAGCTCGTCCGGCGCCGATCCAGGGACAGTTGCGTCCACACCACGGTCCAGCCTGACCACCAGAAATAGCTACGTGTGTGTGTGTGGTGTGTGTGTGTGTGCTTGGCGCCTTAGAAGATTTGAGATCTCTATATTCATTGGAATTGTCTGTTTTTCCCCACGCCCGATCCCACACCATCCCGTCGAATCGCCCCGGATCCCTCTTCTTGCCGAGTCTTGTTATTTCTGGTGAAAATAAAAACGAATAAACATCATCAACTCAGTGAAAAGTGACTCGTGCCACCTTCCTCGTCCCGTTTGCGGTAGAGCAATGAGAACCGCCATGTTTGGGTTATAAACAAATAAATCGCCTCCATCGTTTCGGCTCATTCTACGTTGGCGGGACTGTTCAAGTCCCGTGGACGTCACATTGGTGTCAGGGTGTTGGATGTTCGAACCCCTCTAAATTATATACCAGGATTAAAATCTCGCCACGAATTGGAATATAAAATTACTACAGAAAAGCGCACGAGCGCGGGAAAATTTTGGCGGGATTTTTCAAATTTAAATTAATTGGTGGCAAACGGGACTTCTGCACCATGGCGGATGTGCAGATGTTTGAGGAGGAAGGCCACGTGTCTGGCAGCGAGTCGGGGGAAGAGGGGAGAGACGGGGGTAGGGTTGGAACCTCCCCCATTCCGAGCGTGGACCGTGCTTCATCGCCCGTAACGGAGCCGGCAGCGCCGGAAACCGGCACGATGACTATCTGGACAATGTTGGAACGTTTAATGAGTGCAATTACAGCACAGGGGGCAAAAATGACGGCACAGGGGGCACAAATGGCAGAAATGACGGCACAAATGGAAAATCAATTCGTGACACAGAGGGCAGACATGACGGCACAGGGGGCAGAAATGACGGCACAAATGGAAAATCAATTCGTGACACAGAGGGCAGAAATGACAGATCAATTGGGGGAAAAGATGGAGAAAATGAAAACTGAGATGCAGGAGTGTGTGGATGTTAAATTGGGAGAAATACAAAGTAAATTCGAGGATAGATTGGAGGAAACAAAGGTAGAAATTACATTGAAGGGGGAAAATATACAGAAAAAATTGGTAGATAAAATTGATGCAACGAACATTCGGTTTGATAAAGTGGATGAAAGCCTGGAACGTCATCGTGCCTGTGTGGATGCTCGTATGCAGCTGCAAGTTGAAGAGTGGGGAGAGCTGAGGAAGCAAGGGATGAATTTGGCGGAGGAGGTAAAAGGATTGGAGGCTCGTTTGGACGAACAAGATAAAATTATGAGCCAAGATGAAGTCTTGGATAAAGGCCTGGTAGAGCCGTCTTTTGTAAGTAGAGTGTCCGGGTTGGTTGAGGAGCAGCTACAAACTCGCGACGGAGCCTTGGAGGAGGTTGTGCGGGCCCAGAAGATCCTGCGGGAAGAGGTGAATCGGTCCATTCAACGTTTGGAACAGGAGGCAAAATTGACCCATGAGACCCTCACCACAAAACATCTTTGGCCACAGTGGGCTCCGAAATTGGATACGCAGCCACAAGGGTGTTTGATCCCTGGGCTGGATTCGGACAAGGGAGAAACTGAGAAGCGGGCCACCGTAAAAATGATCCCCCTGGTAAATTTTGACGGGTCAGGGAGCGTTGAAGCTTTTCTGACGCAATTTGAGTGCATTTCCCGACGAAACGGGTGGAATGAGCAGGAACGTACAGGGAATTTGGTGGCAACGTTGCGGGGACCAGCCGCAGACATGTTAAACGTGATCGCGGAGGGGATGTTGACCAGCTCCCACATTTGCGAGGCGCTGAGCCGTCGGTTTGGGTTCGCGACAAACTGTGATCTGGTGCGGGCTCAGCTCCAGCACCGCAGATTAAAGCCTGGTGAGACAGTGCAGGAGCTGGCACAGGACATTTACCAATCAGTCAGGATCGCGTATCGGGACCTTACAGTGGAGGCGTGGGACAGACTGGCACTAGATAAATTTTTAGCTGCTCTTCCTGACCCTGAGGTCCGAGCGCTAGTGGAGTTACAGGATCCACCCACCGTTCACCGAGCGGCCGAGTGCGCGGCCAGGCTAGCCTCGTGGAGTCGGCCGGGTCGGGTTCCAGAGAGGCCATCAGTGATGATCCGACAGGCGGAGATCCAGGATCAGGGAGGGGGGCTGGGAGAAATTGGCATTACCCAAATGTTTCAGGAAATTTGCCAGAAACTGTCGAGTTTGATAAAGGGTAATCCGGTAGTTAGTGCGCCAAAGCGGCGGGGTCCAGCCCAGCCAAAAGAGCAATTCGATTATGGCCGAGGGGGTCCGGAACCAGAAGAGACATTTCACCGATACTCACGGGGGCCTTTTATGGGGAGTTGTTTCCGGTGCGGGCGAAGAGGACACATGCAACGATATTGCCGGTACCCGGCGATGGAGGGACCCTCCAATAGACTTTTAGACTCGGAGAGGGTGAATCCTTCTGCTGAGCCGCCAGGTCTATCCGAGATGCCCTTTCATAGGTCGGGTCCGGAGATCACTGTCGGGGGTCGGGGAGACTAGATTGGACTGAGCATATACGGCCATGCTCGGCTGCTGAGATTGTGGCGAAGTGCCCTCCTTTGGTGAAAAAAAAAAAAAGAATTGTGGGAAAATTGGCATGGGTTTGTAAGTTCTGCTAGGTTTTAGAGTGACAATCGGGACAGTGGGTAATTGGTAACAAAGTGGGCACGAGTGGCTGTCCAATGGCTGGTGCGTGGATCGGGTGAGAAGTGCTGTGTGAGTTGTTTTAAGTTAAGAAGTGAAATGTATGGTGCACACATTGATTTTTATTGGACATGGTGTGGTAACAGGGAAGGTCATGGTCGGTGAAGTGTTAGAAATGCAGGTGTCACATGTAAGGCCGATGGGGTGGGGGAGTCATGTGGGTTTTGTGGGTGGGGATGATGTGCTTGTCCACAGGGATTGCTGAAGCTCACGGTGAGCGTGAATTGCGACCCCCTTCAAGGAGATTCACCACCTGGTGGCTAATGGTGACAGTGTCTGGAGGCAACTTGGAGAGGGTCTGGTTGGGCGACCAAGCATAGGACCTTGGCGACTCAGGAAGGCCAGAGGAGCCAGTGAGACCCCTTCCAGAGTGTTGTCCGGGATTAGAGCTGATGGCTACCAGGGGGGAGGGAATCAAAGGGAGCGGGGCGGAGAAACGTCCGGGTTGGACTAAAGCTTACCTGTGGGCATGGTTGCACCTGAGTTGCCCCCATCGTCTTGTGGTAATCCACCCCACGGCCATGACGGGATTCAGCCTGCATGATTAAAATGAGGACCATGACCTAGAAATGTGATGATGACCATGGTGTGAGTGTTGTGAAGATGTGTGAGTCCCACTCGATCCCGCACAACTTGACAGGTGCAGCAAGGGCATGACGTCCGCATAATTTTAGGGCAAGCAAATTTGAAAATTGGCTCCCCAGGTAACGCTGGGTCTATGAGCATCCACTGGGGGAGGTGGTCAAGTGTAAATATCCTGTGAATAGTGTCGGTAAGGCTTAGAGTAGGAATGTAAAGTATAAGTGTTGTGTTTTTGTGGAACCTTTTGTTTCCCCTCCCCAGATCACTGGAAGAGTGCTGGGCAAGAGCGATGATCCGGAGGATGGAGTGCAACTTCGCTCAGTGCTCTCATGTGATAAAAACATAAAAAATAAAAAACGAATGATTGTATAGGTGAGGATAAGGCCATAAGGGGGTAGTACATTAAGCAGGATAGGTAAGTTCGCTGCGACTCGCTGCCCATTGCCCCTCCTACTTTATTTCGTTAGGTTAATTTGGTGTGAGTCAGTAAGTGTTCAGGCTGGTACGGTAGCGCCTGTGATATACCTTGCAGGAGCTGCGGTACCAGAGGAGGGGGCAGTGTTACGTTTGAGGGGGGGGGTATGCATTCAAAGGGTAATTAGGATGTTTAATTAGGTATGCCATGGTGTTCGAGTTCTCGATGTAATAAGTAGCAATTCAGTGGTGATAAGTTGTCTAGTAAATGTTCATTTCTTCAAAGGGGGAGATGATAATTGTCACGTAATTAGATAGGGTCACGGGATAGGGTAAGTGTGTCTGCGTAAACCCCTTTTTGGTATTCTCTGGAGACTGGCCGTGACGTCACAGGACAGTGCAGCGGATGGCTCTACCCCGTGATCACGATTGGCAGAAGGCGATGGCGGTGGGCCAATAAACGGCTCGATTGAAGTGACGAGGACGAAGGATAAAAAGGTTCTGTTCGGGGTCGAAAAGGAAGAGGAAGAAGATTACAACCAGAACGATCGTGTTTTTTTGGTGTGGAAGCTGTGGCGGCAGAGAGCATCCTGGTTGCTGTGCTGAGTCGATCGTGCTCTTGTTCGTGTCTGGGAGCCTTGCCGAGCCTCGTGCCTCGCCTCGGTTGGCTCTGGGGTTCTGCTGACTCGGAGTACGGGATCGGGCGGTGGGCGGACCTGCCTCCCTCTCATGCTAGCAACTTGGCGCCAGAACTGGTTCCCTGGCGGCTGTGAGCGGACTTGGGCCAAGACCAGGAGGTCGACAGCACCATGGTTTCTCCTGCCCCCCTGACGAGAGCAAGGCCAGCTCGTCCGGCGCCGATCCAGGGACAGTTGCGTCCACACCACGGTCCAGCCTGACCACCAGAAATAGCTACGTGTGTGTGTGGTGTGTGTGTGTGTGTGTGTGCTTGGCGCCTTCGAAGGTTTGAGATCTCTATATTCATTGGAATTGTCTGTTTTTCCCCACGCCCGATCCCACACCATCCCGTCGAATCGCCCCGGATCCCTCTTCTTGCCGAGTCTTGTTATTTCTGGTGAAAATAAAAACGAATAAACATCATCAACTCAGTGAAAAGTGACTCGTGCCACCTTCCTCGTCCCGTTTGCGGTAGAGCAATGAGAACCGCCATGTTTGGGTTATAAACAAATAAATCGCCTCCATCGTTTCGGCTCATTCTACGTTGGCGGGACTGTTCAAGTCCCGTGGACGTCACAATATATTATGTATCGGTATATGTTTCAAGGAGATGGGCACAAACATTTATCTTTATAAACAGCTGTGTGTGAAGGGTGGAAAAAAAAGTTTGGCTCGGTAATTTCGAAAATATGTTAATATGGCAAGTGGTTCACCAATCGGGTGTTGTCAAATATATATTTGCTTTGAAACTCACAAAGAGAAACATATAACCTTTGTAATGCAAATACGATAACCAAATGTTTAGAAACAGTCATGAGGCCAAAGGAAAACCTGATAAAACCTCCATAAGGTACGGGATGAAACTTTGCTACCAAGGCGTCCATAATAGGCACGGCATGTCCAAAAACACACACACACACGCACACACACACGCACACACGCACACACGCACACACGCACATGCACACGCACACGCACACACACACACACACACACACACACACACACACACACACACACACACACACGCACGCACGCACACACACACACACACACACACACACACACACACACACACACACACACACGGAGAGTCCGTACAGATCCAAATCTACCTATATGTGCCACGTCTATGTCGGCTGTATAGGGGAGAGTGGGACAAGATGGTCCCTTTTTTGGTTTTGTCCGTTTTGCCGTCAGATGATTTGCCAGCCAAACACCATTCAATTGCCATTCGTTAGTCCATCTATCGCCCCAAGTAACTGC
This sequence comes from Eptatretus burgeri, assembly GCF_056783735.1. Taxonomy (NCBI): domain Eukaryota; kingdom Metazoa; phylum Chordata; class Myxini; order Myxiniformes; family Myxinidae; genus Eptatretus; species Eptatretus burgeri. The sequence goes on along the minus strand of NC_140964.1, from coordinate 85,167,777 downwards.
CCAATTTCGAGAATATTCGAGATCATTGAATGTCTATAAAAGGCAATTCAAAATTTGTGGTCGAAATGCTCAACTTGCCCCACCCCTGGGGCAATTCGGTCATCACTATGGGGAAAGATGATCATGGTCCTAAGGAAACATGAGGACAGTCTAAATAAGCGATGTGTTAGAATTTTAATGAACGGAAAATATTTCTTCATTTATATATATCCATCTAGGATACCAACATAATATTTCCAAAACATTTTCCCATACACAACCAGATACGAACGTCCATTTTCATGTCATTTATCTTTGTGTTCCAGTCTTAGTGTCTAAATTCGCAACTCCCACTGACTGAGATCAATTTTGAATACCAGTTGCTTTAATTTTCTCTGGCTTCCCTTTAAAAATTCGGGTGGAGTTAGTTTTTTTAACGATGTCCTCCTTGGAAAAAGTCCCACAATCTGTCTCGTCCACGATGAACGTAGGTCGATCAAAGTTCATATGAGAAGGTACTTTGCGGACAAAGACTCCCTCATATCCATCATCGTCGATTGCCTCTACACGCGCTATGAACAGAATTGATCGCGCCTTTTTCCCATCTATTTTTGTAATTACAAAGTCTCCTTCAATAATGTCATTATTGTCATCTGATCACCTGATCAACTTGCCTCACAACCAAGTGATCATCCTGCCCCACCACCGGCATTTTTACAAAATCGTCTGGCATTCATAAATTACAGCAATGAGCGAGGCAAAGCATACACGCAATATGGGCATATAAGCTACGTATCTACCAATATACAGATACCATTCCTACTACACTTAATCATCGAGATAATACATACTCACCGATGATTCGAAAATTTTCTTTTTCAGGAGGAAAATGATGTTTTTCTGATAAAACGAACGCAGCGTTTTTTCTCGTCATGCGCCTTCCACCGTGGAATAGTAGTTAATCGATCTGTCGTTGAGTGGCGCCACTGTCCAATGCGAGCTTTATTGGAGTCGTGAGAGGGGGGTGATCATCATGCCCCAGGGATCATCTTGCCCCACTCTCCCCTACATACCTCTACCTTGTAGTAACTGTGAACTGAACTCGTATCAACAATTGAGTGCTCGGTAATTGGCTTAAGCACTCAAGCAAGCACTCCAACGGAACACCTGGCTTAGCAAGCGATTACCAAATGCCATCAATAAACCCATGCACTCGAAAACGCCCAAGCAATGTCTGAATTTGCCAAATGAATACTTTTTTTAAGCATTGGAACTGCAATGAAGTTCATCGTCACCGTTAATCATTGTCAAAAGGGCTATTCTCATCAACCCAAACATCCATTTTTCACTCATACACTCCTTTGGAGTTCCCTTCGTATGCATGCAAAGTTTCAGGCAGCAAAAGGGAAACTTCTTCTCTATCCTGACAAGTTGTCAATTAACGAACTTGCCGAGACCGACCAGATGCTGAAAGCGGAGTTGCAGACCTTGAAATCTCTCACTGCTGAAGACGTTAGTCCAAAGGTCACCCATCAAGTGAGGGCAGAAGTCAGAAAGCAAGATTTCCCCCAGGGGCTTGACCCACTGGTAGCGGAAGCAGAGGAGACTGAACCCATCATCCCAGAGTCTATCACCCCCTTTCTCCGATATTTGCTGACAGGTAACACGGACAATGACCATGCATCCCGAATAGTTCAATGGGTTGTTCATTACTTGATATATGCTCTCACTCATGGCAAGACAAAGCCACCCAAATATATCATTACTTGGTCACAGTATATCCTACTCCCACCATCTTACTCCCAGGTGGGGAAGAGATTGACACAGCCCTGTGTCTGCAGTAGCTCTCAGTGTGAAAAGACTATGATGGTCTTCCAGCATACACCCATCCTGGAGGTTTCCCTACCCTAGCCTGGGACAACATTGATTGACGTGAGGAGACCAGCAGTGGTGAGTGGACATCCCACAGAGTCAATGGAATTGCTATCCAAGCCAAGGCAGTTGATGTGCAGCCAGCTTAAACCTTACCTCCTGTTGACAAGACAAGAAGAGATGCATCAGTACTGCACCACTGATGCTGCCCACGTACAATGTTGGGCGAAGAGGCGGGACACTCCAAACTGAAGGCGTAGATATTGACTCTGCCATTGTCTTGCCTGCGAGATGGAAGAACCTCATCTGTGTTATGGTCCACATATCAGAGGAAGAACACCAATCAATCAGTAGCTGGACTGGCTTCAATAGCCTGACTCAAGGTGACATCACAGTCCTCCAGGACAACATTGGCTAGATATACCCATCATCAATGCTCCTGCAACACAAATGCTGACTGGCAACAAAGTGCTGAATCACTCACTCACCAAAATGCAATGTTTAGAGCTGTCCTAGATCATACGTGTCTTTGACCAGGTATGGTATGCAAAGGCTGTCAGGATAATATGGAAATTTTCTGAAAACTAAATGTCTCCAAGGGGTGGGTACATTAAACAGCTGATTGCCACTTCTAAGCTACCTCTCAGCAATGGTTATCATACCAAAATATATGCCATAGACTAATTTTTAAAAATTATAGTTAGACACCCCCTCACCCCATCCCCTTTGCCAGCCCCCCAAGATGGTACCAATTAGTGAAATTTCTGGTCCTGGCTCATCAAGTAATAGCCTGATAGAAAAGAACATGAGATTTAGGACAGTAATAGTCAGGCATCTTTCAGTCACAGTCGTTAATTAATGAAATGGTCTCTCTAGAAAGGTAGTGGCAGCAGAAAGAGGAGATAGGTTTAAATTGGAATTAGATAGGTACCTGGAAGTTTTGGAGATAAAGGGGTACAGGGATATTGGCAGGACTAGTAGGTAGCTTGCGTGTGGATTGGTGATAGTGTCTGGTGTTAGGTAGTGCAGGTATGATGGGTAAATAGCCTCCTCCTGTACCAAAGTTCCTTGTTCTTCCTTCTTGTTGTTGAATTGGGTGTTACCACAGATCCAAAAGTCAAATTGACCTTCTTAGCTATCACATGTTATCATTGTCACTTGCATGCAGCACGTGGCTGTGGGGTAACATCATTGGCTGAGCTGCTGATGCAATGCCCTCTGTTTGTTAAGGCAGGAATTTGTAGTTTGTTCAGGGTGCCAGCAATAACTCGCCTACTCTTCACGGACACCATGGGATCTTTAATGCCCACCAAAGAATGCCAGCAGACGGGATTGCCAGCTGAATGTCCATTCGAGAGATGGCACACACATTGATGAATTGCCCTGCCTGTGAAACTTCTGGATCACCGTTTAAAGCTGGGTCGGGATTCAAACCCAAGCGAGACAGCTTTGAGGCGAGTGTGCGTACCTTTGGGCCATCCTGTCAGCCCCATTATACAGTATGTTATCACCCACTGGTACAAATTTCCTCCATCCACTTTCTCCACTCAATGTGAAGTTAAAAATCCTTTCCTTTTTGTAGCGTTGTGATCAAGGGAACGAATAGTTAGTGTGGCAAGGGAGAGACAAAGGTGCCATTCCCTTCCATGATTGGAAGCTGACTTGGTGATAGCTGGAGCCTTCCATCTCCTACATTCATAGCTGAGTAGACAGTAGTTCTTTTTCCTTCCAGCTGATGGCCAAGATGGAGGCAAAATCCAGCACCTTCCCCCCTCCCCCATTTCAATGCTTGGAATAATACACCATTAGGAAGCTATTGTGATGAGCATAAATCTTCAACCCAATCTTCATTACATCACATGATGTGGTTGTTGCAATGGCATTAAATCTATAATGGATCAATGTAAATCACATGATAATCCTGATGATGGTACATTGGCTTAAACCAATCAGGGAATGGTGCTGTGACATAGAAGCACACCAAGAAGAAAATCTAATTGAGAGCAACGATTAAGATTTTCCTCCAGCCTCGAAGATGAATAAAATATAAAATCCCTAAAGAATGTGTGAGGCAGATCATAATTATAAGTTCATTGCTTGAATTTGTAGAGTTAATAGAATAATAAACAAGATGAGATAATGAAACTGGCTTGACGTTCTGATATACTGACTCATCACGCATTACCTGAATGGAAAGGGTGATCACCTTAGCCGTTTAAAGCACAGTCATCTTATTTTGGTGATCAACGTTAATAACTCTGCAAGTCCTCAAGACTAGTTTGCAACGAGCTGGACCATTGAGTCTTACGTGAGAGGTGGAAAACCACCGAGCTTGTGACACGTTGTGGGTTCAACAGACCATTTATAGTGAACTATGACCTGATGCAAGCCAACTAAAATGGCTCTTCATTGAACATCAGCTGTCATGTTTCCCACACATTAAATCATGTCCTGCACTACCATGTCTCTATGCCACCAAAGCCTTGTTTTACATGTCTACTGCAGCTTTGTTTCCAACAAGATGGGGGGAGCAGTGACCAGATTGAACGAGTTCAGCTGGGAGCTCCACTGCAGCAAACTCAAAAAGGAACTCAACTCGAATGTCATCCCAATTGGGAAGATTCAAAAGGGAATTTATTATCACCGGGCACTTCTTTTTAAGGTTGGGAAAATCACAAATCTAATGGGATTCAATGCACAGTCTATCATGATTATTTTTGTGAAATACCATCTTATAAAGTACATACTTGTATATCATGTTGATGACATTTTGCAGAATTTGTTCCTTTTCCTAAGCAAATGCCGATAACCTTTTATAACACTTGCTCAGCTTAAGAGAGTCTCAGTCACTGCAAGCACTTGCTCATTAATAAGGTTTTTTTTCTGAAAACTTACAATGTGGTTGAAAGGAAAATAAATAGACTAATGAGTGCTATGTACTGTATCCATACAGGTATTGGCTGACAAGCTTGCCATCTGCTCGACATTGGTGCGTGGTTCATACGGCCGAGCTTGGAACGAGGTTCTGCTTCGACAAGACAGCACCACATGTTGCCAGAGCTTGCCTGAAACTTCCTCAAAATTCATTGTGGATCTCATGTACAATCCTGGAGATTTGTTGGTCGCCAATGGTAGAAATTCCTATTCGTATTGCCGCTTCTAGGTCCTTCCCTCTTTCTGTCTCAACTCTTTGCAACTATTTGATGTAATAGATCACTCGCAACTCCCGTGTAAGTAGCCAAAGTTAATTGATTTTGAGTATAACATTGAACAAATACAAAGTGCTGGTGTCCTCCTTTTCATTGGGAAAGGAAATATGAGGGCATTAATAATATGCAACAAATAAACAACACTGGATTATGCTTTTATGCATATTAAATGTAGTAGAGCCATAGAGGAACACCTATATTAACACAGCCACCAATGCTTGGCACAGAAGGTGATACAAATAAGAAGGATTACTCGTGATTAATGACAATACCTGAGGCCATGGTTCAAATCCTGTCTGACCCACACGGGATGGTTGGTGTGCACTGACTGAGAAGCAGTCCAGCCACCTACCAGGTGCCACTTTGCTGACTCCAGTTTCTGAATGAACATCGGACTTCTAGAGATAGAGCAAATACAAGAATTACCTGTGGATTAGGGGAGTCGGGTTCATACCATTTCCTGTTAATACAATTTTGGCTAACGGCAGCAGTGGTTAACACACACACACACACACACACACACACACACACACACACACACACACACACACACACACACACACACACACACACACACACACACACACACACACACACACCTTCATATTTCAAGTTAATCGGATTAAAATTGAGGATTTTAGGACTTTGGTCGATGTTGACCTCAAAAATAATAGGTGGTTGAATTCATTGACCTATGTAAATCCTCTTCAAATTTCAAGTCAATTGGATGAAAATTGACAATTTTAGAAATCTGGCCTATGTTGACCAGCACATAAGTGGTTTAATTCAGTGACCTGATATGTAAATGGTCTTCAAATTTCAAGTTAATCGGATTAAAATTGTGGATTTTATAAATTCGGCCTATGTTGACCTTTTGGCCTATATTGACCTCAAAAATAATAGGTGGTTGAATCCAGTGACCTGATGGGGAAATTCTCTTCAAATTTGAAGTCAATCAGATGAAAATTGAGGATTTTAGAAATTCAAAAAAGTTGTTGACCTTTTGGCCTATGACCTTTTGACCTAAAAAATAAATAGAATTCTGTCAGACCACCAACTCCACCATTTGGTGAAGTTTCGTGAGGATCGGTTTAAAATTGTGACCTGTAGGCGATTGAAGGTGAGCGGACTGATGAACAAACAGAGGCGACCAACATACACATGTCAAGGTTGACCTTAACACATGTCAAGGCCCCAATTGACTTCATTACGATGGATTTCTACGCATGCATGCTGAGCAATCTGTGGTGGATTATGTCATTTTGAAAGGCATGTATTATGTGGATTGACTGCACTTTGAATCAGAAAATCTACTGCCTCAGTGTTGGGTGTGCCAGAAGCATTTTAGGATTGGGGCAGGGGTGGGGGTGGAGAGAGATATAAAGGGTGTTTTGATATATATATATATATATATATATATATATATATATATATATATATATATATGTATATATATGTATATATATATATTCAAAGTGTGTTTGTCTGTGACCTATGCACGCGAAAAGTACTGGACTGATCCTCACCAAACTTCACATGCTGACAGAACATGTACCCGGGAGTGTCCCGATGTAAAAGAATTGTACTTCCGACTTCCGGTTTCCGAATTATGACGTCATCACCTGATTTCGTAACGTTAATTTTTCAAGTTCAGCCGATTGACACATGGGGCCAACGCCATTTGCAATAGAATGAAAAAATAGTGCTACAGTTAATTCCGAATTCCCGTTTACGAATTATGACTTATGCATTCAACACACTTATCATAGGCCCTATTCACATCAACAAACGCCTCTTTTAATGCATGATTAACACAAGTCATATTTTATTGTACATTCATGATTACATTACATGTTCACATAGAGGGCGTCTATTATACACATTTCGTTGAGAACAGTAATGGATCAATACACGCTGCCTCACCCCAATATGTTCATATTATACGTACACATCCGGTGCAGAGACCGTCTTATATTTCCTCACCAAATATAGACGATACGGCATCCATGGTATTTGATACACTATCATCATAGGCCTTATTTACATCAACAAAAACCTATAGAGGTCGTCTATTATACACATTTCCTTGAGAACAATAGTTCATCAGTATCAGTACATGCTGCCTCACATCAATAGGGGTCGTCTAATATACACTTTCGTTGAAGCGGAAATATTTTTCCCGAGCAATTCCTCATCATCAAGCAGGTTTCCTCATCAAATCCTCACCAATTCCTCATCCATTTCTGATCCATTCCTCATCATCAAGCAGTTACCTCAGCAATAGGACCAGTACCTCTATCAGGAGATCGTGCTAAAATAGAGTGACTATTTACTTTTGTATAGTGGCAAAAGGTTGGTTGGGCTCATTCCCGCGGACCCCAGTGAAAAATCGCTGGAACTCCCGCACTTTTTGAGCCAGACCCGTATGTTTTGTCGCAGGGTTCCCGGGACTAATTGGCCTCCCCAGTTGGCAGCGGATCCCCTTGCGAGGACTCCCGCGACCTGAGTTGTAGGGGAGAGTCCCCCGACAAGTTGACCCGAGCAAAACCACCACACATGAAAACATAATAGTAATATTTTGATGATTTTAATAAATTAAACATAAAATAAATTAAACATAAAATCCACACATTAATACATAATAGTAATATCTATCTATAATTCCAGCAATCTGTGTCTGTGTCTGTGTCTGTGTCTGTGTCTGTGTCTGTGTCTGTGTCTGTGTCTGTGTCTGTGTCTGTGTCTGTGACCGCTGTTTCTCGACAACCACTGGTCCGATCTAATTGAAACTTGCCAGATATATTGCTGGGGACCTGAGGATGTGCTTTTTCAAGGTTTGATATTAATCGGACAAATGCTTTCCACGTTATGGCCATTTATTTACCAACCAATGACAAGACACGTTGCTGCGTGGGCGTGGCCGATGGGGGAAGGGAACCTCAACCGCGTTCCCCATGAGAGGTTACAACGTACAGACTTCCGGAGAGTGATGACTGTGTATTCTAATAATTTCTCGATTTCTTATGCGCATTTATAGATAAACACAATGCCCCAAGTTATGATCGTTTTCATATTCGACGGTGCATAAATTTTGTTAACATCAGAGTGAGCTGGTATGCTCCGAAGCAGGAAGTATTTTTTTTTTTCTTCACTTCTCTTTGTGTTTTTCCTTACGATGACATTGTGAAAAGGCAAAATACGTTGGCGCTAATTGAATAATTGGCCATTAAAACTAAATTGCGAATAATTGTGACTGCGATATGCGAACTTCTGGGCCACACACGTACAGGCACTCGAGAGCGATGTAACGGCCTGTGTGGTTGTTTCTTGGTCACGGTTTGAATATTTTTTATTTTTATTTTTATAGATTAATGATGCCTCCTAAAAAGCGAGGAAGCAGCATTGGGAGAAAAATGCCACACGCTAAGACTGTGAGAGCGTCACGAGATGTCGAGACCGAAGAGAAAATGACAACAAGGCATCAAAGAGACCGGTCGCGTTCGGCAGCTGCTCGGCTTGCAGAGACTCCTGAAGCTGCGGAAGCTCGGCGCCGAAGCGTTCGCCAAACAACCGCAGCAGCGAGAGCAGCAGAGCTGCCTGAAGCTACGGACGCTCGACGCCAAAGCGTTCGCCAAGCAACCGCAGCAGCGAGAGAAGCAGAGCTGCCTGAAGTCTCGGACGATTGACACCGAAGCAAACATTTGCATTCAGCTGCCAATAGAGCCGGCCCTTTCAAATCATCGAAATTGGAAAGAGAAGCCTTTAACTATAGACCGCATAATCAGTATCAATTGATCCCTATACTTCAAATAGGTGGGATGGATGAGATCTGCCGTCATGGTGGGCAAGAAAATTCAAAAAAGAACCTCCTGGTATGTGTTGCAGTGGAGGGAAAGTGAAAATCACTGATATATACGAACCACCAGAACCGTTGAAGTCTCTGTTGGATCGTACATCTGCCCAGTCGCAACATTTCCTAGGCAATATCAGGAGGTATAACTCATGCTTCCAAATGACATCATTTGGAGCTGAAGAAGTTCGGTTACCGGGCTACTTCCCTGCGTTCAAGCTTTGTGGGCAAATATATCATCGAGCGGGGCCATTTTGCCACAACCCGGAGAAGAACCGAAGTTTCTTCAGATCTATTTCATGGGCGATCACAATCAGGAAGCTCAACGTAGGTGTGGCGTTGTTGAAGATGTCCGTCTCGAGTTGGTTTTGGACTTGCAAAAGATGTTGCATGAAACTAACAACATCGTAAGAAGTTTCAAAACAGCCTTAGAACAGGCTCCCAGTGAAGACATGAGGGTTGCAATTCATGCTGATAGAACTCCTGCTGGAGAGCATGAGAGAAGATACAACGCCCCACAAGTAAATGAAGTAGCCATCGTCATCATTGGGCAAGAATTCAATCGGCGTGACATCGTCATACACTGCAGAAATGACCAACTGCAGATAATCAGTGAGACACACCGCTCCTATGATGCCCTGCAGTACCCGTTGATTAACTGGGAAGGACAAGATGGCTATTGCTTCCAAATATGGCAGTTCAATCCAATGACCGGACTAATGAATGTTGGAAAAAAAAGTATCTGCTAATGATTACTATGCATACAGAATCATGCACAGGCAAAATAGTTTCAATATTATTTTGCGTTGTCGCCAACTGTTTCACCAGTATATAGTTGATATGTATGCTAAGATTGAGTCTGAACGACTACTATTCATCAGAACCCATCAGCAGCAGTTACGCGTGGCTGATTATATACATCTCCGTGATTCTCTAACCAATGACGGCCATGCAAATGTTGGTCAATTAGTTATATTACCATCATCATTCACTGGTGGACCACGGTATATGGCAGAACGCACTCAAGATGCAATGACCTATGTTCGAACTTTTGGAAGACAGGACCTTTTCATAACTTTAACCTGCAATCCTCAGTGGCCAGAAATTGTCAAAGAACTATTACCAGGACAAGTCGCACATGACCGACATGATCTAATAGCGAGAGTCTTTCAGAGGAAAGTCATTCTGTTGATAGATCTTATCACAAAATTTAACGTGTGTGGGTCTGTTGCTGCCTACATGTATACCATAGAATGGCAAAAACGTAGTCTTCCACACGTACATAGCCTTTTTTGGCTCAGAGAAAAACTTAGACCCACCCAGATTGATTCAGTCATTCGCGCTGAATTGCCCAAGCCCGAAGAGAATCCGTTTTTGTACGCTATTGTGAAACGTCATATGATTCATGGTCCATGTGGGGTAATAAATAGCAAGGCACCCTGCATGAGAAATGGAAAATGAGGTAAGAGGTTCCCTAGAGAACTCCTCCACGAAACGCAGTCGGATAAAGATGGATATCCGTTGTATCGTAGGCGGGCACGTGATGATGGTGGATTTGAAACAACGGTTAAAGTTCACAGTATTCCTGAACGCGTCGTTGTTGATAATAAATGGATAGTTCCATATATCCCATTACTCTCCACTATTTTCAATGCCCATATCAACGTTGAGTACTACAATAGTGTAAAAGCTATCAAATACATATGCAAATACATTCACAAGGGCAGTGATCAAGCCGTAGTAACCATTGAGAGAAACGACATCAACGAGGTTCAAAAATATGAAAATGGTCGATATATATGCAGCAATGAAGCCATATGGAGGATATTGAACTTCCCCATTACTGGCAGGTTTCCTCCAGTAATTCACCTGACAATTCACCTTGAGAACAGACAGAGATATTTTACAGATCAAAATGTCCAACAACGAGCGGAAGAACCTCCAATTTCTAACTTACTGGCATTTTTCAAACTATGCGAAATTGATGACTTTGCTCGACCTCTACTGTATGCTCAGGTGCCAACGTATTTCACTTGGAACTCGAGTCAGAAACGTTGAAACAGGAGGAAGCAAGGTTCAGAAGTTCCAGGATATCCCGGTATTTACAAATCTGACGCATTGGGTCGAGTGTACACAGTACATCCCAATAATTTTGAGTGTTTCTGCGTCCGCCTCCTCCTGCATGTGAAACGAGGTCCAGTGAGTTTCATAGACCTGAGAACAGTGGACGGGCAAATTTGCAGCACATTCCGTGAGGCTTGCAATCTCCTCGGACTCCTAGAAGACGATGCCCATTGGAACGCCACGCTTGAAGCGGCAACTGTTTCTCAATCCCCATCGACCATGAGGTATCTATTTGCTATTATGATAACTGCGTGTGAGATGTCAGATCCCAAGAGCCTATGGGACATTCACAAAGAGGCCCTGGCTGAGGATGTAAAAAACAGAGTCCAAAGAGAACATCCCCAAGAGGACATCCAGTACACACCAGATATGTTCAATGAGGCTCTGATATACATTGAAGATTTGGTATTATACATGAGCGGGAAAGGTTTAACTAAGTGGGGACTTCCCTCTCCTAATAGGTCTGAAAGCACAACCATCAGTAGAGAATGGTTCCGTGAAACAAACTACAACACAGATACTCTCGCAAAGTTTGTTTCCGACAATGAGCCGCTTCTGGTACAGGATCAGAGTAATGCATATCAACTGATTTCTCAAGCGGTTCAAGAGGGAAGTGGTGGGATATTTTTCTTGGATGCCCCTGGTGGTACTGGCAAAACATTTATCCTCAACCTTTTGCTTGCTAAGATGAGGAACCAGAAAAAGATCGCATTAGCCGTTGCTTCATCCGGTATAGCCGCAACACTACTTTCAGGTGGCCGCACAGCGCATTCTGCTTTCAAATTGCCTCTCGACTTAGCTACAATGGAATATCCGGTTTGTGGCATTGGCAAACAAACTGAAGCAGAAAAAGTGCTGAAGAATTGCGACCTCATAGTTTGGGATGAAGGTACGATGTCGCCTAAGGATGCATTCGAAGCATTCGATAGAACTATGCGAGATTTAAGAGGAGTAGACCTGCCTATAGGTGGAGTTACGCTGGTTATTTCTGGCGATTTCAGACAAACTTTACCTGTAGTACCCCATGGCACTCCAGCTGATGAAATTAAAGCCAGTATAAAATCTTCATACCTCTGGATATTCGTACAAACTATCCATCTAAAAACAAATATGAGGGTCAAATTATATGGTGATTTAGATGCTGGCAATTTCGCACAATTACTTCTCAAACTTGGAAATGGTGAAATCCCGAACACAAATGATGTAATATCTATTCCCGATGACTGTGGAACAATAGCTTCATCTATGGAAGAATTAGAGGCTCATGTGTATCCCAATTTAGCGACTGATTACAAAAACATACAGTGGCTCTGTGAAAGAACAATCCTGGCTCCACTTAATGAAACAGTCCATGTAATAAACCATCAGTTATTACAAGTAGTTCCAGGCGAACAACATAGTCACAAGTCTATTGACACCACACTGGATACTGAGAAAGGCATACATTATCCCACAGAATTTCTAAACTCATTGGAATTACCAGGATTGCCTCCGTACAATCTGTCGTTAAAAGTTGGATGCCCTATTATGTTATTACGTAATCTAGATGCACCAAAACTTTGCAACGGAAATAAACTGATTGTGAAAAGACTACTACCACATGGAATTGAGGCCACTATCATGACAGGATGTGCGAAAGGAGAAGATGTATTCATTCCGCGAATTCCACTCATTCCATCAAATTCAACGATTGAATTTAAGAGACTACAATTTCCTGTATGCCTGTGCTTTGCGATGTCTATCAATAAGGCACAAGGACAGTCATTTAAAGTAGCAGGGCTGGAATTATCCACTCCTTGCTTTTCCCATGGTCAGCTATATGTGGGATGCTCTAGAGTGGGATCATCAGAGGCTTTAAACATATTGGCTCCAAAGGGGAAGACATCAAATATTGTTTATCCTCAAGCACTCCACTAAAATTATTGAGCTACTTCAGTTATTTCATAAACGGTAATAGGATGTGCGATGAAGGAAATACATGTTGCTGGTGAAAAATAAAAATGGTGGTGGGAAATAAAAAAAATGGTGGTGGTGGTTTGTATATATACATATTACAGATATAAATAGAATGGTGATGGCGTATGGCGTATGTGTATAATATTTTATAATTAAATGGTTATGGGCTATGTACATATTTTATAGAATGGTTATGGGCGTAGGTACGTTGTAACTTCGTATACATAATATAACATATTTTTTTTTATCAGGATAACAGACGTAAATAAATCAAATACGCTGGGCCAGGCTGGGTTATGCCCGACGTATAAATTAAGTCACAAATGATGACATGAAACCAGCCTCACATTGTTGAGGCATTATGGTTTTTTTATCTGATACGGCAATAAATCTTAACATTTTTGAACTCGTCTTCTGCATATAAAACATGGCGGGGAAAATATAATATCACAGTGGTGATGAAAAAAAAATAATGGTGGCAGCCTCTACAATTTTACAATTAACTGTGACATATACTCCTTCAGACCCACCATCATCCACGGGATTCCCGTGTGGAGCACGGGTATATATATATATATATATATATATATATATATATATATATATATATATATATATATATATATATATATATATATATATATATATATATATATATATTGTTACGGCTGTGGAAATTCGCAAAGCACCATATAGGTCCTTAGATCAGTTATGTCGATAAGTCTGTGTTCAGATAGATTTCCCCACAGATGTCTCAGGGAATTATTCGTGTAACCGAGCTGTGAATCTTCGGTTAGCCGTTTTTCTTTTGCTATCGTTATTTTGGATCAACCACTTCACAACAACCACCTCCACCACCAACATCGCTCTCACCAACCACCTTCACACAACCACCTCCTCCACAAGCGCATCTCCCCCAATACCCAACAACATCGCTTCACATTCAACTCCGCGGGTGCCGCCATCTTTGTGCCGGCCACGGCAAGGTCGCTGCAAACAAACGCGGTGGTTTCCTTGTTGCTAGCGACGGTGATTTCTACCACGTCCGCTCTCCCTTCAGCGTCGATGATTCCTACCATGTCCGCTCGCCCCGAACCTCTCCTCGGAATTCGGATCAGGAGACCGAGAGGGGCGGAGCCAGTGGGGGTCAGAGGTGAAAGTGCAGAGATCAAATCTCGCCTCACGAACCCTATATAAAAACGCGCAGGGCGCCAAGTAGTTGAGTCGGTCGGGGTTTGGAGCGGTGTGAGGAGCGGAGGTCGAGTCCAGTGGAGGGCAGTGGAAGTCCGGGTTCGCCGAGGAGACGGAGCGGGGAGCACAGCAGGCTGGCCGTGCCACACATAACGGCGCGTTTGTGTGGGACGTGGAGAGGTTTCCAGCCAGCAGCGAACGGTCCGAGGTGATCGGGCTTTGGAACAGTCCGAGCAGCGCTGAGGGACGGACGGGTTCTGAAGGAGAGCATCAACTCTGAAAGAGTATAAGACCCGTTCGTTCTTCTGAGGCGTTGCCGGCTGGGCCCGAATCACCAGGCCATCAGACGAGGTCTGGGCCGGACCGCGGTCACGGCAGCTGCCGTGGGGATGGGACGTCGCGGGTCGCCCCAGCGAGGTGAAGGTAACCAGCGCGGCCTCGCGGAGCCTCTGCGGTCTACACGGCTCCACGTTAATAAAGACCCCAAGGGGTCCAGTCTACCCCTCGTCTGTCCTGGGGGTTTTCCTTGCTTTTGAATGAACATTGTGGCCCCATGTCCGTAAGTGGAACTGTTAAGTGTGTACATAATAGATAGACGGTAGTAGCGCTTTTGTGTTGCTTTTGTTGGTTGTATACTTGCGTGCATGTTCGGCCTTGCATAATCGCATACCTGCATTGATTGACGTGCATGCCTGCATGTGTGTCTTATTCAATAAATGTGCTTGTTTAAATGTTAACCCGTTCGTTGCGTCCTCTTTCCCTAATTGAACTGCCATATTGCACTCGGAATATAGTTGGTTTTTAAATAGCTGGTAAAGTGATCGGGTCCAACGGGGCTCGCGATAACACCCCGCTCGGTTATCCCAAAACGGAGCGAGCTGCTTAAGCGGCTCGTGTCCCAGCGGCCCCGTTGAGGTACAGTCTCTCGGTAGTCTGCCCGCACGATCAATTAGGTAAATCGACAATTCGGCGATTGACCCTATCGCGCGCGGGTAGAATATTGATTAGGCTGTGGTGTGCTTAAAAACACACCCGTGGCTGGTTTCCGGTGTTGATCCGGAAAGCCGCGACTGGATTGTCCGTTCGGTGGGCGAAGCGGCTGCTATTAGTTAAACGCGGTCGTTCGCACGCCGGCGGGTGAGAAACCACAACAATATATATAAATATATATATATATATACACACCCAATCCTGGATCATTTATAGTGAACTTGTATTGTTTGGATTCGTGGAATGATCTGAGGTTGCCTTTGGTCGGATTTTCCTTCCAGGATGGGAAGGTAAGTTGTTTTAAAGCAACTGCCTCACCACAGATTTCTGTGTACCGGGGGTTAGAGGATATGTATGGCTAACTGCAGATGAGATGGTATAAATCGATACATTATTGATAGCAATCTTGTGTGGAAGGATTCCCATGCAGTATTAATATCAGGAGAGGAGAAAATGTAGGACCAGTCTTGACATGAGAGGACAGCTTGCAGTCCCTGCCAGTCAGCTTGAGTGAATTGCCAGACTATATGGTGCAGAAGTCATTCTCTGACAACAGCCAGATAGATATTAACTCTCACAAGCAGATGATGAGATGAACCGATAGGCTACATTGGTGGGGAAATTCGTCATTACCATAACCAAATCCAGAAAAGAGGATGTGCAATTGGGAGAAAGCTCACTGATTGGGTGAGGCCCATGGAGTGACAGAAGTCCTTTGCTGCAATGCCATGGCTGGTTGAATAGGTACCAACACCCAGCAAATTGGCATGGTGACAGTAGAAATCACTGCATATGTGGAAGAGAGTTGGGATGGGTGGTTCTAAGATGGTCCATGTTGGCAGAGAGGGAGCTGTAAATAGTCATCTCTGGAAGGAGGATGGCACAGCATGCTGACAAACAGGAGGTGGTTGCAGAGGGGAAAGCACAGCCAAAGGTACTAAATTTTCGCTTATAAAATAAATGGAGAAAGGGGAAGAAGAAGACGAAGGGAAAAAATTTTAAAGGAAAGTTTTTTTTTGTATTAAACAGAAGGAAATAGCAAGGAATTTAAAGGCTCTGTCACACGTTGACGATTTAGCCAACGTATGCCTGACGTGTGCAAAATTGGGCTAAAATGCCGGCACACATCGAATACGTTATGGGTAAGTTTGTATACGTTAAGAGCACGCTGGCATACATCGTAGTACGCTGGCATACGTCATAGTACGCTGGCATACGTCGTAGTACGCTGGCATACGTTGTAGTTCGCCGAGCTGTTAGACAAATTTTCCATGCTTGAAATTTCCCGACGTATGCCAGCGTATGACTCGCACGTTCTGCATAATTCTGGCCATAACTTGTAGGCACGTTACGCGATCGTTGACACACCTCGACACACGTTACTTGTACGTTACTCATCAGGCGAAACACGTCAATGTAATGGTTCGCGTCAGTGTTCCAGACTCCGTGCGTTTTTTTATTGTATTTTCTTCTTCGGTATGACGGTCATGTTGACACTTCGATTTCTAGTGCGGTTATAATATAATATAATTAAAAGGCTGCCGCTTAACGATTTAAATTATAACTGTCATACCGAAGAAAAAAAAAAAAGAAAAAAAACAGGGAGTCTGGATCGCTGACGCTAACTATTACATTGACTTGTTTCGAGTTATGAGTAACGTACAAGTAACGTATGTCGACGTGTGTCAACGATCGCATAGCGTACCTACAACTTATGCCAGTGTATGCGGAATGTGTGTCATACGTCGAGTACGTCGAGAAATTTTCAACATTCTGAAAATTTCTCGACGTACAATGACGTATGCCAGCGTACTACGACGTATGCCAGCGTGCTCTTAACGTATACAAAACTTACCCATAACGTATTCGACGTGTGCCAGCTTGGTTCGGCAAATTTTTCATACGTCGGCATACGCTTGCTAAAGCGTCAAGGTGTGACAGCGGCTTCACACTTCAGTGTCTAGTGCGGTTATGATTTGAATCGTCGAGCCGCAGCCTATTAATAGCCTATGCCACCTGATCGTCGGCGATACGCTGCCATGCATTATGCATAAGTTAGACTATCGTTGGGCATAGGTTGTGAACGCCGACAACACGCTCAGCATTCGTTGGTATAAGTTATCTATATGCGATTAAAACGTTCTGTGTACGTTACGAATACGTTATGCATACGTCCAACACGTTATTATACGCCCAAAAATTAAAAAAATAAAACATCAATAGTTCAGCGTACGCCAGCGTTTTACATACATTTTGATACGTTGCCATACGCTGGCTAAAACGTCAAGGTGTGACAGCAGCTGAAGCGAGGGTGGTGAATAATGCGACAGATAATGGAGGTCAGTATGGGAAAGGTTGTCATAAACAAAAACTAGATATCTGTGATCGCCAAGGGTAACCATCCCCGGTGGAAGGCCACCCCCATGATCCAATGATGGCTTTATTTTTTTCCGGACCACAAAATGGCATATGACCTTGACCTTCAGCATTTAGGGATAGAGTGTGAATTAAGAAAATGTGTCCCCATCTACATCTTTTTCTATTTGTTATTGTATACAATGTCGAGGCTCATATGAGAGTGACCACACAGAACACACAACAATGGGAGCAAGAGAGGGAAAGACAAAACAGTGGGGAACAGAGACATGAGGAGATCTGTGGAATGGAGAGGGATGGGGCGGGGTACACGGGGTAAACAAGATGGACACGACAGGGACTTTCAGGTCCTTACACGAGAGAGGATTTGAAGGAGGTCTGTTGGGGTGAATTAATGGGGGTAGAAAAGATCGTGGTTTTGGATGGGGGAAGATAAGAGAAGGTGGTGAACAGCTGTTTTGAAGACCTGGAGGGAAGAGTGGGATTGAAGAGAGTGTGGGAGTTTATTCCAAAGGTGGGGAAAAAGAGCAATGAAAGAGTAAAGGTGAGCAGTGAGTGTTGATTTTGGTAGTTTTACTCGAAGGGGGTTGCTGGCGGACCTTGAGCGTGCTGCGAAAAAAATGGGGGGAACATATCACAGAAAGGCGGGGGGGGCGAGACCAGAAAGGAGATGGGAGAAGACAGAAAGACCACAGACTTGCCTGTGGTGAGAGAGTGAGAGACCCAAAGTCTTGGCCTCACCACAGGTGATTCCAATGATCCGAAATGCCTTGGTTTCCACAGTGTGAAGCCGAGAAAGGTGAGAGGCGGAAGCACTGGGCCAGGGGGGAGAGCAGTACTCCATCAGGCTGTGGATGAAAGCTTTGTATGTGCTCAGGAGCTCAGGTGTGCCAGGGAAGGACTTTGCATGATGGAGGATTCCCAGTCGGTGAGTGGCTTTCGAGCCAGGTTGGAAAGGTGGCTTTCCCAAGAAAGATCATGGCAGATAGTGAGACCCAGAAGTTTGAATGAAAGGACTTCTTCAAGAGGATTGTTGAGAAAGTGCAGTAGATTGGGAGTGGGGGGTTCCAGATGGTCCTTTCGGAGAGACATAGTGAGATTTGTCAGGATTGAAAGACATGTTCCACGTGTTGAACCATCTTGTGATTTTATCCAGATCTGCAAAGAGTGAAGAGGCTGCTGCTTGCCAATCTGAGGGATGACAGATGGTAGGCAGAGGGTGGAGTCATCAGCAAAGAGATAAAGAGGATTTTCTAGAGAGAGAGTTCGAGAGATCATTGATGAAAACCAGAAAAAGAATAAGGCCCAGAACACTACCTTGAGAAACTCCAGTCTGGACAGGAAGAGGGGATGAAAGAACTCCATCAAGGGCCACACGTTGGCTGCGACAGGAGAGGAAGACTGTGAGCCATGAGTGGAGATGTCCTTGGATACTATAGGAAGAGAGTTTGGTGAGCAGGGCAGGGTGCCAGACCATGTCAAAAGCACACGATATGTCTAGGGATATGGCTCTGATTTAATGTATGACATTCAGGACCTCCATCCATTGTTGGGAGAGCAGAAGCAGCATATCCAGAATAGAGCGACCTGGTCTGAATCCAAATTGATGATCGTATATCAAGCCATTGGAGAAGAGGAAGGATTTAATGTCTGAAGCGATGATGGATTCCATAACTTTGCTGATGATTGGGAGAAGGCTGATTGGTCTGTAGTTGCAGGGATCTGTTTTTTCACCTTTTATGCAGAGCGGTAATGTTTGCTGATTTCCAAGCAGATGGCAGATGGCCTTGAGCAAATGAGAGGGTGAATAGAACAGAGAGAGGGTGAGCAAGAGCAGGGGAGCAGGTTTTTAGGACACGTGGGCTGATGCTATCTGGACCAGTTTTGGAAATTTTATCTCTCCATAAAACTCAATATCATGAAAATTGGAGGAAGATTATTGAAGGAGGAGGAGATTGGGACCATACTATATGCAGAGCGTTGGTGCTGCTTAAGCAGTCTCCTTGGCTATTGGGAGCAATCCTGGATGGGTCGCCACTCCGACACATTATACCAGCATGCTGGTACTCATTTTGCCAACCTTGGAAGGATGACAGGCCGAGTTAACCCCACCTGGTATTAATTCAATAGCTGAGCGGGATTTGAACTCAGGACCGTAGGATCCAAAGCCCGCCACCCTAACCATAAAGCCAACACCAGGCGTTATTAAAGATTGTGATGAAAAATGTGTTTTTGTTAATTAGGTCGTAATCTGACAAATGTAGGTCAAGGACATTAATCAAATATCAGGTGCACAATGACAATGCAGGTCCACGATTGTGGTGGGTTCCTCCTCGTGGGCTTATCGACAAACTGGGTTAAAAAGCAATCCTGCTCGAAATCAAATGTTTTCCACATTATCAGATTTAAGATGATTTTCTCCTCTTCGCAAAGATTTTGGTTTGTTGCAAAATTAAGTTGCAAGTGAGGGATTCGACACGGCAACCATATTTAGCGATGCTTCAACACGCGAATCGCGTTCAGTCGAAGTGAGCATGCTTCTGGGTTCTTTTGTTTGGAACCAGTCAAGCGATCGTCATGGCAACGTGGCGTCTTTACTTTGGCTCCATTGTGCATGGGCGTACTGTTGAGCAAATCACATCCGCCCCAAATGCATGGCCTGATCACCAAAGCTGCCATGACACCTTCACCTTTCCTGGACCTGAACCAGTTTCAGACGAGAGGGAACACCAGACAGGACATCTTCATGCTGTCTAACCACTAAGTTTGACAACACCGGCCCCCAGCGGTGGTACTAAATTCTATCTCTGAGTACCTCTTTTCTCCCCTCCCCAGGAAAGTAACAGTATAAACATCATATTGGGTTTTTGCTAGTTATGATGAGGTATAAACATATGAAGTTTTGTTTTTGTTATGGTGAAGTTTTGTTGGGATGGTGAGCTGTGAACATGCAGGGTCTTAGTTGGAATGGTGAGCTGTGAACACGCAGGGTCTTACTTGAGATGTTGAGGTATGAACATCATTTGAGGTTTTTGTTGGTATGGTGAGGTATGAATATCATATGAGGTCTTTGTTGGGATGGTGAGCTGTGAACATGCAGTGTCTTAGTTGGTATGGTGAGGCATGAACATCATATGAGGTTTTTGTTGTGGTATGAATATAATAAAGGGTTTTTGTTGGTATGGTGATGTCTGAATTTTATGAGGTTTTTGTTGGTATGGTGAGGTATCAATATAATATGAGGTTTTTGTTGGTATGGTGAGGTATCAATATAATATGAGGTTTTTGTTGGTTTAGTGGGGTACGAACATATGAGGTTTTTGTTGGTATCGTGGGGTATGAATATAATATGGGGTTTTTTGTTGGTATGGTGGGGTATGAATATAATAAAGGGTTTTTGTTGGTATGGTGGGATATCAATATAATATGTGGTTTTTGTTTGTATGGTGAGGTATGAACATTATATGAGGTTTTTGTTGATATGGTGAGGTATCAATATAATATGAGGTTTTTGTTGGTTTAGTGGGGTACGAACATATGAGGTTTTTGTTGGTATTGTGGGGTATGAATATAATATGGGGTTTTTTGTTGTTATGGTGGGGTATGAATATAATAAAGGGTTTTTGTTGGTATGGTGGGATATCAATATAATATGAGGTTTTTGTTGGTATGGTGGGATATGAAAATAATATGAGGTTTTTGTTGTTATGGTGGGGTATGAATATAATAAAGGGTCTTTGTTGGTATGGTGAGGTATGAATATAATGAGGTTTTTGTTGGTATGGTGAGCTGTGAGCATGCAGTGTCTAAGTTGGTATGGTGGGGTATGAACATAATAAAGGGTTTTTGTTTAGTATGGTGGGATATCAATATAATATGTGGTTTTTGTTTGTATGGTGAGGTATGAACATCATATGAGGTTTTTGTTGGTTTCATGAGGTATCAATATAATATGTGGTTTTTGTTTGTATGGTGAGGTATGAACATTATATGAGGTTTTTGTTGGTATCATGAGGTATCAATGTAATATGGGTTTTTTGTTGGTATGGTGGGGTATGAATATAATCAAGGGTTTTTGTTGGTATGGTGAGGTATGAATATATTAAAAGCTTTTTGTTGGTATGGTGAGGTATGAATATAATATGAGATTTTTGTTGGTATGGTGGGGTATGAATACAATATGAGGTTTTTGTTGTTATGGTGGGGTATGAATAGAATAAAGGGTCTTTGTTGGTATGGTGAGGTATGAATATAATGAGGTTTTTGTTGGTATGGTGAGCTGTGAGCATGCAGTGTCTAAGTTGGTATGGTTGGGCATGAACATAATAAAGGGTTTTTGTTTAGTATGGTGGGATATCAATATAATATGTGGTTTTTGTTTGTATGGTGAGGTATGAACATCATATGAGGTTTTTGTTGGTATCATGAGGTATCAATGTAATATGGGGTTTTTGTTGGTATGGTGGGGAATGAATATAATAAAGGGTTTTTGTTGGTATGGTGAGCTGTAAACATGCAAGGTGTTAATTAGTTGTGATGGTGGGCTGTGAACATGCAATGTATTAATTAGTTGTGATGGTGAGCTGTGAACATGCAAAGTGTTCATTAGTTGTGATGGTGAGCTGTAAACATGCAATGTGTTAATTAGTTGTGATGGTGAGCTGTGAACATGCAAGGTGTTCATTGGTTGTGATGGTGAGCTGTGAACATGCAAAGTGTTTGTTAGTTGTGAGGGTGAGCTGTGAACATGCAAGGTGTTAATTAGTTGTGTTGGTGAGCTGTGAACATGCAAGGTGTTAATTAGTTGTAATGGTGAGCTGTGAACATGCAAGGTGTTAATTAGTTGTGATGGTGAGCTGTTAACATGCAAAGTGTTAATTAGTTGTGATGGTGAGCTGTGAACATGCAAGGTGTTAATTAGTTGTGATGGTGAGATGTGAAGATAAAAGGTGTAAATTCGTTGTGATTGTGAGCTGTGAACATGCAAGGTGTTAATTAGTTGTGATGGTGAGCTGTGAACATGCAAGGTGTTAATTGGTTGTGATCCTGAGCTGTGAACATGCAAAGTGTTCGTTAGTTGTGATGGTGAGCTGTGAACATGCAAGGTGTTAATTAGTTGTGATGGTGAGCTGTGAACATGCAAGGTGTTAATTAGTTGTGATGGTGAGCTGTGAACATGCAAAGAGTTCATTTGTTGTGATGGTGAGCTGTGAACATGCAAGGTGTTAATTAGTTGTGATGGTGAGCTGTGAACATGCAAGGTGTTAATTAGTTGTGATGGTGAGCTGTGAACATGCAAGGTGTTAATTAGTTGTGATGGTGAGCTGTGAACATGCAAAGTGTTCGTTAGTTGTGATGGTGAGCTGTGAACATGCAAGGTGTTAATTAGTTGTGATGGTGAGCTGTGAACATGCAAAGTGTTCGTTAGTTGTGATGGTGAGCTGTGAACATGCAAGGTGTTAATTAGTTGTGATGGTGAGCTGTGAACATGCAAAGTGTTCGTTAGTTGTGATGGTGAGCTGTGAACATGCAAGGTGTTAATTTGTTGTGATGGTGAGCTGTGAACATGCAAGGTGTTAATTTGTTGTGATGGTGAGCTGTGAACATGCAAAGTGTTCATTTGTTGTGATGGTGAGCTGTGAACATGCAAGGTGTTAATTAGTTGTGATGGTGAGCTGTGAACATGCAAGGTGTTAATTAGTTGTGATGGTGAGCTGTGAACATGCAAGGTGTTAATTAGTTGTGATGGTGAGCTGTGAACATGCAAAGTGTTCGTGAGTTGTGATGGTGAGCTGTGAACATAAAAGGTGTTAATTAGTTGTGATGGTGAGCTGTGAACATGCAAAGTGTTCATTTGTTGTGATGGTGAGCTGTGAACATGCAAGGCGTTAATTAGTTGTGATGGTGAGCTGTGAACATGCAAGGTGTTAATGAGTTGTGATGGTGAGCTGTGAACATAAAAGGTGTAAATTCGTTGTGATGATGAGCTGTGAACATGCAAGATGTTAATTAGTTGTGATGGTGAGCTATGAACTTGCAAAGTGTTCGTGAGTTGTGATGGTGAGCTGTGAACATAAAAGGTGTAAATTCGTTGTGATGGTGAGCTGTGAACATGCAAGATGTTAATTAGTTGTGATGGTGAGCTGTGAACATGCAAGGTGTTAATTAGTTGTGATGGTGAGCTGTGAACATGCAAGGTGTTAATTAGTTGTGATGGTGAGTTGTGAACATGCAAAGTGTTCGTTAGTTGTGATGGTGAGCTGTGAACATGCAAGGTGTTAATTAGTTGTGATGGTGAGCTGTGAACATGCAAGGTGTTAATTAGTTGTGATGGTGAGCTGTGAACATGCAAAGTGTTCGTTAGTTGTGATGGTGAGCTGTGAACATGCAAGGTGTTAATTAGTTGTGATGGTGAGTTGTGAACATTGAAAGTGTTCATTCGTTGTGATGGTGAGCTGTGAACATGCAAGGTGTTTAGTTGCGATGGTGATGTGTGAACATCATGTAGTATTTTGAGGGATGGTGAGCTGTGAACATGCAAGGTGTTAATTAGTTGTGATGGTGAGCAGTGAACATGCAAAGTGTTCATTTGTTGTGATGGTGAGCTGTGAACATGCAAGGCGTTAATTAGTTGTGATGGTGAGCTGTGAACATGCAAGGTGTTAATGAGTTGTGATGGTGAGCTGTGAACATAAAAGGTGTAAATTCGTTGTGATGGTGAGCTGTGAACATGCAAGATGTTAATTAGTTGTGATGGTGAGCTGTGAACTTGCAAAGTGTTCGTGAGTTGTGATGGTGAGCTGTGAACATAAAAGGTGTAAATTCGTTGTGATGGTGAGCTGTGAACATGCAAGATGTTAACTAGTTGTGATGGTGAGCTGTGAACATGCAAGGTGTTAATTAGTTGTGATGGTGAGCTGTGAACATGCAAGGTGTTAATTAGTTGTGATGGTGAGTTGTGAACATGCAAAGTGTTCGTTAGTTGTGATGGTGAGCTGTGAACATGCAAGGTGTTAATGAGTTGTGATGGTGAGCTGTGAACATGCAAGGTGTTAATTAGTTGTGATGGTGAGCTGTGAACATGCAAAGTGTTCGTTAGTTGTGATGGTGAGCTGTGAACATGCAAGGTGTTAATTAGTTGTGATGGTGAGTTGTGAACATTGAAAGTGTTCATTCGTTGTGATGGTGAGCTGTGAACATGCAAGGTGTTTAGTTGCGATGGTGATGTGTGAACATCATGTAGTATTTTGAGGGATGGTGAGCTGTGAACATGCAAGGTGTTAATTAGTTGTGATGGTGAGCAGTGAACATGCAAAGTGTTCATTTGTTGTGATGGTGAGCTGTGAACATGCAAGGCGTTAATTAGTTGTGATGGTGAGCTGTGAACATGCAAGGTGTTAATGAGTTGTGATGGTGAGCTGTGAACATAAAAGGTGTAAATTCGTTGTGATGGTGAGCTGTGAACATGCAAGATGTTAATTAGTTGTGATGGTGAGCTGTGAACATGCAAGGTGTTAATTAGTTGTGATGGTGAGCTGTGAACATGCAAGGTGTTAATTAGTTGTGATGGTGAGTTGTGAACATGCAAAGTGTTCGTTAGTTGTGATGGTGAGCTGTGAACATGCAAGGTGTTAATTAGTGTGATGGTGAGCTGTGAACATGCAAGGTGTTAATTAGTTGTGATGGTGAGCTGTGAACATGCAAAGTGTTCGTTAGTTGTGATGGTGAGCTGTGAACATGCAAGGTGTTAATTAGTGTGATGGTGAGCTGTGAACATGCAAGGTGTTAATTAGTTGTGATGGTGAGCTGTGAACATGCAAAGTGTTCATTTGTTGTGATGGTGAGCTGTGAACATGCAAGGCGTTAATTAGTTGTGATGGTGAGCTGTGAACATGCAAGGTGTTAATGAGTTGTGATGGTGAGCTGTGAACATAAAAGGTGTAAATTCGTTGTGATGATGAGCTGTGAACATGCAAGATGTTAATTAGTTGTGATGGTGAGCTGTGAACTTGCAAAGTGTTCGTGAGTTGTGATGGTGAGCTGTGAACATAAAAGGTGTAAATTCGTTGTGATGGTGAGCTGTGAACATAAAAGGTGTAAATTCGTTGTGATGGTGAGCTGTGAACATGCAAGATGTTAATTAGTTGTGATGGTGAGCTGTGAACATGCAAGGTGTTAATTAGTTGTGATGGTGAGCTGTGAACATGCAAAGTGTTAATTAGTTGTGATGGCGAGTTGTGAACATGCAAGGTGTTAATTAGTTGTGATGGTGAGCTGTGAACATGCAAGGTGTTAATTAGTTGTGATGGTGAGCTGTGAACATGCAAAGTGTTCGTTAGTTGTGATGGTGAGCTGTGAACATGCAAGGTGTTAATTAGTTGTGATGGTGAGTTGTGAACATTGAAAGTGTTCATTCGTTGTGATGGTGAGCTGTGAACATGCAAGGTGTTTAGTTGCGATGGTGATGTGTGAACATCATGTAGTATTTTGAGGGATGGTGAGCTGTGAACATGCAAGGTGTTAATTAGTTGTGATGGCGAGCAGTGAACATGCAAAGTGTTCATTTGTTGTGATGGTGAGCTGTGAACATGCAAGGCGTTAATTAGTTGTGATGGTGAGCTGTGAACATGCAAGGTGTTAATGAGTTGTGATGGTGAGCTGTGAACATAAAAGGTGTAAATTCGTTGTGATGATGAGCTGTGAACATGCAAGATGTTAATTAGTTGTGATGGTGAGCTGTGAACTTGCAAAGTGTTCGTGAGTTGTGATGGTGAGCTGTGAACATAAAAGGTGTAAATTCGTTGTGATGGTGAGCTGTGAACATTGAAAGTGTTCATTCGTTGTGATGGTGAGCTGTGAACATGCAAGGTGTTTAGTTGTGATGGTGATGTGTGAACATCATGTAGTATTTTGAGGGATGGTGAGCTGTGAACATGCAAGGTGTTAATTAGTTGTGATGGTGAGCTGTGAACATGCAAAGTGTTCATTAGTTGTGATGGTGAGCTGTGAACATGTAAGGTGTTAAGTAGTTGTGATGGTGAGCTGTGAACATCATGTAGTATTTTGAGGGATGGTGATGTGTTGTGATCAAATTGTTTTTTTCTCTCACTTTGTTTGCATTTCTCTTGCCTTCTTTATAACCTTCTGATCGTACGTCCACGCAAAGATCATACGATATACTTATAAGTTTGTAATCACAATAAATCGCTTGAAACAAGGTAAAGTGCATCTGCATAAAATCAATCGAAGAATGACAACCTCGTTAATTATTATTAATTATCTTGGAAAATTAATTATCCATGAGTTAATTATCTTGGAAAATGTGAAGACGAAGAACAATTTAAGATGTAGATGTAGATGTGTGTCCCACATTGAAGAGGAATCCTCTCTCCCCCACACATTCCTCAACAACGGTATAAACAACGCCAAATCGGAACCATGACAGCGATGTTGGCATCGGTACAGCATCGTTGTTGGCTGAAGTGGAAAGTTATATGAAGGCTTGAATGAGATAGTCTGGAAATAACATTGACCTCTGAGCTGGGGAACATGAATTGTGAACTTGACAGCACTAAATCGTGACGTTGGTCCGAGTATGTATTTGGTTATTCCGAGAACAAGCCAGGATTTAAAATGTCGTTTTTCTTTAAGGCGATTGAGGCTAATGAAGGAACTTGATTGACTTCTTAGGTTGAAAGGTATTAGGTTGAAAAAGGGGAATTATCAAACAAATCAACAAGAGGTTTCATTTCGTGGAGAGCTTGTGTACACATATATATATATATATATATATATATATATATATATATATATATATATATATATATATATATATATATATATATATATATATATATATATATATATATATGCATGATCAGCAGGGTATTCGAAAAAGACCCAGCCAACTTTGGTTGTTAATATATTTCGAACCACAAATGATACGACGATACCCTTTGGTTTATATGATACAGAAACTCATAACGTTTTGTGCACACCATCAATACACTTCAATGTGAGCTCCGTCCGTCGTGTGCAGGACATCAAGGCGGTACATGAGTTCTTGCCATGTTCGGCTCAGCATGTTTGCATCCACCAGTGCACAAGCAGCTGTGATCAGAGAACGAAGATCCTGCAGGTTTGCCACCTTGGTGTTGTACACATCTTTGGACAAACCTCCACAGAAAAAAACATCAAGGGGGGTTATGTCTGGTGATCATGGGGGTCAGGCGGTTGGTCCGTCTCAGCCAATCCAGCGAGCTGGAAAATTTTCATTCGGGACGGCTCGAACGACAAAGGCCCAATGAGGGGAAGCGCCGTTCTGTTGAAAAATGATATCAGGTTGCAGGTCTTCAATCTGTGGAAGGTGAATCCTTGCAACATATTAATGTAAATGGTTGAGGTCGCTGTATCCTCCACAAAGAAAAATCGACCCACCAAGTGGTCAAGGAGAAGGCCACACCACACATTGACCTTTGGACTATCGCGTGTGTGTTCAATGAGAACGTGGGGGTTTTCAGAGCCCCAGATACTCACATTGTGCCGGTTGACCTTCCCCGATACATGAAAGCAAGCTTCGTCTGTGAAGATGACCTTTTTCAGGTAATCTTCCTCATCCTCAATGTGACTGAGAATTTCCAAGGCAAACACCTTGCATTTGGGTCCATGATTTGGTTTGAGTTCTTGCAGAATCTGCATCTTATCGGCATAAAGTTTCAGTCTTTTATGCAAAATCCTGCGAACAGTGGTGGTTGGTAGTCCCAATTCTCTGGATGTGTGTCAAATTGATTTTCTGGGACTTTCTTGAAATGATCCACACACTGTTCAACGTCTGCTGCACTTGTGCTTGGCCAACCGGTACTTTTTTGGTTCTGACAACTTCCAGTCTCCTTAAACCCCGTGTAACTCTCTCTGATACTCGTCTACTATGGCGGATTCCATTCCATACCTTGTACAGAATTTACGCTGAACTTGTGTATCGGATCTCGTCTCGATGAACCATTTGACGCACTGATCATTCTCCTGTGGAGTCGCCACCAGACCTGAAAATAAATGAAACTTTCTGAGTTTCTGTATCATATAAAACAAAGGGTATTGTTGTATTGTTTGTGGTACTAAATATATTAACAACCAAAGTTGTCCAGGTGTTTTTTGGAACACCCATACTAGGGGAAAAAGTTACAACACTTCAACAACTATGAGATGAAGTATTTCCAAATGTTGCACATAACATCCATGACCACAATTGGCTGTGGCAAAGAGCCATCTGAGCACCAAAAATGATGCAGCCAATTTCACAAACAGAGACCTTCTTGCGCAGTTACCTGGCACTATGCAAATGTACGAGTTGGTTGACACTGTACCAGACACAAATGAAGCAGTCCACGACCCCACAGAATTTCTTAACTCTCTGGAACCACCAGATGTGCCTCCTCACACTCTGGAGCTCAAGATTGGTGCACCCATTACGCTTCTCAGGAATGTGGACCCACTCACACTCTGCAATGGAACATGTTTGGCTGTCAAGAAGCTTATGCCATATGTCATTGAAGCCACAATCATGACTGGCCATGCAGCAGAGCAGGATGTTTTCATTCCACACATTCCAATCATCCCATCTGACTTGCCATTCCAATTTAGAAGGCTCCAGTTCCCTGTCTGCCTCAGTTTTGCCATGAGCATCAACAAGGCACAAGGACAATCGCTCAAAGTTGTTGGCCTCAACCTGCAAAACCTATGCTTTTCTCATGGCCAACTCTATGTTGGCTGTTCCAGAGTTGGCAATGGCAAAAACCTTTTCATCTTGCCTCCACATGGAGAAACATGCAACATTGTCTATCCTGAAGCTCTATGTAAAAAAGTGTGACACTGTGATAAATTGTGATAAGAAAAATGTGATGTGAAATCCTCAGTGCTGAAGAAGATACAATGCTGAAGGATAAGAAAGAAACAGGAAAGAGAAGAAAGGCAGAAGGAGGAAGACAGAAGAACAATGAAATAAACCAATGTCACCCGCAGGGTGACCCGTATCTTGCCAAAAGGTGACCATGTGTGACTTCTTTAAGGTCACACTGAGGTGAACAGAGCTGCTATCCACCAGGAGCGACTCCTTGAGGAATATCTGCCTACGAGAGATTCCAATGAGAATTATTCTACAGAGTAACCATGAAAAATATGCGTTTGCCTCATAACATCACCAAATGATGTCATAATGTCTCAAGCTTGACATATCTAAAAAGCACTCATCGAGGTGTTCAATTTGAGGTACTACACGATATGGTTCCTAAAACTTGAAAATTTGACCTTGGGGTCAAATATGTTTGACCTTCGGCGCTAACCATGAAGGTCAAGGCCAATCGCCACCAAAAATTAATCAGCTGAGCGGCAGACCATGAACTATATTCCCATGAAGTTTGAAGACGATCCGATCCAAATTACTCAAAAAATAAGGGTCTCGTCGACTCCCCTGATTTGCGACAAAGTGACCTTGACCTTTGACCTTCAAAATTTTATGCGCTGAAAGGGACCTCTATAGGCCTCTGATATGCGAAGTTACAAAAATTTCCAATGATAACTGTGCTCTGCAGAATTTTTTATACGTTATTACAGACAAACAAAAAAAATTAAAAAAAAAACAAAAAAAAAAACATACAAGCTGACTAACATATCTTGCAAAAACTTCGTTTTGGCAAGATAAAAATGATAACAAAGAAGAAAGGAAGAAGGAGAGGCAGATAGAAGAAGGAAGATACAAGAAGTAGAAACGCAGGACAGGAAGATAGAAGTACACAAAGAAGACAAAAAAAGAGGAATAACCAAAATCCAGAGCAGCAGAAACTCTGCAACATCAAGAAGGAAACATGGCAACAATGACTGCATTTTGCAATGACCTGCGATCTCCCAGTTACTGTGTTATACTTCAGTTGATCGTCCATACTATCTGGTTCAGGAAGACACAGTTCAAACCTATGAAACCTTTGTCACCCCTGTGTGAAGTGGACAATCGCCGTAAAATACAAAACACACAGGAGACAGTGCTCTGTGTTGAGGCGTGGCGGTGATGGTCATGTTTAATTCCCTCAACCAATCAAAGATCCCCAGGGGGTTACACATGGCAAGGTAAGCTTTGGTCTTATTTGCTCTCTTGCACCTGTCTTTCTCTTTCTCTCTTTTCTCTCCCCCCCCCCCTTCTCCCCTCTCTCTCCCCTCTCTCCCCTCTCTCCCCTCTCTCCCCTCTCTCCCCTCTCTCCCCTCTCTCTCCTCTCTCTCCTCTCTCTCCTCTCTCTCTTCTCTCTTCTCTCTCTCTCTCTCTCCTCTCTCTCCTCTCTCTCCTCTCTCTCCTCTCTCTCCTCTCTCTCCTCTCTCTCCTCTCTCTCCTCTCTCTCCTCTCTCTCCTCTCTCTCCTCTCTCTCCTCTCTCTCCTCTCTCTCCCCTCTCTCTCAGTATTCCCATCAGCAAAGTGACGGGTGGCATTTGCTGGTTTAAAAGATGCAATCCAGAGTCATGTAATATGGCTGCATGAAGGAGAGAATGTTCCGAAAATTTTTTTTTGCAAAAATTGTTATTTTACCATATAGAAAACTGTAATTTAGGTAAAATTAATACGTTTTGGGGAGGTTAAGGGTTCCAGGCTTCAAAATAATTCATCCTTGGGGCTCTGGAGCTAAAATAAAAAAGTATGACCGAAACTACAACTCCACCAAATTTGGTGCATTTATCACAAAGTGAACGATTTTTAGCATATGTACTCCACTAATTAGTCAAAAGTTTGGAGGGATTTCAAGTAGAAAAGCAAAAAAATTTAAAAAGCCATTTTTGCTAAAGTAGTAAATAGACGACTCCTAAATAAATGGAGTAGACCCCTGTTTTGTGTAATTATGTTAAGCAATGCGATAATTCGTATCTACATGAAATGATGGGAGAAGATGGGGATCTTAACCACTGATATAAACACAATGGGTGGTACAGCTAGAGTGTGGTGGGTATAGTGGGGGTACACATTGGATACACAGACTGGTGAACTGAACCCACCCCAGCTCTATCTATGCTGTTTCTATATCATTCTTTCATGTCATGTTACCACTTAGCATGGAAGAAAAGACATCCGAGACATTCGGATTCCGAGTCAATCCTTTATTCAATCATGCCGGTTTTGTATGATGCCGCTGCAACCATATTATTAGCTATGACTCCTTTATGACGTAACTTGTGACATGAGTCATGTATATGGTGCCCCTGGTGACTCTCCAAAACGCCAGAAAAAACAAAAATAGATTCACAACTCGGTTATTAGGGCTTACTTATAAGTGTTACAGCTGTCACCATTCCCACACACCCACACACCTGTTGGCAACCCCTTCCTCCCCCCTCATCCTCCTACACAATCACCTCATTCCCACGTGCAGTGACCTCAGCACATGGAATAGTGCATGGAATAGCAAGGATCGAGTCAGGCAGATATTTAAAGAGTTATGAACCTACAAATACAGTCATTCCTCCTCCCTTCCCTGGGGCACATCGATTGGGTAAATGGGGAGGGAGTGCAGTCTTCCCCTTGGCCATCATCCAGAGTGTAATGTCTACAAATAAACCCTCTGCCCCCATACTTATTTTTACATTATGGTGATTTTTGCTACCTTACAGACAACATGGGACGCCACCCCCACACCCCAGCTTGAGAAAACCATACCCCAACCTTTCAGCAAACCTCACCCCCACATTGGTTGCAATATCCTGAGTTTGGTGTTCGGAGGTTGAATGAGGTCTTCCGATGATCTAAATCTAAGGTCTTCATTTTGGTCTTGTTTAAGAAATCATGGTATCGTTTAACTCGCTTTTTGAAGTCGTCGACCTCCCACTACTTGTTTATAATGGACCCTTAAGGGGATACATCTTGTAAAGATTGCACAACTCCTGAATTATATTTGAAAAAGTTTTTCAGCAAAACCTTTCTCTTTTGTTTTTAAACGTTTCTGCAAAAAAACGACAAAACACGAGGGAGTTATATAATTTTACACCAGTGAAGTGCCCTGCATGATGTCAATCTTAATGAGTTTCAACAAAATAAAACGACGATGCACACACAGCAGAGTGTTTTGGATTTCGTATTGCCATACAAATGGCAATCTACAGGTGTGTGGACACTTTTAGAAGAAGGAAGGAAATAATCAGGGGGGATAATGAAACAAAATCTCCCCAAGGAGGAAAGGAAAACAAATTAACTACCACAAACCGATATCAGCTTGCTTCCAATCATCAGTGAGGTCATGGAATCTATCATTGCAGTTGACATCAAATCCTTTCTTTTCTCCAACGGCCTCATCTCAGATCATCAGTTCGATTTCAGATTCAGTCATTCTATCCTGGACATGCTGCTTCTGTTGAATGAATGGATGTTGAAACAATGAATGGATGCCCTCAAACTCAGACATGAGATCAGAGCCATCTCTCTGGACATATCTCGAGCATTACATAGTCTGGTATCCCGCCATGCTCTCCAAACTCTCTGCTTATGGTGTCCAAGACAATCTCCTCTCATGGACCACTGCATTTGTGACCTGCAACACCCAGAATGATCCCATTCCCAAGCATTGCCCTTTTCCAGGTTACCATGTTGTGATTTTCTCCCCCTCTTTTCATTTGTTAGTTGTCAGTTGGTTTGTTCCTTTTCTATTCCAAACCCACTTTACTTTCCCCTTACTCTTCCTCTTTTTTCCGCGTTTCATTCACCTTGTGTGTAGCTTCTTTTCCCCCATGGAAAAGTGTGTAGCTTCCCCCATGTGTGTAGCTTTTTTTCCTCCATTCCCCCATGTCCTTCTCCCCCTCCCTTTGATCTCTCTCACTTCGACTCTGCTATTTGTGTTCCCCCTTTCCATTTTGTTTTTCTCCATAAAAGCATCAAACTTACCACACATGTTCAGAACAAAATATCAAATGATTTTAAATATTGAGGCCTCTGGAAAAAATAAAAGTAAAAAAAAATCACATGTGGCTATTTTCCAAGATGGTCACCAAAAATAAGAAAAATAATACACCCTGATGGATATGACACCAAAAACCACACATTTATAATTGAGAATAATACAGATTTCTACTTGAGAGTAGTTCAGTTTACAGACAGTAAACCATTAAATATCGCAGGGTTTAGGTTCCTGGAAAATGAGTAAGAATTAATAAAACCCTGAATGCTAAAACTAAGGGCCTATGGGAAAAAGGGGGTTAGGTTTCTGGAATTTGAGGAAATGAAAAGGAATGAGAGCGGCAGCCAAAAATAAATATACAACAATTGAAAAAAACATGTAAAAAAGAAAGGCTTTATGATGAAGTCTCTTGCAGCATTGAAGCATGAAGCAAATTAAATGTTCAGAAGCGGATTAAATGTTCAGAAGCGGATTGAACATTCAGAAGGAGATTGAATGATTAAACATTCAGAAGGGTATTAAACGTTCGGAAGCAGATTGAATGATTTAACATTCAGAAGCGGATTAAACGTTCAGAAGCAGATTGAATGATTTAACATTCAGAAGCGGATTAAACGTTCAGAAGCAAATTAAAGGTTCAGAGGCAGATTGAAGGTTCAGAAGCGGATTGAACAATTAAACATTCAGAAGCGGATTGAAGGATTAAACATTCAGAAGCAGGTTAAACATTCAGAAGCGGATTAAACGTTCAGAGGCAGATTAAAGGTTCAGAAGCGGATTAAACATTCAAAAGCGGATTAAATGGTCAGAAGCCAATGAAACGATTAAACATTCAGAAGCAGCTTATCAGAAGCAGATTAAACGATTAAGCATTCAGAAGCGGATTAAACATTTAGAAGTAGATTGAATGATTAAACATTCAGAAGCAGATTAAATGTTCAGATGGAGATTGAATGATTAAACATTCAGAAGCGGATGAAACGTTCAGAAGCATATTGTTGTGGTTGAGGAAATTCGCAAACCACCATTCAGGTCCCGTAGGTGAGACATCTCTGTAAGTATATGTGTAGTTAGCCCAAACCCGTTGTTTAGAGGGAATAAATGTGATTCATTCGGGCTGCGACCCTTCAAGATAGCCGTTTTTCTGTTCTATCTTTATTTTGAACCAACCACGTCTCAACCGCCATCACACAACAACCACCAACCGCAACGCCGCTTCACAACAGCTTCACAACAACAACAATGCCAACAGCCACGACCTTTACCGTCACAACTCGCTCTCGCAATCATCGCATCACCGCCATTCCAAGCGTCACCGTGGCCAGGGACCACCACAATAAACCCTCCACCACCTTCACCTCTCCTCCTTCTGCAGCCATTCCCGCACCGCTTGTGGGCACCGATCCTGGACTCGTACAGGGCGCACGCTGAGCCGCGGGTACAAAGAGCGGCCTTTCCGAGGGGAAGTCGGATCAGGAATGATTCACGCCCACTTCCGATCCGTCCAATCATTAAGCGCGGGGCGATTTGGCCCCGCCTCCAGGCGCGTCGGAGTTGAATCGATATATGCAGATTCGCGGATCAGGAATGATTCACGCCCACTTTTCCTCCGTCCAATGGGCGAGCGTGGCTCCGCCCCCGAGCCGATCCTGATCCGAAAATCTGCATATGGTTCCTCCTGTCGCACTATAAAACGCCGAGCGCGGGGCGAATTGAGTCAGTTGAGAGTTTCTATTTCGGGCTCGGGCGAGTTGGAGAGGTGTGGCAGTGGCAGTGGCAGTGGCAGCGAGAGAGTTTCTGTTTCGGGCTCGAGTTGGAGAGGTGTGGCGGCGGCAGTCAAGACGGGTCTGGAGGGGAGTCGGTCTGTCGGGGTTCGGAGTCTGTCGGGGAGCTGCAGAGAGGAGAAGCCGGGAACGCGGTCGAGAGCGCAGTGGAGTCGCCCGTCGCGGGACCCAAGCAAGCCAGCTATCCTCTTTCCCCAGAGCATCAACAACCCCCCGTGTTTCCCCCCCGCACTGAGATAGTGCGAAAAGGGGGGCCCCGTTCCCACCCCATTCCAGGCAGTGCCAGCGAGGCCCGCGGAGGAGCGCGGAGTCGGGGCACCGCCGCCATTTTGCGGCTCATCACCAGACGGGTAGGCTCGACGCGGTCTCGGCCCCAGGCCCGTCTGCCCCTTTGTAGTTGAGGGTGGCCGCTTTTTCTTTTGCTTTGGAGTATATGTGTTGTCGGCGCCGTCTGTAAAGTAAAACTGTGTAAGTGTTGCCGTGTGCTCGCGTAGTCGGTAGTAGATCTGCATTGTTTCTTTTGTTACATTTGCTTTTGGTGCATAATTGTTGTGTTCTTTTTGTTACATTTGCTTTTGGTGCATAATTGTTGTGTTCTTTTTGTTACATTTGCTTTTGGTGCATAATTGTTGTAATTGTATATGTGTGCTTTCCGTTTGCCACGGAATAAATGTGCTTCATGTTGAACTGTTTTTCCCGTTTCGCTTCGTCTTTTCTTTAATTGAATCTCCATCTTACTTCACGTAAAGGGTTGGTCGTGGGCTAAATACGCCCAATAATTAATCGGAACCGTCGAGGTTGACGATAACACCGCTCGGTTATCCCGATAGTATGGAACGGGTCGCTTAAAGTGGCCCGTGTCCGAAGTCGACCTGCGGCGAGCGATCGCCCGGTCTACCCTCCGTGTGGGTACTTAGGTAGGTCGAATTTGGCGAGCAACCCTATCCCACGCGGGGGGCCGATTGGCACGATCGTGGTGAGGCCGAAAGGCCCACCCGTGACTAGTTCCCGGCGTTAGTCCGAGAGGGTCACGACGGAATTGTCCGTCCGGTGGGCGACGTGCCGCGATTCGAGTTACGTGGCCGCTCGCACGCCGGCGGGCGCGAATTCGCAACACTGGTGTCAGGAGTGGGATACAAACTCATTCCCTTCCTCGCGGCACTGGTGTTGGAGAACGGGAAAACGGGCTCTCCTGTCTCCAGCTAAATTCACGGGAATCGGTCCAGGGGTGAGAGGAGCGACCCCCGATTCCCTCCAAATTACGAGCGATTTAAATTAACCCTTTACGAGAAATAAGATGGCGTCTCAAGGCGAGCGGGAGCCGGGGGTATTAGGTATGTGTCGTCATGTAGGATCCATGGCCCAGGTCGGT
Organism: Eptatretus burgeri; assembly: GCF_056783735.1. Lineage (NCBI taxonomy): Eukaryota > Metazoa > Chordata > Myxini > Myxiniformes > Myxinidae > Eptatretus > Eptatretus burgeri. The sequence continues at coordinate 85,131,154 of NC_140964.1, read as the reverse complement.
TCTTTTTATTATTATAACCCCACCACTAACTGCGGTCAGTGGGAGCGGCTTGAGCACGAACTTTGCCGGCAAACGGAGTCGCACAATGGCAGCGCGATCGTATCTCAGCGCAGTACGGAGCGGGCTAATATTAAAGGCACAGCACGAGGCGTGAGCTCCCAGTCACCGGTTCAAGGCACGTGGTCACGGCATGTGCCATGGCAGGCGTGGCAGATGACTATGCGAGCATTGGCAGGCTTCAGGCACAATTGGGGGATGTCTTGGAAAAGGTGAAGCATTATGAAGAATATATCGAGGAGGTGCAAAGAGGAGTGGACGAGTCACAACGGCACGCAGACGAGCTTCAGAAAAATTACGTGTACGGGGGGACACAGCGATTGGACGATTTACTGGAACGAATTCGGTGGCAAAAACATGACTTGGCCAATAGAGTCGACGAACTATGTGGGCAAAAGAATTTGGTAGTGTTTTATACCCGTCAGTTGGAATATGCGAAGAGCAAACTGAACAAAAGAATAGAGGAACAGCAGATTAGTATCTCCCAGGAAAGGAAACAATGGGAGGAAGAATGGAAAACCGAGCTTGAAAAGAAATAAAAGGAGCACGACTTGGAAGTAAAACAATTAATGGAAAAATTATTGGAGGAAGCAAGGCGGTTCAAAGAACTGGAGGGGAGAGTGAGGGAAATACAGTTGGAAGAGAAAAATGTGAACACGATGGGGAGTTGGAACAATTGAAGGAAGAGATAAGAACAGGCAATCAGGAAAGAGAAAGCCTCGAATGGAAGATAAAAAGAGGAGAGAGACAGGTCGAGGAAAGGGCGGAGGAATTGCTGGAAAAGTCAGAACAGTTCGAAGAACTGCAGGGAGAATTGAGGGAGGAAGGAGAAAGGAAAACAAAGCTCGAAAAGGAAAAACGCAAACAAGATGGGGAATTGGAACTACTGAAGCGAGAGGTAAAGGCAAGCCAGTTTAAAAGAGAAATCCTGGAAGGGGAGATAAGAATGGGAAAGGAATGGCAGAAAAAACTAAATGAATACAGTAAAAAAAGGGACGAATTGAGGAGGGAAGTGGTGGAAAGAAGAGATGAAATGAGTGAAGAAGCATGCAAATTGAGGGAGGAATTAGAAACAAAAGCTTCTGATTTACAGAAACACCAAAACAAAGAGAGGGAATTACAAAACGAGTTGAGGATGGTGAGAGAAGAAAGAACGACAGCAGAGAATGAAACGTTAAGGAACCACACTGAGCAGATTGAACAATTATAAGCCAAAGCAAAGTCGGAGTGTGCGGAGATGAGAAAGGAATTGGAAAAGAAAGCTTCTGAGTTACAGAAACACCAAAACAAAGAGAGGGAATTACAAAACGAGTTGAGGATGGTGAGAGAAGAAAGAACGACAACAGAGAATGAAACGTTTAGGAATCACACTGTACAGATCGAACAGCTGGAAGCGAAGGTCAGATTAAAGAATGAGGAACAAGAAAGAGTACTGAAAGAACAAGGAATGAGACAGGAGAAGGAAATCAGCCAACTGAAGGAAACCACAAGATTGCAGAATGAGATGCAAAAAAGAGTAATGATGGAAGAACGAATCAGACAGGAGAAGGAAGTCAGCCAACTGAAAGAAATAACGAGATTGCAGAATGAGGAACAAGGAAGACAGTGGAATAGGAAATACGAAGAACAAGGAATGAGACAGGAGAAAGAAATCCGTCAATTAAAGGAAACTATGAGATTGCAGAACGAGGAACAAGAGAGACAGTGGAATAAAAAACTGAAAGAGTATGAATTTGAAACTGAACGACAAAAGGAAAAAAATAGGTTGGAATACGAGGAGAAGTTGAAGGAGCAAGGAATGAAGCAGGAAGGAGAAATCAGGAGATTGAAGGACACAAGGAGATTGGAGAGGGAAGAACAAGAGGAACAATGGAATAGAAAACAAAAAGAACATGAATCTGAGGTTGACCAATTGAAAGAAAAGCTGAGGCTGGAGTACGAGGAGATAGACAAAGAACAGCGAATGAAACACAAAATGGAGACGAACCAAATGAAGAAAACCATGAAACTGGAAAAGGAAAGACAGGAGAGGAAACAAGGAAGAGTAATGAGACAGCAGCGAATGAAACACAAAATGGAGATGAACCAAATGAAGAAAACCATGAAACTGGATAAGGAAAGACAGGAGAGGAAACAAGGAAGAGTCATGAGACAGCAGCGAATGAAACACAAAAAGGAGATTAACCAAATGAAGCAAACCATGAAACTGGAGAAGGAAGGTCAGGAGAGGAAACGAGGAAGAGTAGTGAGAGAACAGCGAATGAAACACAGGAAGGAAATGAGCCAATTGAAAGAAACAATGAGATTGGAAAACAAAGAGCAGGAGGAACAGTGGGAGAGAAAACAACTATATGAGTGTGAAATTGAACAACTAAAACGGAGAGCGAGATTGGAGTCAACGGAGATTGAGGAGCTCCGGAGGGAGAACGAACAGCTAATGGGGCTCAGAGAGAAAGAACGACTCAGATGGGAAGGAAAAAGGAACCAGGAAGAGACAGAAATAAGGAACAAGGAGAGAAAATGTATAGAGACACGGGAGACAAGAGACGAGGTGAAAGTAATTGCGAGGGAGAGAAAAGAACAATTAAGACGGAAAGCAAGGATGAGGTACGCGGAGATCGTGAAAGAGCAAGGAGTGAAACAGAGGGAAGGACGGGAGCGACTTCAGGAGAAAGCAAGGTTGACCTACATAAAGATAAAGGAAAGACGCCAGAAAGAAGCAGAGACCAATAGACACGAGGGGACAACAGAAACGAATAAATGTACAGAGACACGGGAGATGGGAACGATAGAGGAGAGACTACACGATGAAGACGGGGTGGAGACGCGCACACACACACACACACGGAGGGAGTGGAGGATAATGGGGGTGAGCTGGCGGACTGGGTGGAGACCCAGTGCGAGCAGCTGGATGGCCTCCTCCAGGAACGAAGGGAGGGAGTATTCCCCTTTGAGGCGAGTCACGACCAGGTGGGTTCGGTCGTGCTTTGCGAGGTCGAGGGGAGGAGTGCTGTGGACAGGTGCACGGAGAGCTTGGGGGGTATAGAGGCCCCGGAGACCCTTGTGGGGACACAAATCCCCAGTGTGGATGAGACCCCAGGTGTGAGTGTGACCCCGTGTGTGGGTGGTGTGGTGGCAAGTGTGCCGAGGAGCGTGCTTCCCAGCGCGCCGTGTGTGAATGAAACACCGTGGGTGAGTGCCCCCGTGTGTGTGAGTGAGGCACGGTGTGTGGATGAGGCACCGCGGGCGAGTGCCCCTGGCGTGTGTGAGTGGTGTGGTTTGTGTGAGGGAAATGGCACGAGTGAGTGGAAGGCCGCGAGTGAGTGGAGCCACGTGTGCGACGGAGGTGGCATGCATGAGTGAACGGCCGAGTGCAAGGGAGACCGTGTGTGTGAGATGTCGGTCGGCATGTGTGAACATGCAGCCGCGTCTCCCGGTGTGAATGTCATGGAATGGTGTATGAGCGTCGTGACACGCGGGAGTGCGTGTGTTGAATGGAGACGACGACGGCGACATGTGAGGGACAAAAGCCGAGTAGCGGCTGTAGATGTTTCGGGGACCGTGCCGGGTTCACCCAGCAGCGAGCGCGAGGTCCGTGCTGTGAAACGCACGAAGCCCCCACGTGCTCGCTTACGAGAGTGAAGTCCCGGTCCGGAAACGCATGCGGTGGATTTGCCGATCCTGCGGACGGACAAAGTATAGGCAGGATTTCGGATTTGGACCGGACGGGTTAGTCCGAGAGGGTCACGACGGAATTGTCCGTCCGGTGGGCGACGTGCCGCGATTCGAGTTACGTGGCCGCTCGCACGCCGGCGGGCGCGAATTCGCAACAATATTAAACAATTAAACATTCAGAAGCGGGTTAAAGGGTCAGAAGCAGATTGAAGGATTAAACATTCAGAAGCGGATTAAACGTTCAGAAGCGGATTAAACATTCAGAGGCAGATTAAAGGTTCAGGAGTGGATAAAACGTTCAGAAGCGGATAAACATTCAAAAGCGGATTAAATGGTCAGAAGCCAATTAAATGATTAAACATTCAGAAGCAGATTATCAGAAGCGGATTAAACGTTCAGAAGCGGATTAAACGTTCAGAGGCAGATTAAAGGTTCAGGAGCGGATTAAACGTTCAGAAGCGTATTAAGCGTTCAGAACCGGATTAACGTTCAGAAGCGGATTGATCGATTAAACATTCAGAAGCAGATTAAACGTTCAGAAGTGGATTAAATGTTCAGAAGCCAATTAAATGATTAAACATTCAGAAGCAGATTAAACACTCAGCAGCAGATTAAACGATTAAGCATTCAGAAGCGGATTAAACATTCAGTAACAGATTGAATGATTAAACATTCAGAAGCAGATTAAATGTTCAGAAGCAGATTAAACGTTCAGAAGCCAATTAAATGATTAAACATTCAGAAACAGATTATCAGAAGCAGATTAAACACTCAGCAGTGGATTAAACGATTAAGCATTCAGAAGTGGATTAAACGTTCAGTAACAGATTGAACGATTAAACATTCAGAAACGGATTAAACATTCAGAAGCGGATTAAACATTCAAAATCAGATTAAACATTCAGAAGCGGATTAAACATTCAAGAGTGGTTTAAACGTTCAGAGGCGGATTAAACGTTTAAACATTCGAAAGCGGATTAAATGTTCAGAAGCCAATGAAATGATTAAACATTCAGAAGCAGATTAAACATTCAATTGTGGATTAAACGTTCAGAAGCCAATTAAATGATTAAACATTCAGAAGCAGATTATCAGAAGCAGATTAAACATTCAGCAGCACATTGAACGATTAAACATTCAGAAACGGATGAAACGTCCAGAAGCGCATTGAACGATTAAACGTTCAGAAGCGGATTAAACGTTCAGAAGCGGATTAAACGTTCAGAAGCGGATTAAACGTTCAGAGGCGGATTAAACGTTCAGAGGCGGATTAAACGTTCAGAGGCGGATTAAACGTTCAGAAGCGGATTAAACGTTCAGAAGCGGATTAAACGTACAGAAGTGGATTAAATATTCAGAAGCAGATGAAACCCTTAAACATTCAAAAGCGGATTAAATGTTCAGAAGACAATTAAATTATTGAACATTCAGAAGCAGATTATCAGAAGCAGATTAAACATGAAGCAGCAGATTAAATGATTAAGCATTCAGAAGCGGATTAAACGATTAAACATTCAGAAGCGGATAAAATGTTCAGAAGCAGATTGAATGATTAAACATTCAGAAGCGGATGAAACATTCAGAGGCGGATTAAACTTTCGGAAACGGATTAAATATTCAGAAGCAGATTAAACATTCAGTAGCGGATTAAACGAGTACCATTCAAAAGCGGATTAAAAGGTCAGAAGCCAATTAAATGATTAAACATTCGAAATCAGATTAAACATTCAGAAGCATATTAAACGATTAAACATTCAATTGCGGATTAAACGTTCAGAAGCAAATTTAATGATTAAACATTCAGAAGCAGATTCTCAGAAGCAGATTAAACACTCAGCAGCGGATTAAAAGATTAAGCATTTAGAAGCGGATTAAACGTTCAGAAGCAGATTGAACGATTAATCATTTAGAAGCGGATTGAACGAATAAACATCCAGGAGCGGATTAAACATTCAGAAGCGAATTAAACATTCGGAAGCGGATTCAACGTTCAGAAGCGGATTAAACGTTCAGAAGCGGATTAAACGTTCAGAGGCAGATTAAACGTTCAGAGGCAGATTAAACGTTCAGAAGCGGATTAAACATTCAGAAGCAGATTATCAGAAGCAGATTAAAAGATTAAGCATTTAGAAGCGGATTAAACGTTCAGATGCAGATTGAACGATTAATCACTTAAAAGCGGATTGAACGATTAAACATCCAGGAGCGGATTAAACATTCAGAAGCGAATTAAACATTCGGAAGCGGATTAAACATTCAAAATCAGATTAAACATTCAGAAGCATATTAAACGTTTAAACATTCAATTGCGGATTAAACATTCAGCAGCTAATGAAATGATTAAACATTCAGAAGCAGATCAGAAGCAGATTAAACACTCAACAGCGGATTAAACGATTAAGCATTCAGAAGCGGATTAAACGTTCAGAAACAGATTTAACGATTAAACATTCAGAAGCGGATTGAATGATTAAACATTCAGAAGCGGATTAAACATTCAGAAGCGGATTAAATGATTAAACATTCAGGAGCGAATTAAACATTCAGAAGCGAATTAAACATTCAGAAGCGGATTAAACATTCAGAGGCAGAGTAAACGTTCAGAAGCGGATTAAACGTTCAGAAGCGGATTAAACAATCAGAAGCAGATTAAACATTTAGAAGCGGATTGAACGATTCAATATTCGAAAGCGGATTAAACGTTCAGAAGCCAATTAAATGATTAAACATTCAGAAGCAGATTAAACGATTAAACATTCAATTGCGGATTAAACGTTCAGAAGTCAATTAAATGATTAAACATTCAGAAGCAGATTAAGCATTCAGAAGCAGATTAAACGATTAAACATTCAATTGCGGATTAAACGTTCAGAAGCCAATTAAATGATTAAACATTTTGAAGCAGATTATCACAAGCAGATTAAACGATTAAACATTCAGAAGCGGATTAAACATTCAGAGGCAGAATAAACGTTCAGAAGTGGATTAAAGTTCAGAAGCCATTTCGATGATTACACATTCAGAAGAAGATTATCAGAAGTGGATTAAACGATGAAGCATTGAGAAGTGGATTAAACATTCAGAGGCGGATTAAACGTTCAGAAGTGGATTAAACGTTCAGAAGCCATTTCGATGATTAAACATTCAGAAGAAGATTATCAGAAATGGATTAAACGATGAAGCATTGAGAAGCGGATTAAACATTCAGAGGCGGATTAAACGAATAAACATTCAGAAGTGGATTAAACGTTCAGAAGCCATTTCGATGATTAAACATTCAGAAGCAGATTATCAGATGTGGATTAAACGATGAAGCATTGAGAAGCGGATTAAACGAATAAACATTCAGAAGCGGATTAAGCGTTCAGAAGCAGATTAAACATTCAGAGGCGGATTGAACGATTAAACATTCAGAAGCAGATTAAACATTCAGAAGTGGATTATACATTCAGAATCGAATTGAACGATTAAACCTTCAGAAGCGGATTAAACGTTCAGAAGTTTAATAAACATTCAGAAGCAGATTAAACATTCAGAGGCAGATTAAACGTTCAGAAGCGGATGAAGCCATTAAACATTCAAAAGCGTATTAAACGTTCAGAAGCCAATTAAATGATTAAACATTCAGAAGCAGATTAAACATTAAGCAGCGGATCAAATGATTAAGCATTCAGAAGCGGATTAAACGATTAAACATTCAGAAGCGGATAAAATGTCCAGAAGCAGATTGAATGATTAAACATTCAGAAGTGGATGAAACATTCAGAAGCGGATTAAATGAATAAACATTCAGAAGCCAATTTAATGATTAAACATTCAGAAGCAGATTATCAGAAGCAGATTTAACATTTGGCAGCGGAATAAACGATTGAACATTCAGAAGTGGATTAAACATTCAGAAGCAGATCAAACGTTCAGAAGCAGATTAAATGTTCAGAAGTGAATTAAACGTTAAGAAGCGGATTAAACGTTGAGAAGCGGATTGAATGATCAGAATTTTATGTAATCTTTATAACCTTTGGAATCTGTTGATTTCTTTCTTTTACGAATAGTCACCGTCTCCCAGGAAGATGTTTTTGTTGAAGAAAAAAATTTTCACACAGCGTTATCACCTTTTTCTGCCATTTGCACTGCATTCACTTTTGTCCATCACTTTATGCTTGGACGCCATTATTAACAATGTGCGAGAAACTATGAGAGGCTTCTGGCACAAGATAACCACCTGCAATGGTGCAAGATAACTACAAACAATGATTCACAACTCAGCTCAAAAACCGCGAATGTTTGAAATTAAGCCCCACGGTAACTAAATAAATAAACTGAGAGGTTGCCCACTAATTGTCACAATCACGAGAGCTAAATCCTGATATTTAAGGGTTTACTGCTTCAAAAATTTGCACTGATCATAATTTGAAATGGCCTTCCCTGATGAAATGTGAGGGTTCATCCAAATTGTTCCAGTCAAACCACGTACTACGTTGGTCATGAAATATTCAGATACAAAATGCACACAGTTCAATAACAAGTTAAATACTGACAATATATATAGTATGCTGCTGCCCATATGTGTCTCAGTCTGTTTTAAGAACATTTTCCTTCACACAGACAAAGCTGTGCATTTGAGAGCAGCCGTTTTGCACTTGCAGTGCACAGTTTTGTGTCCTTTCTTGCAGCAAAACAAAAGCCTTTTTTTGCACTCACCTACTTGGTCTGGGCAGGGACATGGCTGAGTGTCCCCATCGTCACCGCCCATCTTTCCCATCCATTTTCCTTCACCTGTTTATTTGTGTGAGTTGAGGGAGGGAAGAAAAGACTGCTTTCCTTTTCTCTACGTTATTATTATTCTATTTTCAAGTCCTTCTTGTGTTATTCTTCACCCCCGAGTGAATGATGGCCAAATATTTTGTTTATGTTAGACTGAAGAATACATGTTACGGTTAAATCGGCTCTTATATGCCTTTATGCTTTCTTGCTTACAAATACTTGTTATTAAATGATTGCTTGCTTGTGTTTGTAATAAATAATTGTTTGTTGCTATTTCCAATCTGTCTCGGTTGCTTTTCATTTATTGGTCTGATGCAGTGCACAAGTTAGGTTCGACTGGACGTTCTACCCCAATAATTTGCTTTGTCAGCCAGTGCACACTCACTGTAACGCTCGGCAGCAATCCAAGTGTGCGCTGAGGGCAAGTGACCCTAATTAGCCAGCTGTCCACAGGTAAGGCATCACGTGAAGTAGTGTAGCCCCTGCTGGATTAGCTGTGCCAATCGGCGTTTGTAGTTGCCCAGCAACCTGCTGGTGCGTGGAGTTATCTGTGCCTGGTGGCCTCAGGACCATGTGTTCGGCAGGGACTTGAGTGCTTCCCCTCGTGGCAAGTCTCAAACTCCAAATCCATGACAATTTGGTGTCAGGAGTGGGATTCGGTCCAAGGGTGCGACTAGTGCACCCCCAAATTATAAAAAGCTGGTTATCCAAAATTTTAGTTGAACAGTAATTGTGCAGCTATGTCGGACCAAGGTGAGCAGATCATCCAGGTAGGTTTTGATGAGGATGATGATTTGGGGGAGGAACCTGTGGTCCAGGGAATTGTATATGACAATGACATTGAGGGAGAGGGTGCAGTAGGGGGCACCATGGAAATACCAACAGAGCTCGAAGACTCCAACTCCCAATCCCCAGAAAACCTGGCGCAGGATAGCGGATCGGCATCACCATCGCATTCCAGCAACAATCAGATGATGCTGTACATGAGACAAATTATGGCAAAGATGGAGTTAGGGCTCAAAGTGATGGGTGATGGCTGAAGGCGTGACATGGGGGAGATGGGTGATAGCTTAAAGAATGACATGAAGGCAATGGGTGATGATGTGGCATTGAAATTCCAAGCTGTACGGGACGAGGTGAATGGAGTAAGGGGGCGTGTGGATTGTGTCCATGAAGAGATGAAGACGGGTCCGGTCAAAATGACAGATAAGATAAATAAAATACAGACAATGATAAAAAGACTTAAGGAAGGGCAGGAACAATTAAGAATATAAATAGGAGGTAATACGGAGGTGATAAAAGAATTGAAAAAGCCCAGAAAGAAACCAAGCGGAACTGATAGCAATCAAGAAGGAATGTAAGGTGAGACACGACAAGGTGACCTAGAAAATAGAGATGAGACAAACGAAAGAAACAAAAGAACGACAGATAAAGGAACATATAGTGACGAGGGAATGGAAAAGAAAAAGTTTCGAAGACATGAAAGTAATTCGAGAAGAGGAGCTTGCTTAAGGGAGCCAAGTGGGAGATCATAAAAATAAGAGACGAGATAGATAAAGTGAAGGAAGAACGAGGGAAGTGAAGGAAGTGAGGAAGTAAAGACGGTGGGGAGGGTAAAGCAAATTCAGGCAGAATTGATGGAATGTGTTGAAACAAGGCTTAAAGATCAAGATAACGCATTGCAGGTACAGGTGGAGAGGTTACGAGACCTTGAGGCGAACCAGGAGGAGGTGAGTCCGGTCAAGGTAAGAGTGTGTGAGCTGACAAGGGTGCATGGTGTGAGTGAGTGTGTGTCAAGCTTGGGGGGATAAAGGACCTGGGGTTTCTTGGAGTGATGAGAGGTATGGATTGTGTGCCGAGTGTGAAGAGAGCGAGTTTGACGGAGTGTGTGCCAGGAACGAGTGGTGTGGAGTGCATGAGTGAGTGCAAGAGCACAGCTCGTCGGGAGTGTGCACGATCCGTGTCTGGCAAACCGCCCAAGCATGGACGACTGCATGATTTAATGACAAATGTGGAGGGGCCAGCGTGTAAACGCTCCGTGACAGATAAATCACTGGAGCACGGACGGCGAAATGAAAGGGAACAAGTGAAGGGATTTGAGGAATTTGGATTGGGATTTTTCCACAGGAACCAGGGTTTGGGGCACAACGTGTGCAATATGCACAGCGCGCCCTGCATGAACAGTGGGTGTGGCGAGCACAGCTTGGTTCCCCGTGGCGAAAAACTAAAAACAAATTGTTGGGTGATGGACGTATGGCCGAGCACCCCCACAGATGTGGGGGGGCTCGTTACAGTCAGGTAGAGAGTTTTTGAGCCTAAGATGGTGAGGGTGAACAACCCCCCCCACCTCTCCCCAAGCAATGGAGTACTAGGATAGATTTTTTTTAGAGGGGGTAGTGTAAAAATAATTATGCCTGTGAGGGCATTAGAGTGGCTCTCCCTGGGCGCAGGAGCATTAGTCTTAGAAGTGGGTTCAGGTTAGCTGAGCATTAGATACAGTGACAGAGACCATTGACACGTCCTTGGTCCCTTGTCTCGTTAGTCCTTGGTCCCTTGTCTCGTTAGTCCTTGGTCCCTTGTCAAAGGGCTGTTTGGGGGTATGTGTTGGCTCGACTGTATTTGTCCCGTGTACTGTCGTCCCCCCTCCCCTTACTTTCAATCTTTCCTCCTTCACTCCATCGTTCTGTTCAATCCCTCTGTTACTTTCAATCATCCCTCCATGAACCCAACGGCCCGTTTCTACGGTCCACCTGTAATCTCCCTCCATCAAACATCCTTTCAACAGTCCCTCCTTCATCCCATCGGTCTCACCTTCAATCCCGTGGCCGTTCGCTCGTCCCTCAGTCGTGCGGGGTTCCTTTCTGTCTTGCCTCCATCCGCGCATTGCTTGGTAAGCCACCGGGTGCTCTCGCATGCAAGTTCGTGACGCTTGGTGCTCGTTGTGGCCTACGAGGTGAGGCGCTTCTCGGGGCGTGGTGCAGTGTAAAACTGTGCGAGTGGTGTATTGCGTGCAAAGGAGAGGGTTCAGCGTCTCTCGTGACGGCGTTGGGCGCGTAAAGGGTGCGGCAGGGGCGGCGCTGAAAGTTCCCTCAGAACAGCTTGGTATTTTCCACTTGTGACATTGTGGACCCGCCCCCATCATGCGGCTGCTGACCAATAGGAGGGGAGAGAAGGCATGTGGGAGGAGCGTAAGAAAGCTGATGTGAAGAAGAAGAAGCAGGAATAAAAGGCAGAAGAAGCACACGGTATGAGCTCAAGCGAGCAGCAACGAAGCGCGCACCTGAGCAGGCAGCTCAGAAAGGGAAGAATTAAAAGGCAGAAGAGAAGGGAGAAACGAACGTGACAAGCTCACGTGAGCAAAAAAAAAAAACTTCACGTACTGAGAAGGCTCGTGAGGGAAGGAAGGAAAACGTGTGAGGGCAAAGAAAGGAAAGGTTCACGAGGTGTCGAGCTTCTGTGTGAAAAGAACACTCCATCCACGAGCGTCGTCCTGCCCTCTCGATCCTGTCAGGCACGAAGGACGAGGAGGCTGAAGGGCGGCACCTCATCGACTGGAGTCTGAGGAGGAAGAATCTGAGGCAGAGGAGGCCGAGTCGCACATTTCGCTCGCATATCTGGGATGCCGGAGAGGACTCGCAACTGGGTCCGAGCACCTCAGGGATGTGGCTGCGTGTCCATGTCATATTGTTACGAATCTGGCAGCCATGAGCACTCAACATTCAAGTCCCCGTAGCTCAGTTATTTCGTTTTTACACCACCACCAACAACGGCATCCTCCCTGACGTCCTTCCACCATCGGCCTTTCTGATGCGCATACGTGCCGAGCACCTGTGGGCGGAGTTCCATTGCCAACGGACGCATTGGCTCCGCTCCGGGGTCGAGCAAGACGTGTTGCCTTCAGCCAATGGGCAAAGCGCGAGCGATGTACGCCGCATTCCGGCCAATGCGGAGGAACGTCGCCCGAAGAAGGAGGATGCCTCTCAGGGGGGATGGGCAAGGAGGATGCTCACCACACCCCCCCCCCCCCCCCCGGACGAATCATGAACAGCGAGCGGATCACCTGAGTCGAACCGGCCAATCGGGAGGCAAGAGGCATGGCCACAGAGAAGAGAAGGCGGGTGTGCGCGAGGACGTCCTGTCTTTTTCCCTTGAGCCTGTCCCACGGAGGATCACCTGCCTGTCTCCTGTTGGCACCCGCTGTCTCATCATGTACCGGACAAGCGTGCTGGAGCCCGATGCTGCCCTCCGTACCCGGTTCTTGCAGCGGCATCGAGTTGCGGGTTCGAAACCCGCCGAGCCGGATCGTCAAGGGCCGCACGAGGCGGGAAGGTCCAAGCTTCCTTACCTCCAGCTCACCTTCCCTTCGAGCTGGGGGTATCAATAAAGGCCGTGGCCATCAATTCTTTTGGGGGGTGTGTGTCTGTGTGTGGGCCCGTCTTCAAGTAGAATTGTGTAAGTGCTTTCTTTTGCTGATTGTACATTACATTTCTTATTTGGATAACTCTGCTCTTTGTGTGCTTCCCTTCCCCCCATTGTAAATAAATCCCCTCTTGTTGAATGTCCCAGCTCGTCCTTGTCCTTTCTATCATTGGTTTGCCACGCTGCGAACGGGAATGAGGAGGCCTCATTGTTGCCGTAAGCATGCAATTGGCCAGCAGGGTTCTGGTACTCTCCGCTCGGGGTACGACTCGGATCCGGCTCGGTAACGGCCCGGATCGCGCAGATCCTGCCGAGGGTGAATTCCCCAGGTAGTTTTACGACGTGGGTAATTAGGTATATTGAAATTGGCAATTGACCCTACCCTACGTGGTAGACCTATTAGCGATCTTCGGTCCGATAAGGGACCTGTGACCTTTCGGATTTATCTGAAAGGTACAACCTAAATTCCGGTTGTTCGGTGGAGCCGACTCGACTGCTCCCCCGAGCAGTTGTGCTCGCCACCGAGACCCAGCACCACAACAATATCACATCGTCACTGCGCATCTTCTCCATCCATTTTCCTTCACATTCTCCTGTATATTTGTGTGAGGTGATGGAGAGAAGGAAAGACTGCTTTCGTTTTCTCCATACATTATTTTTATTTTATTTTAGAGTCTTTGTTTTATTCTTCACGCCTGAGTGAATGATGGCCAAATCTTTTGTTTAAGTAAGATTGAAGAAGAATACGCGTCCTGGTTAAATCTGCTCTTGTGCGCCTTTTTGCTTTTGCTTATAAATACTTGTTTTTAAATGATTGCTTGTGTGTGTGTGTTTGTAATAAATAATTGTTTGTTGTTATTTCCAATCTGTCTTGGTTGTCTTTTAGTTGATTGGTCCGATGCCGTGCACAAGTTAGGTTAGACGGGACGTTCTACCCCAATAATTTGCTTTGTCAGCCATCGCACACTCTCGCTGTAATGCTCGGCGGTAATCCGAGTGTGTGCTGAGGGCAAATGATCCCAATTATCCGGCCGTCCACAGGTAAGGTATCACACAAAGTAGTTCGTGTAATGCCTGCTCGGATTGGCCGTGCCAATCGGCGTTCATGGTTGCCTCGCAACCTGCTGGTGCGTCCGGCAGGGACTTGAGTGCTGCCCCTCGTGGCAAGCCTCGAACTCCGGATCCACGACCGTATAAAACTGATCATTAATCTCAACATCGACATTTAATAGCGAAAGTAGTGAGCTTCATACTGAACGTATGCACATGAGAGAATAGGAAACAACAACACAATATCCTGGCAGTTTGGAATCCGTGTCGTTGGCTATGACCCTTCTGCTTCCGGGTTTTTTTTGCTTCCGGTTTTTTTTTTTTGCTTCCTGTTTTTGTCATGGGGAATGATGCACGCCGGGAGATAAAGGCATCGTCGGAGACATGAAAGATCCAAATATCAGACATGGTGTATATTTCCTCCACTGATTTTAATAAAGATATCTCCTGCATCATCAAAAAATAATTTTTAATCGTGATTTACATTATTTGATCGCTGATCCCGAATCCAGGCTGAAGTAACTGAAAATTGCGTATACAGTTGTGAACAAGTTATAGGTAATGTCAGAAGCGAATGTAAGAAGAATTCTCCGTTTGCTTCTAGTATTTATTTTTTTAGATGAGATCCTGTTCTAGGCGGTGTAGTTGTTGTGAAGGTAATGTTGAGATAATATTTATTTTTTCAGATGAGATCCTGTTCTAGGCGGTGTAGTTGTTGTTGTGAAGGTAATATTTATTTTTTCAGATGAGATCCTGTTCTAGGCGGTGTAGTTGTTGTTGTGAAGGTAATATTTATTTTTTCAGATGAGATCCTGTTCTCATCTGTTGTTGTTGTGAAGGTAATATTTATTTTTTCAGATGAGATCCTGTTCTAGGCGGTGTAGTTGTTGTGAAGGTAATGTTGAGGTAATATTTATTTTTTCATTGCAAAAAGACTGTTTAATTTGATATATTTAAGAAGAATTCTACGTTCGCTTCTGGGCTTTGCCTATTCCATATTACAAAAAATAAATAAATGTACACGTCTTTATTGAGGCCGTAAACGGTGTTGTTGGTTTCTAAGTTCTGCCGAAACTGTTTCTTAATTGGCAAGGGTTACACTGGGTGGTTTGCCATTGCTTTCGCAGCGTTACTTGTCTGTGTTCTGTCCTTTTAAAGGCTGAGCGGCATGGAGGGATGACGTCACATTTTTAAAGGCTTCGCTATTACTCGGACGGGATTTGAACCACGACGACGACCTCGACCCCGAGCGGACTCCTGAACCATTGGCCACCGAATGTGGTCCACGAACAGTGGATTGGTTTCAAATGGAACGGCCATAGGTGTCGGTACAGTACCTCCAAGCATTGGGGATAGAGGGGTACATGGTAATCTGCATGACTGTTTGGATGGATGATTGTGCAGTGGACTGTGTGTGTGTGTGTGTGTGTGTGTGTGTGTGTGTGTGTGTGTGTGTGTGTGTGTGTGTGTGTGTGTGTGTGTGTGTGTGTGTGTGTGTGTGTGTGTGTGTGTGTGTGTGTGTGTGTGTGTGTGTGTGTGTGTGTGTGTGTGTGTGTGTGTGTGTGTGTGTGTGTGAATTGGTAAACAAGTCTTTCGAAGACGCCTCCCGAGTGCCCACCCGCCCGGCATGCACATTCTCGATTTGTCGCCCTCGTGACGTCAGCGCCATAACGAGCGCGTGACGAACGGCTTTGGCGCGCGCGATGAGGTCAGTTGCAAAGGCATCGACGCCGTGACGTCAAGGCGGCACCTGTCGCTGCGGGCTCTGACAGTATATATGAAGTGGCGGAGCCATCGTGAAGACGACGAACGAACAAGACGGCGAACGGAACGAGCCCTGGCCTGTGAGTTGCAAGTCGGTGCTAAGTTAATTAATAATTCCGGTTCCGAGTAACCATCCTCAGGTCATGTTTGCAAGCGCCGGTGGGCCCGTCCTCACGCACAAGTACACGGACGCGCAGTCGCTACTGTGTACAGACATGGTGTCCCCGCTCGCTCGACCCGCGAGCCGGGCAGAGTCAGCCGGCGAAGACTGTGCTTTGCCCGTGTTCCAGCACGGTCACTGTTTCCCGCCTACCCGTGCAAGTACGAGGTACGGTCTCTGTGCTGACCCTCCTCCCCCAGCCCCATTGCTTGGACATCAACTGGAGGCTTTGCCTTTGGCTCCGGTTTTGCTAAGCTGACATTGTCTTGATCACTTGGTGAATAGTCCTGAATTACTGTACGGTCAGAAAAACAAAACTCTTATCTCCTTAATTGTTGAGAAAAGTTGGAGAGTTCACTTTTTTTGAAGGTTCATAAATCTCAGGATATTCTGGGTTTATGGAGAAATTCTTGGGATGCTGTTTGTCTTGTTCAGTAGGCATGGGAACACATGTGAACCCACATTAATAATACACTACGACCACTGAGACACTTGGTGCTGGTGGTCGCACTGCCATGGGATATCAACAAAGGAATAATTGTCTTTTACATTTGAATTTCAGAGTGCACGGGCATTCGTCTGTTTTTTTGTAAAGGAGCTTGAATTGTTCATTTCAAAAATTATTTAGTGGGTTTTTATTTATTTCAGGTTGAGGGCGATGCAGAGAGAACGTGCGCCCGTGCCTGCACCGGGGACTCAAGCGGAGCTGGTGCTTCGTGGGATCGATGCAAATCTGGTTCATCGGGCACAAGAGCGGACGGCTACGAAGCTGGTTGCATTCGTGGACCCCGCCCACCATTGCTTGGCTGACAAGGTAAAAGTGGGATCGCAGCAGACAGAGGGTGTGGTCTATCCTTGCGGCAATAGCAGCTTGTACAAGGTGAGACAGAACGCGGAGGATGGTCATCGCTGCGACGTCGACCAGCAGCAGGAGAGTGCGTCCCGCTGGACTCCGGTGTGTGTGAGCAGTTCCTCTGAGCGGTTGACCGTTGCTGCTCTTAGTGCTGCCCTAACCCAAGCGAAAGAAAAGTCATTGGAGGTGAGAAAGCAGCGTAAATACCTGACCGAGATGGTCCGGCAAGACGAGTACCTGCAGCATAAAAACCTTTACAGGTGTCACATCATTCCAGATGGAAATTGCTTGTACCGTGCCGTGTCCAAAGCGGCGTACGGACACCAGGCCAACCATGTGCTTCTAAGAGAGCAAACGGTACATTATATTGCCGACCATTTGGAGGACTTTGTCACTCTTATTGAGGGCGACGTCGGCGAGTTTATCGTCAATGCGGCGCAGAATGGATCGTGGGCCGGGTACCCTGAGCTCCTTGCCATGAGCAGCTTGCTCGATGTGAACATCGACCTAACTACGGGCGGAAGCGAGAGTTGTACCGTAGTCTCGAGCATGTTGCATTTCATGGGCAGCCGGAGGAACGACGCGCCAACAATCTATCTGAGCTGGATGAGCAACGGACATTATGACACACTCCTCCCAACGCTCGTGCCCAACCCGGAGTACGAGGAATGGTCCGCACAATGCCAGGTGCAGCAGCAGTGTGATGAGGCCCTCGCAAGGTCCATGGCGGAGTCTCTTTCACGGCTCCATTTGGAGAAAGGCTGTGGTGAACGCTGAATGCTTCGAATCCAGACTGTCGTCTATTAAACGTTAACTTCTTGTCGAACGTTTCATTTTGCTTTCAGTTCACGTCGGCACCATATATAATACCAGGAGTGGAGGATAGAAAATTGTTTATATTTATTTGATTTTTTTTTTTTTAACTTTAATTGCTGTAAGTTTTTGCTCATCATTTTCTTTCAGCATGTTTTCATTTTTTTTTCACAAATTGGTAATTTTAACTTCGTTTATCTTTCTTTTATTTTTTTTTTTCTTCAACCAGGAATACCATATTTGAAGGCTTGCCGCTCATTGAAAAAAAAATTATATATATATATATATATATATATATATATATATATATATATAAAAATCTTGACTGGTTGAGGGAAGTGTGTTCGGCTGCACATACCTTTATAATTAACAAGTTTTTGAATAGCAACTTGCTGGGAAATTCAACCTTGACCTGTATTCAGAATATCTTGCACGCAAATGAAAATATCGTTTGAATGCACTTGCTCGTAGTCAGTTCACCCGTCTGTTTGTAAAGTGTTTTGTGTGCTTTTTGAATGAACTGTAAATTAAATGCAATTTTACTTTTTATGGCCTGGCCTTTCCACTCGAAGAAAATCCTCATCTTAAAAAAAAAAACAAAACAAAAAGAACAATTAAATTGCAGACCCTCACCAGGACTACTTTTGAGGGGTGTAAGTTTTTTTTTTCTTTTTGATAGGTTTGAGGGTAAATCCAATATGGCTCCAATAACCATGTGGACCTTTTGTCCCTCATGGACAGGCGGTTATATGTGTAAAGTTTTGCCTCGATTTGTTCAGCCGCTTCAGAGAAGGTTTTTGAAGGTTTTAAAATTTTATCACTTATTAATTTTTTTAAACAATATGGCTGCCGAATTATGTGACCGATGACGATTAATTTTTTTTTTTTTTTATGTGGACAAATTTATCCCGAAGTGACCCTCAAATTTTCATACTTGACATTAAAAAAAAAAAATCACTCATTCCCCATGAGGAGTACTTGATATGTGCCAAGTTTAAATTTTTTTCCTTGATGTGGTTTCAGAGATACAGAGGTCCAAAGTTTTTCTGTTTTTCCAACATGGCTGCCACACCACGTGACCTATGCTGTCATAATTATCATTGAAACATTCCATGAGTCGTTGCACCAATGGTGAAAATTTTGCCTCAATCTTACGAGCAGTTGTGGAGAAAAACACAAAAGTTCTATGCGGACAAACAAACAGACCCAAATGCAACACCCTCTCCTTCGGCGAGGGTAAAAATTGTGATAAGTTTCAGGATTAGCAGTAAATGGACGCTTTCCCTCAAAATGCTCTTCTTCATATTACTGCAAGGGAATGTCGCCCATTGAAACTACCACAACTTCTTTCATGGTCCAATTATTCCCACCTTCTTGTGGGATCAGCCATGAATGTTTTTGGCCCGTCTTTTACAAACTGACTGGCCAGACCTGACATTACTCTGAAGGTGATTCGGGCTGGAATTTGTTCAAGGTGCCAGTGATAACTCACCTGATCTTCACAAAAGACACCACAGAATTTTTAATGCCAGCAGAGAGGATGCCCAGTGTGAGGCCCAGCCAAGAAATGGCTTGCCGTTGTATCGTGCTGCATGTGCAGCAGAATGGCAGTTCATAGCTGGGTCTGGATTTAAACCCAGGCTGGAGAGCTCAGAGGAATGTGCATATATTTAGACTGTCCTTCCAGCCCGAATGTCATCCATTTAAAGTGACAATTACCAACAGTTCACTGGGGAGCGGAGCATTTTTGTGCTTGTACCTAAATATGTCAAAGGATAACCACTCTAATTGGGACAAATTACATCACCTTTGAGAAATTGGTCCAAAAAAATAAAAGCATTTCATTAGCTGACAGCAAAACGGTTTCATTTGTACTAATGAGTGTTATGGATTAGTGAGATTGCTAATTTGGTAGTGCACTCACCTTTGTTGCCCGTTGTAGAATCCATTGAAATTGGACTTTTATACCAGCAGCAGGCAATGCATCTTGGACCACCATGCTTTAGAGAGTGAGATAAGCTGGCTATCCTCCCTTTTTCAAGGTTTTGAATGCTAAAGACCCAAGGTGCTTTAAGAGCCATGGTGATTGCCTGGCCAGCCTCCTGTGCTGATAACCCCAGAAAGCAAGAGAAGACTACCTTGAATTCTGTGCAAAACCCCTGCTTCAGCAGCATCAGGCTTCCTACTTCAATTACAATTTGGTATTTCAAATTTGGAAGCGATTTCTGTTTCTACATCGTTTCGTGCTTCAGTCCCAACAACATGTTAGACCAACACATATATCCACACGCTCACACAAGCAAGAACACCCTCCCCTGTTCCCTTGAGAACAGCTGAAGGCTAAATATGAACAATCAATTCAAAAATAAATAAACTTGCGATCAGTGAAACGGTTGACTGAGAAATCAACGAGAAAAAAAAATACAATCAATTCACGACATGAAATATTGTCACGTGGCTAACTTCCATCCAAAACCGCAAAATATGGTGGGCAGGAATCGCTCAAAGATAATTTGTTTCGAAGACGGTTAAAGGCCGAATCCGATTCGGAATACTCTGAGTGGTGAGCGGCGGTGGATGCACCACATATTAACGAGCATGTGTAAACGTGCTCATCATCAGATTACAATTATCCTAATTTAGTACCCCACGGATTATCAATCACACCAGAATGGTTTGCATGGGAAAGATGGCAGACACAACACACTACTTAGGTACAAGACAACAGAATTTGAAATACTGGTACTTGCTAAATCAGTCGCTGTGACCTTGTCCTTTGGACCTCAAAAACAACAGGCTTCCAGTTTCCAGGTGGTTACGTTTCGTGAAGATCGGTGTAGAATTGCGACCTGTAGGTCATGGACAGACAGGCAAACGGACAAACTGAATGGCACACCAGACCAACCAATATACTTGTGAATCTTCAATTTCGCAAGAAATAAAAGGATTAGCAAACAACGAAATAAGTAAAACCCCCTTACCCCCTGAAGAGCCCACAGATACACAAGAACCATGCACTCAGAACTGAGCGAGATTGAAAGTACCTGGAAGGTAGCACGTCCCAGGTCCCCACATGAGCGGCATCTCACAGCCAGACTTGCGACGAGCTCCTTACATGAGACAGCCAACAGGTGATGGTCCAAGAGCTGACACACTTTTACCTTCCAAAAGGTTTGAGGGTTGTTTCTCAATGAAAGATTTCTCAGGAATCGGAATCTTGCCACCTGACAAATATCTACTTGGATACTTTTTCACAAATTAGCTTTAAAGTGTGGCATCCTCAAAAGTATTTTGCACAAAATTGCTCATGCTCAAGAATGGTTAACTAGATAAACCTGGTGTTGGCTTTGTGGTTAGGGTGGCTGGCTTGGGATCTTAGTCCTGAGTTTGAGCCCCTGCCTGCTATCGAATTAACACCAGGTGGGGTTGACTCAGCCTTTCATCCTTTTGAGATCAGTGAAATGAGTACCAGTGTTCTGGTAATAGGGGCACTGTATCAGCGGCACAGCTGTGCCCTCAGCCAATGATGCTACCTGCAGGCATGTGGTGCAAATGGAGGAGGAGAAGGAGGTTAACCAGATTAATTTGAGTAAAAATTTTATCTGAATGCATCTAAAATGTATTAATTATTTATACTCTGCATACAATCTTTTGGTGATGGCTGTTGGTCATTTTTTTATCCCCACACTGTTTCCAATTTGCACTTATCGTATCTTTCGGAATGTTTCTACTTTTAGCACATTAATGTGTTGTTGTCGTCTGTTTTGTGGCGACGGTAATTGTTGTTGTGGTGATTGCATGGCATGCTTTTTCTTACTCTTTCTGGATTGTAAATTATCCTGGAGAGATAGCATGAGAACCAAGAAAGACAAAGAGCATTTCTGCATTCTACACCGAGATAGTAAGCAACAGGCACTGGGTGACGAACCAAAGGCATTTGACGATACTATTTTGGACAAGGTGATAGCTGTTGACACATTTAGAAATCAAACCAAGATATTCAAATACTTTGTGAAACTTCCTGTTGTTTATGATTACTCCATTGGCAAGCACAAGGAGTGTTGTGTTTTCACACCTGTTTGTCTGAACACAATATCTCAAAAAAAAATTTGGTGGAAAGGTTGGGTCTGTAACAAGGACGAATTGATTCGATGTTAGTGAAGATTCGGATTAGAAATTTTTTTTTTTTACTTAGACGTGATTCTTCTCTATCGAGTGATGGAGCCAAAAACGATATGTAGCATGATATTTCAAAAAGTTGTGGACAGATTACGACAAAACTTGGTGGACGAGTTGGGTCGGTGACAAAAATAAGCTGATTAGATTTTGGTTCAGGTCTGAATGGAGATCCGGCCTAGCAGTAGGTTACAAAACAAACTGTTCAGCCTGGCAGAGGTATATGCACTCGACGGAGCACCGTTCCAGTTACTATCTAACATTAGCCACCCACTACTAGTTCTACTGGAATGCTTCCAATTATATGCATATTCTGAGAAAATGTTTCAAAATCCTTAGGCAAAGGCAAACGAGAAACCCTTGTGAAACTGAAAGGAGTGAAAGGGACAATCAAAGACGCTGCAAGATGAGATGATGCTCCCTAAAATAGGAGGAAGTGACATGAAAGCCAAGGAGGTGAAATACCACTACACATGCAGACAAGCATATCTTGACAAGGCTAAAAGACAATTCCAAGTTCATGAAAGAGTTTAGGGTACCAAATCAGGAGCACATGAAACCACTTTTGCTCTGTTGAAATCTGACATCACACAATCTCAATGGAATTGAGGGAGCTGAGTTCTTGACATCACTTCATTCCAGATACTGCATTTGGAATTCCTCACCGATAAGCTATCGACGTATCCACCAAAACATCTTTGTGAAGAAGATCCTGAAGGAATTCTCTATCCATCTCAAACAATACAAGATAGACAACAAAAAGGGGATGATGATATTTAGTAGTACACTCAGCGAGGATGCCGCTGCCCAAATAGCCATTTTTGTTGTTCGATCCATGAAGTGGCACTCCATCCAAGGTCACTAACAATACAGATTCGATGAAGACGAAGGACTGCCAGACACTTTAACAGCAAAGACACTGGACTGAGGCCAGGGAAACACTTCCAGATGACCCGACCTTCTGACCTTCAGGGTTCTGCTTTCTGGTTCATCAGTTGTTCCTAAATCTGAGAAAGTTTTGAGGCTGGTTCAGTCAGTATGTGATGATGTGGTGTTTGCTTGTAGTCGAGGTGGAATCAAATCAAATAAACACCTCACCCTGGGACTTGAAATGAAGAGCATCACTGGTACACAGTCAATGACATCCTGTATCGTTTGGGTCATTCCTTCAGCTGCCAGACTGTCGAAGAACTTGAAACCGAGCTGGCGACTGAAATAACTTGCAGGCAGTACTCCACCCCCAATGGATTGCTGCAACAAGCTGACTTGTCAACGGCATTAGCACGAGCCAATTATGACGAAATTACTGAAACGCTCTCTGGCAGTGGTATGGTTCATGACACAGTTGGCATTTGTTCCCAAAACAGTCATGAGAGGCACAGAAGATCAAAGAGATGATGAGCCCAGAGATAACAAGCCCAGACCACCACAGCAAAAAATAAACTAATATCATCACAAGTGTCTACCTCACAACAAAAAGCACTGGAGCCATATAGAAACAAGCCAAAGTTTTCAGCATTTCAACACATCAAGAATATTGAACAACCCCTTCATCTGACTGACTGATTGGAGAAATATCCTGTGGATGATCAGTGTCTCTCTCTTGGTCCTACACCAATGTGGGTTGGGTGGAACTCTCAAGTGACAGAAGATCCATTGCCAAGGCAACAAATTGGCTATCTAGAAAATGTGTTTACTTCCAAGGTTAGATGTTGCAGAAAACATGAAGATCTCCCAGAGGGTAAGCACAGAGTGCGGCGAGGACAATGCGGTTGTGACTCGTGATATGGTGATTGCAAAACGAGTGATACAGATCCAAGGAAGTGAAACACCAACATATGACAATGTCGATCTGCTTTGGACAATTTCACACATACCTGGCATATTTTGGGTGTTTGAGCTATTTCCTTGATGTTTGTGGTCAACTGAACATGCTGACAGAGACTGGAGTTCTGGCACCAGTATCACTGAATGGCTTTCTTATTGGAAAACACTTCAATGACTGCAAAATTATCCATTCATTGTTGGTTACTGCCATCTAACTTTTACATTTCACAAGTTTCTTGGCACTCAATGGACAAATGCCCAACTTGATGGTAGAGATGATCTTCAAAATAAAGAGCAATGACTCCAGCGTAGTCCCAAGAAGGAAGCCAAACATAACAACATACACACAACATAATGGTAAGTACTTACAAAAGCTATTATTGTTAAAGTTATAACCTTAACTTATAAGCAATTTACTGATTTCCCAACTGCCCAGATCATCAGCTGGGCACCGTTTTTCATCGAGGTTTCGATCCTTTCAGCCCAGAACCTCTCCAAACGGCGGATCCACAACCCCGGTCGTAGGTCCACATCAGTAGATTACTCAACATCAATGGATCCACGACCTCAAAGTTAAACTAGAACTGTCACTTTATAACTGCTGGTAGTGATGACCGAGTTCCAAGACATCCCGCTTTGATCAGACACTTGACCCTGACCCATGACGTTTATTATTATTCAATTGAATTCAGAACGGGATTAAAATAAATTCAACTCAAATGGAAGACCAAATAGGAAGAGTCCTGCATTGGAGTCATCAGAAGGAACCCAAACAAGCAAAAAGAAATGATGAAGTCACCAGGAGGAACCTGGATAGGATTTGGTTTTCAGCTGCTACTCATCTACCCTCAAACCCAGCGAGGTGCAGCCAAGTGAGTCTAATTGAAAAATAAAATAAAGAAGAACCCACATCAAAAATTAAATAACTGTCTGCTAGATCATGTGTCCAATCCGGTTGAAATTGAAGACGTATATTCCTCATCATGACTGGATCATAATTGTGAAGTTTCACGTCGATTGATGAAGTGGTTCAAGAGAAAGAATTTTCAAAAGATTTTTGCTCAATCCAATATGGCTGCCAGATCATGTGACTTTTTAATCATTTATGAACACCCTGGTATCCGCAATGCTTGGGGAACATTTGTGTGAACTTTCCCCTTGATCGGTCCAGCCATTCCGGAGAAGATTTTTTTTAATAGGTTTTCGGGTAAATCTAATATGGCTGCCAAACCATGTGACCTATAACATCATATGTGTGAACATTTTGTTCCTCATGGACAGGTGGTCATGTGTGTAAAGTTTCGCCTCAATCTGTTCAGCTATTTCAGAGAAGATTTTTGAAGGTTTAAGAAAACAAACAAACAATAATATGGCTACCACATCATGTGACTGATGACATCAATTTTTTTTCTCTCTGGACCAATTTATTCCTAAATAACCCTCAAAAAGCTTTCACACTAATCTGATGTCACATTCTACATATGCAATTGTGACATGATAACGAAGGCACCGATGGCATAATTAAAAAAATTTTTAAATCACATTCCCCATGAGTACTTGCCCTGTGCCAAGTTTCAATTTTTTTGTGGGTGCGGTTTCAGAGGTGGAGCCGTGGAGGTCCAAATTTTTCCAACATGGTTGCCACACCACATGACCTATGACATCATAGTTACAATTAAAACATTCTACAGCAGTAGTTTCTCATATGGTGAAAAGTTTGTCTCAATCCGACAAGCCGTTGTGGAGAAAAACACGAAAGTTGTGTGCGGACAAACAAAGACAGACAAACTGACCCAAATGCAATACCCTCTCCTCTGGTGAGGGTAAAAATTATTCGTCTTTTCAGATGAAGCAGACTTTTTTTTTTTTTTTGAAAGATCTGATGATTACCAGCAATTGATTATTTTTCTTGCATAGGGCAGCTTGGCTGCCAGGTGGCTATCATTTTGTTGGGGCATGACGATGCTGGTGATGCTATGCCCCGATACCAGTACAATGGTACTCATTTTGCCGACCTTGGAAGGATGACAGGCTGAGTCAATCCCACCTGGTGTTAATTCAGTGGCCAACGGGACTCAAACTCAGCATCCTAAGATCCCAAGCCAGCCACCCTAACCACTGAGCCAACATCAGGCTTGTACCAGCAATTGATGATGGAATACAGGAGGTACACAGAGGAGACACAAGCAGTAAAGCATGGAAGTTCTGCCAAGTACTGGATGATCAATGCCAAGCTCAACAATCAATTTATGGCATTCAGCCAGGCAGAGACATCAAATAATGTGGACCTGTTCATCATATCTACACCAGTAGATATGACACTCGAACACATCGTGAATGCTGATGCTGCATCTCAGCTGACAGGAAAAGGGGATCATTCACAAAGTCTGAAACAGCAAGGAAGCGCTGGATGGTGACAAGAGCAGTACACAGCTCCATAGTTGATAATCTACTTTCCAAGGCAGGCATGAGCTCATTAGAACACACCACAACAGAACCTAAACACTTACAGGGTTCATAAAGACGATGATAATCTAACCAGTGATTGCTGGTTTTGAATCTCCAATCAATCCATTCACTCAAAATGCTAATAATTTGTACTGTCTCACTTCTGAAAGAAGGTTACTGATCCTAGAAAAGATGACCCGCTGAATTACTTTGAGAAGGGCCAGGCCTAGCGTGACGAATTCCGAGAAGCCTTTTTTGCAGATCCCTGCAGTTTTGAGAGGCCAATCCTCAGAAATTTGTATCACCTTCAGTGAAAGTCAAAGTTTAATCTAAGCTGAAGATAGAAGAATTACAAGGAACCAGAGAATGCGTTGGTGATGGAGAAGACCTGCTCATCAACACAATGGAGAAGACCAATCTGGAGAAAGTTTTTGAATCTCCACTCACACCACTACCATTATCCTTGGGAAATACTGATGGCAAAATTAAAAAAAAAAAAAGACAAATCGAAGATGCACAAAGTTAAGAGCTTGCTGGTTGATAGAGCTGCTCCAGAGAAGTCTGATGCTACCATTATTGATACAACATTTCTTCTTGTACACACTGCAGAACCTCCTGCCAACATTTGGTGGTAGTGCCAGAGTCATCCTCACTATGTTGTGCCAGATGGCAGACAAAGTGCACTTGGTTTGTGAGAAATGTCAACCCATCAATCAAACATTCTGAATGACAATGACGTAGTTCTCAAGATATGATATTCTATATCACTGGTTCAGATGAGACTTGAGAAAAGGATTATCAGGCAGCTTTGAAATCCACCACCTTCAAGATGGCACTTTTCAGGTTCATGGTGTGGAATAAGGGAAGTAATGCAGGTGTTCTTGGCCATCACAAGCAATATATGGGAGTAGATAGTGAGAAATCAGATAAAATTTTACTCGAGTGAATCTGGTTAACCTATTTTTTTGGAGACAAAGTCAAGGCTCGTGGAAGAGCGAGAACATAGAAGAGACCAGGACGCAGCAGTATAAAGGGAAGAGTCGAAAGAGGGGGGGACAGAAACAGCAGGGGTGAGGGACAAAATAGATCGAGACTTGGACAAATAAGGGATGTGGGGAAGAATGAGCGGTTGAGGAGGATGCACGGCGTGGACAAGATGGATGCAGAAGCAAACTCACAGGAAGGAAGAACTGGAAATTTGGAGAGGTGGGCTTTGGGGAGGGTGAAAAAAGGGGGGGTTGATGAGGGTATAAAAGATCATGGCTTTGGATGGGGGATAATCTGAGATGGTGGTAAAGAGTTAGCTTGAAGACCTGGAGGGAAGGATGAGACGAAAGAGAATGTGGAACTTGGTTCCAAAGATGGAGAAAAGGAGGAACAAGTGAGTGTAGGTGAGTAGTGATTTGGGAGTTTCACCAGAAGGGGGGGGCGATGGTTGACCCTGCAGAAACCTAGGGAGGACTAAACACAGAAAAGGCAGGCAGTGCAAGACCAGAAAGGAGGTGGTAGAAGACAGAAACCACTGACCTGTCTGCGATGGTGAAGTGATAGGCTCATTGACTCAATTTCATCATGGGAGATTCCAGTTGATCTGGAAGACCTTGATCCATGACATCAAACTGAGCAAGGTGTGAGGCAGGGGCACCAGCCCAGAGGGGAGATCAATACTCTGTCAATGTGCAGATGAAGGCTTTGTAGGTGGATGCGAGTTTCGGTGTGCCAAGGAAGGACTTTGCATGACAGAGGATGTCCAGTCAGCGGCTGGCTTTGGAGACCAACTTTTAAATGTGGTTTGCCAAATTGCCCATGAAAGATCATGGCTGAAAGTGAGAGCCAAGAGCTTGAGTGACCGAACTTCTTCAAGAGGGTTGTTCGAAAAGTTATATGGGAGGGTTTACCATGTGGTCCTGAGAGAGGAGAGAGAGACAGAGAGACAGAGAGACAGAGAGACAGAGAGACAGAGAGACAGAGAGACAGAGAGACAGAGAGACAGAGAGACAGAGAGACAGAGAGACAGAGAGACAGAGAGACAGAGAGACAGAGAGACAGAGAGAGACAGAGAGACAGAGAGACAGAGAGACAGAGAGAGAGAGAGAGACAGAGACAGAGACATGACAGGAATGTCAGGATTGAAAGATGTGTTCAAAGTGCTAGGCCATCCTGGGATTCCATCAATGTCTGCAGAGGGGGAAGAGGCAGCTGCCTGCCTATCTGAATGATGGACGAGTCATCAGCAAACAGATAAAGAGGATTTAACAGAGATCATTGATGACGATCAGGAATAGGACTGGGCCCAGACTGGGCCCTTGGGACACTCCAGCCACGACAGGGAGAGGAGATGAAAGTATTCTGTTGAGAGAGCCACACGTTGGCTTGGAGAGTAGAGGAAGTCAGTAAGTCATGTATGGAGCTTGCTTTGGATGCCATAGGAAGAGTTTGGAGAGCAAGGCGGGATGTCAGAATGTATCGAAAACTCGATATATATCCAGAGAGACAGACGGCCCTGATTTCATGTTTGACATTGATGGCCTCCATCCATCATTGGGAGAGTGACCTGGTCTGAATTCTTTATTGATGATCTGAGATGAGGCTGGTGGAGAAAAGGAATTATTTCATACTAACTGAGATAATGAATTCCATGACCTTGCTGATGAATGGAACTAAGCTATGCCAGTTCAAGAGAAATAAATTTTCAAAAGATTTTTTTTTCAATCCAAAAGGTCGGTAGTTACGGAGATTACTTTTTGCACCTTTTTATGAAATGCGGTGATGTTGGCTGATTTTTAGGCAGATGGAAGATGACCTAGGGCAAATGATAGGGTGAAAAGTGCAGAAAGAGGATGTGTAAGAACAGCAGAGCAGTTTTCTTTCGGACATGAGAGCTGATGCCACCCAATCCAGTTGCAGAATCAAAGTCGAGGGTTGTCCGAAACGTCACCATCTTCGGTGCAAAATACAAGTCTCAGAGCAGTTGGGTGCGACTGGGTAAGGTGGGTGCCATTTTTGGGCATGAGTGATTTTGCTCAAAATACATTGGAAGGTGTCACACTTTAAAGCTAATTTGTGAAAAAGTGTCCAAGTAGATTTTTATCACATGGCCAGATTCAGATTCCCAAGACATTTTACCATATAAAACAATACTCAAAACGTTTGGGAGATAAAAGTCAAGTGAAAGAGTCTCAGCTCTTGTTCCTGAGAGCATCCTTCACTGAAGCATCTCATCCCGAAGAGCATCATCTCCTTTTCTCTCCCAGCGACAGTATCACGACCATGTCGGTGGTACTGACCCTGACCAATCAGCATGGCCCAATATCACGTCATCTTGCTCGTCGCCAATTAGGAAAGGCCGTGATTCTTCCTCTTCCAGTGTTCTGTTGCGTGGGTGAGGGTGAGAGGGGTGTAAGGGTGTGTCACAGTGCAGATGGTGAAGCGCCCAAAACGTTCACCCGGCTAGACACAGGATAATGAAGGAACAAGACACTAACTTTGAGACATAAAATGGCACAGCACTGTTTCTAAGCAGCGTACAAACAAGCAGGACAACAATCCCTATTCACATGGTTCAGAAGTCCTATAGTCTACACAAACACGAAGCATTCATTCTAATTGCTGACTCTCCCCACCCCACGCAACTTGATTCATCCTCAGAATACCATTTCACCCTGCATGTACCATTTCCACCATAAACCACATCAAATCAACTGTGGTGGGCTTGGAATGAAAATCCAGCATTGCAGCATCAGACATTGGGCCAGAATCTCTCATCTGAATGACCCCAGCATAAAGATAATTTAGAGTCTCACCACCACCAACACTTCCCTACGAGCTTCCTCCACCGATCTTTTCAGCCTGTCATTCTTCCAGACTCATGGAACCTTTTCAGCATGAGCTCCATCTATGATGTTCTGCTGCTCTGAACACCTGTATTCCTGACCTTTTTGTCCCTTATTTGACTCCGCTGTGTAAAAACTTCATTGCAAGTTGCCTGCTTCTTATGTTTGCAGAAATAGTTTCTTGTGGAACAACACGACGTAATTTTATTTCCACGGGAGACATGTGTACTTACCAAAGGAAAAATACGACACCATCAGTAAGAACACCATTACATCCCGATTCTCAAACTCTTCCCAAATGAACGAATGTCTCCACATGATCACATTGAGCAATCACACAGGTACTGAAAGTTAGCCATTACCATAACGAATGAATCGAGCAAGCTATCCTGTAGGAGTTATATTTACATAACACTATGCCGTACACACATCACGATGATGAGCCTTTAACAGCCACAACTATTCACACCTCGTGGGGTTAGCCGGGAAAGTTTTGGGCCCAAGTCTTTCGCGAGCCGGCTGGCTCGACTTGACGTTCGACTAAGTAGGTAAGAGCAAGAATTTGTAATTTGTTCAGGGTACCGACGATGCTCGCCCACTCTTGGGACACCATGTGATCTATAAGGTCCACCAACCACAGTACAGTAATGCTGGCAGACGGGACGCCAACTTTAACGTCCATCCGAGGAATGGTGCACACACTGATGAATCGTCATGCCTGCGAAACACCTAGGTGAAAGTTTATAGCTGGGTCAGGATTTGAACCGAGGCTCGATAGCTCAGAGGTGAAAATAACGACAAAAACAACAAACAACAATTAAAAAAAAAACAAAAAAAAAAAACAGGCGGCCGAAGGTAAAGCACACCACAAGCCATTTGTTTGTTTATTGCAAAGTGTAAGCACAATAAAAAGCCACTGGAACTGTGCGGTAAAAAGTACTGTGACATGTAAAAGACAGCGTTCGTAGAGTCGGTACCCACCGGAGGAATGCAGGCATACACCGTATAGTAACATGAGAGTTGCATGGGAGCAGCAATGCAGTGCTACCGAATGTAAACGGAGAGGTTACATGCACCAGGATTATACGGGGCTTCTGTAAGATGGTGATGCAGGATTTGGAACTGAACATTAAAAAGCTATGTACATAATTAAATTACCAAAATTAATATAAAAGTTGACCTGTACAAATTGACTCATATTCTAACATGGATCAAATACCCCCTTGACAGATGGTTTATTTTCGTGTTTATTTTACCAGCTCGAGCTAAACTTCTGGGGAAATATCATAGTGTAGTGTCAGCCATCTTATGGCATAATCTGTACAAATAATACTGTTTAATATTTAAAATAAATACACATTGACCTCACGGCTATGTACAAAACGCAAAAAAGCCATAGATAATAAAACCAGAGGAAATATAATCGCGTTGGAAGCTTTGACAGCAATCCTGGACAAAAGCAAAGGTGGAAAAGGCAAAAATGAAAGTTCTGAACAGGAAAACAAAAAAAATAATATATATATATATAATTAAAAATACTCGAATACCTCATATAACTTTGTTCCAAAACTCATAAATGTTGCGCATTTTAGTGTTTGATGTGATAATGTGCAAATTAATCAAAATGCAAATGGCCATTTCAAAATGTTGTACAAAAAAAGCTCAACATCTCGTACATCGTTTCATGCAACCAAAAACACGACTCGATGCTGAACGGATGAAATTAGTATCGGACTAAGTCGAGGTAGAAAGATAAAAATTTGATTCTTGACTCCAGCCCACCTCCACCACCCCTCAAACTCCATTAACCATCCCAACAATTCGACAGAGCGTTTGGTGTATTTGGTTACCACATAGCTTGAGCTCAGGCGGAAGTCTGCTCCACAATCGGATGTGCATATTGAAATTAAAAAAAAAACAAAAGCTGTGCTTTTATGACATTCATTCATTCGTAGGTTCGAGCCATCAGGAGATAACATATTGCCCAATTGAACTGAACAGGGCTTAAGCAGCCTTCAGTTAAAAGTGTAACAATTTTTGAAAATGCCAGGACCGAACGCAGAGCGACAATAATGTTCCCTTCCCTGGTGAAAAGGTTTTGCAAATTGTTGGACTGACTGAAAATTTGGATATTTCTCTTTTATATCAAAATAATTGTTTAAAGTAATACATCTTTATGTCATGTATTTTTTTTTTCTTCGGAGAAATAAAAATAAAACTTTAGCAACGTATGTGCAAAAATCCACTTTTAGAAATCAATTGATAACACTAAAGCAGTAGTAGGCTAAAAACTGCACACTACCGCACAATAATTATAGTCAATATTTAGCGTTGGCTTTATATGGTGACAGCAGCATAAGAGTTCTACCTGAAAACTACAGATACTGATGGAACTGTGATGATAGAAGTTGTGCTTGGACAACTCGTTGCGTTTCAGGGTCCACCAGATGGGCTCTGTATATGCCGTCTTCTCCGAGTGGAACCGGCCAGTCCCTGAGCGTTTGCTGGGACCTACGGCTGACCGCGACGTCCTGCATCTGCGGCCGACATGGATCGTGATTTTCTTCAGTTCTGGCTCCTCTGCAAGCCTCAGCAGGAGAGACGAGCAACTCTGGCATGCTGGTGCGAAGACGCTCACGCGCAATCCAACCCACAATTGAAAAGTCTTGCGACAGGCATTTGGGCTTCAGACGATCAACTGCAGAGAGTCCAGATCTTTGAGTTGCCTCCGCTGTGCACCGACAAGCTTCCTGTAGCTGTAACTCCTCACAGTCTCTGCGGCCTCCCAACGTGTGTCGTCTACGAACGCGGTTGCGTCGTGCCGCCGCAGGCTTCCTGCCGATTCCAAACATGTCATCGGCTGAGATGCGCAACCGGCTCCGGAGACGATCCGTGATCTGCGGCCGCCAAGCCTCTGTCGGGTCTGTCTTGCTCGCAGCCTGGGTGTGCGACATATTTTTAGGCTGCTCCGGTTCTGGCCGCACTGGCTCTAGTGGCGCCTCATCCATTTCTAACTTTGATGTAGTGGTAGCCAAAGCTTTTCCATCTTCCTGGCCCTTCACCTGTGCTGAGCGTTTACGTCCACTATGCTTACGTGCCAATGTGTCGCATTCAATTAGCCGGTATGAATTAAAGGCACGACGTGCTGCAGGGCTTGATGCCCATCCATTGCCTCCGCTTTCACCCTCCGCTTGTGTTCCCTCAATGGACGAACCAACACTCCTCGTGTCTACATCCCCAATGATGTCACCAGTGCCCACAAGGTCTTCTTGGGACTCATTCTGAGCACCTTCACTGATAAGTTCGCTCCGCTCGTCATCAGCCTCGTCTCCCCGGCTTTCGGCTAATGATTGCGCATCACCTCCTGTGCTTGCACCCATGACGAGTGCAACATCCCAGCCATGCAGATTGCTAGACGATGTCGTGGAATAATCAGATGTGACTGACGCAACATCTGCCAGTACTTCTCTGGAGTTGGCATCACCACGTCGAGTGTTCTGCATTAAGACGTCTTGAGATGCACATTTCTTTTGTTTGAGAATTTCGAAGTCTTTAACCTCTGTACCACGCCGCTCCGAGCCTAACTTTGCACTGCCATTTCCTGAGCACATGCACGGTGTACTGGATGCATGCGAAGCTTCCATTCGGCCA
The DNA here is from genome assembly GCF_056783735.1 of Eptatretus burgeri. NCBI lineage: Eukaryota > Metazoa > Chordata > Myxini > Myxiniformes > Myxinidae > Eptatretus > Eptatretus burgeri. The sequence continues at coordinate 85,097,664 of NC_140964.1, read as the reverse complement.
TAGCGAGCCTGCTGCAAGGCACGTCCACGTGATGAGCCAAACAGGTTGTTATTTTCACCATCAGCGCCAGCTTCCAGGATCGATGCAGCACTTCCATTTCTGTTTCCTTCCTGAAACACCCTCATGCACAGCTGGTCGGCATTTCCCTTTACAAAGCCAAACTCGGAGTCCTCGTCGGAACTGTTCACAGATTGTTTCGGCTCTTTCACCTTCTTCCGCTTACGATGTGCAGCTGCGATTATAGAATTGATCAGCTCACGACTATACAAGTCTTTGTTGGACCCCCAGGATTTCTGCAAGAAAGGATGCATAAAATAAAATCAGAAGTCACTGTAAGATCATGTAAATTGACTGCTTATACTCTTTTGTTTTTGTAGGTACCACAAGAGTCAAAAGACTCCAAAATATCAAATTATCAGTCATCATATTATCCATATGTTATAAGGGCAATTTAAATTGAACTCTGGTGGAAAGCTTCTGAAAATGAGAACAGAATTCTTTGACATTGTGACGTCGACCGATATGCCTCCACCCACATTATTAGATCATGATACATACTTGCACCAAGTTTGATTTAAATCCCTTCCAGTTGTTCTCAAGAATGACGTTTTTACTGATATGACCTCTGACCTCCTGATGCCAAAATCAAATCAGTTCATCTTTGCATCATAACAGAAACTTCTACCAAGTTTAGTCAAAATCCCATCACTGGTTCGCAAGTTGGTGCAGTAACAGAATTTTTACCTAACGGGACATTTGGCTCTTGACCTCATAATGTAATCAGTTCATCTTTGCCTCATTGTACATACTTGTACCATGTTTGACTTAGATCCCTTCAGCCGTTGTTAAGTTATCGCGGGAATGAAAACCTATCACAGACGGACAACCCGTAAACATAATGCCTCCAGGGAGGCATAAAACGGAAAGTTTATAATCAAGACAGGTTTCAGATGAGGAGAATGTATAAATATAAAGGATGGAATTAACAAAACAAAAGGCAGATAAGGGCTAACCTACTTAATGCAAACGAGCAGACCAATTAGTCGTCACGTTTGCCAAAAAATTTGGAAAGGAAGGAAGACAAATTTACCCATGTATAGAGTGCTTTAACTGGTCCCCCAACCCCCTTCCCATACTCCCATCCTGCTCCCCCTCCCTTTGCCCCCCCTCCCCGTTCGTCCTGATGTCCCTTCCCGCTAGAAATGCCTCACACATGATGACAGGCTTTGACAGGCCCCTCCGTTTTTTTTTTTTTTTGGTGGGGTGGGAGGGAAGCGAAGGACAAATTTACTTGTGCAAAGACTGTTTTCACCTCATCATTGCCCAGGTAAAAAAGGAAATTGTAATACCCTCTGCCACCATCACCAGGTGGCGCTACATGGTACTAATTTACAGAGAATTATTCCCTCCCCACCCCCCCCCAACAACCCTGTGTGAAACCATGGCCACATGGGGGGGGGGAAGGGGGAGGGAAAGAGGAGGAGAGAGAGAGAGAGGGAGAGTCGTATCCTCCTTAACCTCCATTTGTTTTCTTATGCTTGGATTCAGAAAGAGTTGAGTAGATTCGGACAATTTCGATTTTCAGAAAGATTTCAATAAGGCTCCTCAACAATTTTAGTGGAATTGCAGAGCAATAACCTTTTGTGATTTATTTTTTCAGTAGAATCATACATTTCTACAATACAGGATACAATTTCACTTTCCATGACACATCCTACTAAACTTTTCATTATTGTACAAGTTTAATTTCTGCACTTTTATTTTTTCCAAAAGTTGAGATGTACAAAATATTGTGTTTGGGGTTTTGGTTTGTTGAGGGAGAGAAGTAAAATGTAATTGAGAGGAGAGGGAAGAGGAATACAACTTGTGGAATAGGAGGGGGGGCGAAAATTCTACCATGTTGTAAGTGATGTGGATGTTGATACTGTCTCTAATGGTACAAATAAGTCTGCCTTACATTGCATTTGGCATTCAGCTCGTTAGCTTTGATGCAATAAAGAAATTTTCATTATCTCATGAATATGCATGCATGTGCAACCCTCCCAAACCCCTTATAAATTATAAATTTAATGGTTTTATACTCTCAATGCTCAGAAACGTTAAGTGTACTGTCAGACCCTGACAATCGCCGTTCCACTGTTCGTGGACCATAAAATGACCTGCTTCTACATTCACGGCTCTGTGCTTCGTATATTTGCAGTTTTTCTGACCTGCTTCTACACTTGCGGCTCTGTGCTTCGTATATTTGCGGTTTTTCTGACCTGCTTTCGCATTCACGGCCGTGCTTCGCGTATTTGCAGTTTTTCGCAGGCGTATATGTGGTTTTTCAGGCCTGCTTCTACATTCGCAGCTCTGTGCTTCGTGTATTTGTGGTTTTTCTGACCTGCTTTGAGATTTGTAGTCGTGTGCTTCTGGTATTCGTGGTTTTTCGTGGGCGTACTCACGGATTTTCTGACCTGCTTTTACATTCGCAGCTCTGTGCTTCGTGTATTTGTGGTTTTTCTGACCTGCTTTTATATTTGTAGTCGTGTGCTTCGTGTATTCGTGGTTTTTCTGACCTGCTTCTACATTCGCGGCTCTGTGCTTCGCGTACTTGTGGTTTTTCACTGGCGTATTCACGGTTTTTCTGACCTGCTTCTACATTCGCAGGAATTTGCGTTTTTTGTGCGTCACATATTTGCCGTTTTCTCCGCATATTCGTGGTTTTTCTGACCAGCTTCACGTATTCACGGTTTTTTTCCCCCCCGCGTATTTGCAGAAGTATTATTTACTTCCGGTTCCGGTTCTTGAGCAATGGTGGTGGTTCTGCTTCAGGGTCTCTTCGACTTTCTCAAGGATAAGTTTTCCGGTTGTTTTTGTCGCGTTTTTAGTCATTTTGTTATCTCTGATTACTGTGTGTTTCTAGTTCGGTGTTGTGTTAAAACTTGTGTTAATTGTTGAGTTTTCGTCGTATTTCCATATCGGGTTTCCTTGAGGCCGACTCTTCTTCCCGTTTGTGTGCGCAATCGTGTTTATTGTTTTTTTCTCCTTATTACTATCAGTTTTTATTTTCTCCACATCTCCCTCCACCCTCCTCCTGTCCCTCTCAACTGAACCCTCTGTTTCATGTCTTCAAATATATCACAAAAAAACAAAAAAATACCTTTTACTTCACGTTGTACCCCACGTGACCACGTGACTTCCAGTACCGAATTCTTCCTCCTTATTCTGCTGATCTACCATCTACTTTTGTAAACCCACATTCACCATACACCTTCACAATTTTTTCTTCAACCTTTCCTTTACCCAATCTTAAAAAAAAAATTTTTTTTGATTATTTTAACATCTCACGTTACACCTCCTGAAGCCACGATTCTCTTCCCACTCTTCTTCATCCTCTAACTTTCATCGAACTTCCAGCCTCCTTTTGCATTTGCCAATCCAAATTCACCAACACCCACATGAGTTTTTTTTCAACCTTTCCTTTTCCTAATCCTACATAATCTCTATGAATTTTTTTTTTTAAAGGTCTCTTAAAATGTTCCAACTTCCTCTTTCACACGGGTGGTTCTCAGTATTGTATCATAATTCACCACTTTTCGTCTTCTTCTTCAAAAGGGTGTTTTCAATTCGATCTTTCCTTTGTCCCGTGTCTAAAACACCCACTGTTACGACGTTTCTTTTCTCCATTCTCGTAATTCTCCTTTATTGCATCCATCACGTAATGTCTTCAATCTCATTTCTGACTTTAAAAGTTTAAAACTCCCAGTTTGCAATGAATGTTCATGTTCCATCAATCGTCCTTTTTTCCCCCCAACTTCAGTGCCAATTCACCCCACCTCATAAAATCTACCTCCTCCTAACCCCTCACCTGTTATCCCCTCTCCTTACTTCTCCCATCTTGTCCCTCATTCTACCTCCACTCTTAGCACCTCTTCACTGTCTTCTGCTTCAGTTTCAGCTCCTCCTTTGATGTCCCAAACTGTGTGGTGTTCTAACATCTGTGGGCTCCATTCTAACCTAGCATATCTCACTCTCTCAATCAGTACACTCATCACCACAAACATGCTCCTTCCTTCCTCTCAGCACACCTCCCACTCTTCCCAACCCCTCAAATATTGTACCTCCCCCTGCCCACTCCCTTCTTCACCACAACTCTACCAAGTGTCATTCTTCCCCTCTCCACATCTCTCCAATCACCCTCCTGCACCTTTGACATGCCTGCTCTCATTGTCTCCCCTCCCTCTCAAAGCTTCCCTCTGGACCCTCTCTTGCAAAGCAACCTTCACACTCACCTTTCTCAAAAACTCCCCTTCAATTCTCCCCCTAACCCTTCTCCCTCAACTCTCTCACCTCATCAGTCTCCCTCAACTCTCTCCCCTCATCAGTCTCCCTCAACTCTCTCCCCTCACCCTCCTCCCTCAACTCTCTCCCCTCATCAGTCTCCCTCAACTCTCTCCCCTCATCAGTTCCTCTCAACTCTCTCCCCTCACCCCTCCCTCAACTCTCTCCCCTCATCAGTTCCTCTCAACTCTCTCCCCTCACCCCTCCCTCAACTCTCTCCCCTCACCCCTCCCTCAACTCTCTCCCCTCACCCCCTCCCTCAACTCTCTCCCCTCACCCCTCCCTCAACTCTCTCCCTCACCCCCTCCCTCAACTCTCTCCCCTCACCCCTCCCTCAACTCTCTCCCCTCACCCCTCCCTCAACTCTCTCCCCTCACCCCTCCCTCAACTCTCTCCCCTCACCCCTCCCTCAACTCTCTCCCCTCACCCCTCCCTCAACTCTCTCCCTCACCCCTCCCTCAACTCTCTCCCCTCACCCCTCCCTCAACTCTCTCCCCTCACCCCTCCCTCAACTCTCTCCCCTCACCCCTCCCTCAACTCTCTCCCCTCACCCCTCCCTCAACTCTCTCCCCTCACCCCTCCCTCAACTCTCTCCCCTCACCCTCCTCCCTCAACTCTCTCCCCTCACCCTCCTCCCTCAACTCTCTCCCCTCACCCTCCTCCCTCAACTCTCTCCCCTCACCCTCCTCCCTCAACTCTCTCCCCTCATCAGTCTTCCTCAACTCTCTCCCCTCACCCCCTCCCTCAACTCTCTCCCCTCACCCCCTCCCTCAACTCTCTCCCCTCACCCTTCTCCCTCAACTCTCTCCCCTCACCCTTCTCCCTCAACTCTCTCCCCTCACCCCCTCCCTCAACTCTCTCCCCTCACCCCCTCCCTCAACTCTCTCCCCACCCCTCCCTCAACTCTCCCCTCACCCCTCCCTCAACTCTCTCCCCTCACCCCTCCCTCAACTCTCTCCCCTCACCCCCTCCCTCAACTCTCCCCTCACCCCCTCCCTCAACTCTCTCCCCTCACCCCCTCCCTCAACTCTCCCCTCACCCACCTCCCTCAACTCTCTCCCCTCACCCCCTCCCTCAACTCTCTCCCCTCACCCCTCCCTCAACTCTCCCCTCACCCACCTCCCTCAACTCTCTCCCCTCACCCTCCTCCCTCGACTCTCTCCCCTCATCAGTCTCCCTCGACTCTCTCCCCTCATCAGTCTCCCTCAACTCTCTCCCCTCATCAGTCTCCCTCAACTCTCTCCCCTCATCAGTCTCCCTCAACTCTCTCCCCTCATCAGTCTCCCTCAACTCTCTCCCCTCATCAGTCTCCCTCTACTCTCTCCCCTCATCAGTCTCCCTCTACTCTCTCCCCTCATCAGTCTCCCTCAACTGCTGCAGTGTGATGGCAAAACCTAGCAAGTCCGGCTCCAGCCAATTTCATTTATCAAGGAAAAACATTGGCGTCATGGGATTAAGATACCATTTATCAATATAGCTTTATTTTGTCATATTATATCATTACTATATGTAAGTTGTTTCAGGACAAAGTTTTATCCAAATCATGCTGTTTATATTGATGGTAAATGACTTACTTGGTTTTTCCAACACTTTGGTAGGGTAACTGTGAACTTGCGAGGTTTTGCCATAACATTATCGAAGTGAATGCTCATGCTATATTTAATTTAAGTACACTTGGAGGACAGGAAAAACCTAGTAAGTCCAGATATGGGTCTAACTCAAATTTGACCAAAACCGGACTTGCTCGGTTTTGCCATCACACGGCAGAACTCTCTCCCTTCACCCTTCTCCCTCAACTCTCTCCCCTCAGTCTCCCTCAACTCTCCCCCTTTACCCTCAAATCTCTCCCCTCACCTCTCCTCCCCCAACCCTTCTCCCTCAACGCTCCCCTCTCACCTCTCCTCCCCCAACCCTTCTCCCTCAACTCTCCCCCAACTCTCCCCTCTCACCCTTCTCCCTCAACTCTCCCCTTTCCCTCCAATCTTCACCCTCACTCCCCATTCTCAAAGTTGCCCCCCCTCACATCCACAAAGCTGCCTCCTTCCACTGCCCTTTCACCTCCATCTCTTCACTCCACCTTCTCAAATGTCTTCTTCCCCCTCTCTTGTTCCCCCTCACCCCCATTACCACCGAGCCGTTTCTCCTCCTCATCTGGCCCTCTTCCCAAGCTCTTCTGCAATCCCCCATACTCTTTGAATAACTCTCCTTACCTCCCTCCACTACTCCCTCATCCTACCCTTCCCCTCCCCTCCAATGCACCCAAAACCTCCCCCTCCCTCTTCTTTAACAGTGTGGACCGAAAACATCCGGGGTCTTCGGTCAAACCTGACATCCTTCCATACAGGTTGCTACTGGCAATGAGACATAATCTGCTTTCCAGCAACTTTCCTCCTTCAAGACGCCTCTGACTCCCTCGTATCTCTCCCTGATTACTCCCTCCTCCGGTATGACAGACCTGAGCCTCGTCCTGGTGGCGGAGTTGCTCTCTTCATCAAAGATTCTATTCTTCACTCATTATGCACTGCCGTCTCCCCCACACCTCCAGGAATACCTCTGGCTATGGCTCCCCTCCACTCCCACCTCATGTTTATACATGTGTTGTACCGTCCACCAAACAGTGATGACTCCATTTACATCTCCCTCTCTGAAAACATGGACCAACTTCTAGCCTCTCATCCCAACTCTCTCTTCCTCATATGTGGTGACTTCAACTGTCATCATGCCAGTCGGCTGGGTGTGGGGTACCTCTCTCACCTGCCATGGCATTTCAGCAAAACACTTTTGTGACTCATTGGGACTGACTCAATCGGTCAACTTCCCAACCCACATCTCAACCAATGGTACTCCATCCCTTCTATATCTGCTTTTGACCAATTTCCCTGAAAATATCTGCTGTTCTTCCTCCGCTCCAATCGGTTCATCTGACCACATGCTTATCAAAGTAGACATCTCTCCGGCTGTGATTAGAGAACCACCTCAGCGGCACCGTCGAGTCTGGCATTTCACTCAGGCCGACTGGCAGGGACTTTAAGCAGCCATCAAACTTCTAGACTAGTCTCCAATCTCCACTTTCTCTGACAAACTCATCTGGGGAATTTTTTTTTGTAGAAACTTGCTCTCTCTCATGTACAGATTTATCCCATCTCTTCTTCAGTTGTCATACCCTTCCTCCCACCCATGGTACACTGAAGCTTGATGCGAGGCAGTTGTCCTGAAACAACTTGCCTTCGCCTCATGGAAGGCTAATCCAACTGAAGGCAATCTCAGTTCCTTCCACAAAGATCGTTAAAAGTGTGTGTCCACCCTCAGGAGAGCCATAAAACAACATCATTGTAATCTCAAGTCTGTATTCTCAAACCTCTCTCCCTCCTCCAAATCCTGGTGGTATTTAGTGAAGTCTGTTTCTGGTGCATGTTCTGCCTATATCCCCTCCCTTCCCTCAAATGGCTGCACAGCTGACACGGCACGTGAAAAGGCTGAATGCCTAAACTCCGTGTTTGCTTCAAATCTTGCGTCCCAAACCAAGCGCTTTCTGCACCCATCAAGTTATTATTCTAAGCAACAAAAGTGAAATAATGTGCAGTGAAGCACTTCCAAAGAAAACTAATGCTTTCAATTTAAAATATCCCCTCTATGGCTGTCTCCACCAAGATGGTTGTGTCATTACGCAGCGCACGCAAAGTGAAAAGCCAGGTTAAGCAATTGGTTCATGTCCATCCGACTGTCTTTTCAGTTTATGATAGTTTATGACCAAGGAACACCTTATTTAAATTGAATGTTATATTTTGAACACGAATTGGAACATGAATGGGAAGACAAGTTTGCCGTTTGACAGTACTTTGGCTCTGAATTAGTCGTGGCCGCACATGCATAGAGAGGAGAGAGATAATACTTTTTACTCTGCCTGCCCTGATTGGCAGTCAAACAAAATTGAAAAATTATTCCAAACAGGAAACTTACTGTTTTTAAAGATGTTCTAAACGACACAAACAACAAGCACGAATAACTAATGTAACGTGTTTGATAGGGTGATGTAATACACACTGGTTAAAATGGTGGTTGTTCGTCTTTCGGCTGCTCCCGTTAGGGGTCGCCACAGCAGATCATCCGTTATGATCCGCATACTGATTTGGCACAGGTTTTACGCCGGATTCCCTTCCTGACGCAACCCTGGTCGCCTCTTACGACACAGGGATAAGGATTGGGTTTCGCCATGATTCCGGGCTGCCCTACACCCTCTCATAGCACGGCCCAGCACAGAGCGCCCATCCTCAAGCGATCCTCCAACCCAAGCCTCCGAGTAGCCGGATTACAGGCGCACGCCACTACGCCCGTTACTGGTTAAAATGGTGGTAAAACCCAAAAATCAATTTATTTATTTGCCTTTAAACCTCTTCAAATTTAATCATACAGGGTGAGTTAAAAGTCCAGAAACTTGAACACTGTAGAATACAAATCGCCTTCATAATATTTCCAAGAACCAACACTATATAATTGACATATACTGCAGCATGAGATGGCGTGGCATGTGAGAGGGTGCAGTATCGGGGTGAAGATGAGGCTGCAGATATGGCTATGTACAACATTTAAAAGGATACATAATATTCAGAGAAATTATTGAAGAAAAGTTGATGTTTGACAACACATTGCCTGAATGATATGTTGAGATCATCCCAACATGGTACTTCAGTTTGTATGCATGAGTAATAATAGCAAGATCACTTTCAACTAGTTCATAAACTACTCAACTATATCGTTTATCCATCAAAAAGGGGTATGAGGTCGAGCAATCGATAGCCATGTCGAAAAGCAAAGGGCAGCAATCTTGGATTTTCTGATGTTTAGCATTTTTCTCACAAAAATTGATCCATTGAGAATATCCATGCCAAGTTTCCTGCTTCCATCACCATTTGAATAACTTTTGTTATGTGGGAGGCAGTCGCACAGCTGTTGTACAAATTGTTTCCTTTGCAAATTATAGTGCAAGATATGTAACTATGTGCAAAAGGTGAGCACCAAACCAACACAGATGTCAACACCACAGAGAAGACCCATGTGGGTGATGTGACTGCAGAATTCACCTTTGATTTCACCGAGTCACTTGTAGCAGATGCGTCTGGAAAATAGAACGAAACAAGAACGAGATAAGAATATCACACACGAAGTGAAATTGATTACAATTATGTGTTTCGAAAAGCAAAAGGCAGAAAAAGGGTGATAATGAATGGGTGTTAAAAGTCAGCACAGCACGGCTGACTGTGTTCTCAGAGGAACGCTGAAATCGGTGCAACGGTTGAAAAATTGCTTCAAATTTATTGCTTTTATTTTTTTTTTCTGTCCTTCAGAAAAAAAGTCGTTTCAAAACATCTTCCAAATGCTGATAATGACTTCTAAATGGTCAAATGTACACCTTTGTAAGTTAATGATAAGCCAGTCATAAAACAAAGGCACTGCAAATTTTTTTTAAAATAACAATGAAAAAAAACCAAACCGTTATTGGTTATCGAATAACACAAACCGCACAAAGGTGCGCAAGCAAACGAGGAACAACGGGAAAGCACCGGCAAGCTTGGCAGCCTTTACAAAGGCGTACATTTGGCTAGCAAAACTGCGTGCTGTGCGCTATACCGCCTCAACATCAGGATGCAGTCCCACAGGCTTGGGCTCGATGTGTGGCTTCACCGCGAGTCACCATGCCATGCTAGTGCTCAAGATGGAATGTCTGCACATCCATACACCCACCAGGGAACGCTAGGCTTTCATGCAGAGGCACAAAGAAAGACTTTCCACCACCTCCCGAAGCACACGGCATGTGGAAAATTTGGTAACTGCCAACCTTCCAAGATAACTGATCAAACAGCACTTTTGAATATGTAACTTCTTGCAAAAATAGAAAATAAAAGTAAAAAAAACTTGGCTGGGTAAGGAGTGGGGGGGGAGTTGTTCTCAGAATGAGAAAATGGTTTTAAAAAGGGTGTTTGAATATTGCCTCAAATATGAAACGAATTTTAACGAACTGCCATTAGAATAGTGTGGCATTTGCTGTTGGGGGTTACGAATGAAAAAAAAAAGGGAACATTGTATTTTATGATAGCATTGCCATGATTTCTATGCAAGGACAACGTGTTTTGCGAAGTGCCATTTTATATAGTGATTGAAGAAAAATCCCACAGCACAGACTTGTACATTCTATGGTCATCCACAGGGTTTATATTCTGTGCTTTGTTTGCAACAAGGGGAAAATAAGTAAGGCCAAAATAAAAAAAAATAAATCCAAAAATAAATAAATACATTTCCAATAACAGCTGAAATATGGAATCCGAAGTTGAGAACATTTTTATTTTAGGTAATCTGGTGGTTCAAAATAAATAAATAAATAATGATCGCTTCAATTTTGAGCAATTCATCTATCTATAATTCCAGCAGTGTGTGTGTGTGTGTGTGTGTGTGTGTGTGTGTGTGTGTGTGTGTGTGTGTGTGTGTGTGTGTGTGTGTGTGTGTGTGTGTGTGTGTGTGTGTGTGACCGCTGTTTCTCGACAACCACCAGTCCGATCTAATTGAAACTTGCCAGGTATATTGCTGGGGACCTGAGGATGTGCCTTTTCAAGGTTTGATATTAGTCGGACAAGTACTTCCCAAGTTATGGCCATTTATTTACCAACCAATGACATGACACGTTGCTGCGTAGGCGTGGCTGCGTAGGTCGGTGCGTGGCCGGCCGATGATGACGTCACGGGCAGTGCCAGTCACATGGCAGCGAATGTCATGGCAAGCAAAGACAGGGAGGTAAACTTGATTTTAATTAACTCTGTGTGTGGAAGTGTGGTTGTCGCGAGAACGCGAGAGCGAAGGAACGGCCTGTGTGGTTGTCGTTTCTGGCTCGCAGTTTGAAAGTTTTTTTTATTTTTTTGAACGTACGTTTTTTTTGTTGTTTTTTTCTCTTCTCTTCTTGTTTTTCCTTGCGATGACATTGCAAAAAGGCAAAATACATTGGCGCTAATTGAATAATTGGCCATTAAAACTAAATTGCGAAGAATCGTAACTGCGATATGCGAACTTCCGGATCATGACGACTTCCTGTATTCTTTCTCGATTTTTTCTTAATTTATCGACTTACTGTATTCTTTCTTTCTCGATTTCTGTACTTTCTCGATTTTCTTAAACACAATGCCCCAATCCAGTCGTCGTTTACGACAGCAAAGGAATGGCCTGTGTGGTTGTTTGAAAGTTTTTTTTATATTTTTTGGTTTGCACGTACGGTCACGCACGTATGGGCACACACGTACGGGCATGCGAGAGCGAAGGAACGGCCTGTGTGGTTGTTTCTGGCAAGCTGTTTTAAAGGTTTTTTGGGGGGTTTTTTTGCACGTACGGCCACGCACGTACGGCACATGAGAGCGAAGGAACGGCCTGTGTGGTTGTTGTTTCTGGCACGCGGTTTGAAAGTTTTTTTTTTTTTTGGTTTGCACATATGGGCACGCACGTACAAGCATGTACCTACGGGCATGCACTAGTGCTTTTAATAACGTCAAATGAATATGCAGTAAATGTTAAGTGCCAAACACATAATGTGGACTATCCAGTTAATAAAATCATCCATCCGTAAGGACATCACAATTACCCTCCACACTTCCTTGACCCTCACCCCTCAAAATAAATGCTGCACTATGCCTTCGAAATTAAAATGCTAACAAACTTATATGTTACACCGAAAGACATTTGATAAACGAGCATGGGGGAGACCGGCATATTGCACGCTAAAGTAATGCTCATACACCGCACAATAACATCGTGCAGATAGGTATTATTTTGTGTGACAAAATAATTGTTGGGATCTTTCCTGAAGAAGAAAGTGTATGTTTAGGGAATGTTGAGAAGCAGAAATATGTGCATTACTTGGGCTTAAAAAGTCTATAAGCTTTGGATTCTGCTCAAACCAAAGTTCTTGGCACAACTCGCAGCTAACCGTTGTAAATATCTCGATGTGGGTGTTTCAGCAAATACAGTAAAAACTGATTTGGAAAAGCCCATTTGGGCTTATCCAATGTTAAATCCTAAAGCAAAATTGAAAGCGTAGACAATAAATCCACTTTAAACGTACGTGTGTGTGTGTGTGTGTGTGTGTGTGTGTGTGTGTGTGTGTGTGTGTGTGTGTGTGTGTGTGTGTGTGTGTGTGTGTGTGTGTGTGTGTACGTATGCACGCCATGCAAAAAAAAAGGGAGGGATGGGGTACTCTGACTTACATGATGGGACAGGTTGGTTGTATCAAAATGACTATTTACAGACGGTCGTAAAAAGCTAAACTGTCTCACAAGGCTGGCAGGTACCAGGATAGACAATGAAAACTGCCACTGCATACTGAAAGCAGACTTGTCAATAAACAGAAAAGAAGCACACACACACACTCGACAAAAAAAAGACAACCAAATGCATACCATTTTACATCTCCACAGTGTCTGCTTTTAAAAAAATTGCAAGAAATCGAATGAGTTTGAGCATCCAAACACAGTTTTTTTTTTTTAATGAAAATGAATGCATGAACTGCTATGCTTGTAAGTGGTTTAAAATCGATGTGAAGTTCTGCACAGCAGACAGCTGCACTTAGAACAAGCTTCTTCTTTCTTTCCACAATTCAAACCGTCCACCAGAGCTACAAGCGTGCTCATGAGCGACGGCTCGCCGGTCTCCTGAGCTTGAGGCGTGAACTCCGTGACTTCTGGAAAAGTCCCAGATAACGAATGGAAATGACCACCCCCTGCACTGCACCAAAACGTCTCGACCTGAAAACTGGCTCGGGAATATGGTCTCGGGCCTGCCTTCATGAAGCTCCTTCCACACAAATTGTGAGGGAAGTTTTTTTTTAATTTACTTATATCATCTGAAAGTGAATGGCCATAAATTGGAAAGAAATCCCATTCTAACAAGAATTAAATAGTTTAGGTGTAACACATAAAACTATCAAATTACTCAACTTCAACAATCAAATCACTCAATTTCAGGAAAAACATCAACGTAAACCTCAGTGAAAGATGCATCATGTATCTGTGTATAAATATGCAAGAAAAGTGGAAGGATGTTAGAATTATAAGAAGGGAGAGAACATATGACAGAAGCAAATAAGATGTTAATGTTTCATTTCAGAAAGAGAAAAACTAAGGTACTGAGTGTTTAGGAAAGGATGGGTGGAGTGGGGGGGGGGGAGGGGAAAAAAGAAACAAAGAAAAAAAAACAACAAAACAACTAAACAATGACATATGGTTAAACAGTATGGAGAGATTGTAACTTATTTCACGTGGTGCAGGATGAAGAGGTTTTGGGAGAGAAAGGCTTTAAAGGAATTTTAGAAATATAGTCGAGATTAATAAGTGTACGGGGAGAAGTGGAAGAAGTGTGAATTTAAAAGTAAGGACCCAGAATACATTTTGGGCAGGTCTGGGGAATTCGTGGGGGTGGGAAAGGGGGTTGAGTCACAACTAAAATGTTGTACAGAGGTGAAAAAACAAACAAACAAAAAACCCAGGACTAACAGGGAATTAAATTAAAATGAGCTTGGGGGGACTTTGTGGGGGGAGTGATAGGGGGTGGGGGAGAAGCACAAGTGGTGGACAAGCTAACAATCTTTTCACACCGAAAGTGCCAGGTTGTGCACCAAATCCATCTGTACATGGGAGGAGAGTAGTGAAGTTGGTTTTTCATTGTCACTCGAGCAAGCCAAGAAAACAAGAAATATAACTAGATATCTAGAAAGGGCAATTTCATTCCTGTCGGACAAACCATAGTCAAGTTATGGTGAAAAATGTTTAAAATGTCTATAATTGGGTCATGAGCTTAAATAGTAGGTCAAGGTCAAATATATGATGTCAACCCAGCATACTTTTTACTCCCATTATTGAATGATGCAAAATTTCATTCTGAAAGTCCCAGCCGGCTCTGAGATACAGCTCGGAAATTGATCGTGCTGGGAGTGCAGGAAGACTTAATGCCTCCGATGACTTTGTCGGCAGAGACAAAAACAAAGGGGCAATATCCCTGGACGCTCACCTGGTAGTGGTTGGATAAGACAACCAGAGAACCCCTGGTAGTCATGGATGACCCATAAAATATGTAATGGAGAAGAAAGTAAATACCTATGGATTTTATGTTTTTTTAATGCCATGAACAAACTATGGTACATCACAAGTGATGATGATTCCAGGTGAGCTAAAAAACTAAATTCTAAATGGTGGTTCAGTACTCCTAAGGGGTCTAAGAAACTGTGGTACTATAAAACAATGGGGGCACTAATTGTCGAAACAAACTCGACAACACTAATAAGCCTTCCTCTATGCTATCGGGGAAGGATCAATGACAAAAAAAAATTCTCCTCTAATCTCTCCTATGCACAGGATTTGGTGTGGCATGACCTCACTTGCAGTGTCAAAAGGGCATATTAGAGAGAAGAATAGAGAGGGAAGTTTGGGGATAAAGGGGGAAGTATCATAAATAATGAAAGTATAAATGACCAGGTCTCAAAAAAGAAAGAAAAATAAAAAAGGCATTCAATTTGATTTTCAACGAAATAGGGGACCTTTGGCATATATTTTGAGTTTTAATAAAAACAATAGTTTTATTCTTGATAAAATTATACATTTGCAAGATGAGCAAACAATGGAACACAATAACCTTTAAAATTTCTCGATTGAAAGAGTATAAGGATTGGTTATAGTCCATCCATCGAAGTTGATGATATAGGCAGTTTTAATCCCAGTAAAAGGAAAGGTGTCTGGGGAGAAGAAAAAAAATAGTTGAATTGCATAGCTTTAAAGATAAAACAGGTGAAGACAGAAGAATGCCTGGGATACAAAGGTGGCAGTACGTACGGTATTGCGCACACTCTGATGATGCAGATAAGGCTAGAGCACGAGTCAACTGTTAATGCGACGAAAGGTGAAGAGGAAATGAAATTTTAAAAGGCAGATGCTTACCTTTGTTTCACCGCAGTCTTCCATCCAAAGTACACATTACACAGCTAGCTAACAATGACAAAACAACAGCTACTTTGGCACAGTGCCACTCAACATCTTACACCCCAACACTCCGCTCACCACATGGCAACCCCATGGAAAGTGGTACAGAGCAACCCACCTGGTGAATCACACAAACCACCAGGTGCTTTGCCTGACAATACACACACTGCCCCAGCATTCCACTCAGTATTGCATAAACTTCCTGATGCCAATACATTGCTTCAAATTTATTGGGTTTTTTTATACCTGCATATATATATATATATATATATATATATATATATATATATATATATATATATATATATATATATATATATATTTTTTTTGAATATAAAAAACTATATAAATTGCACATCTTTTTTTTCCAAATAAACATTAATTAATACGTAAGAAGAGCCAGATACTGCATGTATCCCAAGTTCTCAGGCCTTACCGGATAGATCCTCTGAGGCGGGTCCCGTCCGACCGATATTAATGAGTAGATGATCGATGTTGGGGACGGGCTGAGATTCGACAGGAGCTTTGTCTTCGAGTGGTGTCTGTGGTGAGCAACAACAGTTATGATGTCACTACACGGATATCTGGCTTGGGTCAAAAGTACACAAAACATGTTGATTTACATCCCGGCCAAATTTTTTCTGCCATTACTGAAAACGTACATACAAAAAAAAAAGAAGACAACAGTGTGACATCACCACTGTTTTAGAAAAGTAGATATAAAATAAAATAAAAACCGATTTTCAGACAAAATCACAAGGAATATCAAATGCCAAAAGGCTGCTCAACCCATAAAGCCTGCACTACAATCCCTTTAAGCATCAACACTCCAGTAAGAAATGAAAGTGGGACAAAGATTTTTATTTCTCACCCCTTCGATGGAATTTATATCCAGCAGAGAGACTGTGGTAATTCAAACAAGATAGAGAGCATTTAACAATGCAGTCTCGCCAGGACGTATACATTGCAGCAGATCTGTGAACCAGTGTGGACTCACGCAAAGAGACGCAGTGCAGCTAACCTTGACAAAATTCACATTCAAGGTATGAAATCAACCTGTGGTCAACTCAGACAAAACATTTATGCTCAAATGAGATAACTTTGTCAAACTTTGCTCAAGACCAGTGCGTAATGCCACCGGGCACACACTTGTCGAGTTTGTATAGGCCTTGCAATGCGCACCTCAGACCATGAGCTGAGCCAGTCAACGTTAAATGTGACTAAGCCTGCCTGGGTGTGATAGCCAGGCTTGTGGGCTGAGGTGCACTGAAAGGACCGACAAATGCTGTGAATGTTGTGTCAAAACACAATTTGCTGTGGCTATAGATGCTGCACATCTGTGTAATCTTCCACTGCTATTTAGTTAAATGGTTAAAAATATTTAGTTAAATAGCCACTGCTATTGGTTAAATTAAACACATTCCTTCCAATCTTATTATTGGAAATAAAGTAATTAATTAGAATGATAAAAACAACAACAAAAGAACCAAACACACACGTGTCCGAAGCAAGCGATTGTTTGGAATTTTAGTATGAAATAGGCAAAGCCGAGAAAGGAATGAGTCCCTTTTAGAATTACCCTTTAAAAAGCATCAGAAGCCTTTAGAATTAAACACGGTGTGTTCGAAAGGTTCTTCTTCTTCATTTGTGATGGATGGATGGACGGACATACCCAATATTGAAGCGGCTTCACCGCATAAAAATAGGAAGAGCTATAAAATGGGGGAGTATCACAGGGGGACATTGATTACGTGAGAATTGCGCAGGAACAGTCAATCTAAAATAGATCTGCGTGAAGACTCACTCAATAACACAATGACAAACAGACCGATGACAATGTCCTCTCGTCCTCTCTCTCTCTCGTCCTCTCTCTCTCTCTCTCTCTCGTCCTCTCTCTCTCTCTCTCTCTCTCTCGTCCTCTCTCTCTCTCTCTCTCTCTCTCTCTCGTCCTCTCTCTCTCTCTCTCGTCCTCTCGTCCTCTCTCTCTCTCTCTCGTCCTCTCGTCCTCTCTCTCTCTCTCTCTCTCTCTCTCTCTCTCTCGTCTCTCTCTCTCTCTCTCTCTCTCTCTCTCTCTCTCTCGTCCTCTCTCTCTCTCTCTCTCTCTCTCTCTCTCTCTCTCTCTCGTCTCTCTCTCTCTCTCTCTCTCTCTCTCTCTCTCTCTCTCTCTCTCTCTCTCTCGTCTCTCTCTCTCTCTCTCTCTCTCTCTCTCTCTCTCTCTCTCTCTCCTCTCTCTCTCTCTCTCTCTCTCTCTCTCTCTCTCTCTCTCTCTCTCTCTCTCTCTCTCTCTCTCTCTCTCTCTCTCTCTCTCTCTCTCTCTCTCTCTCTCTCTCTCTCTCGTCCTCTCTCTCTCTCTCTCTCTCTCTCTCGTCTCTCTCTCTCTCTCTCTCTCTCTCTCTCTCTCTCTCTCTCTCGTCCTCTCTCTCTCTCTCTCTCTCTTGTCCTCTCTCTCTCTCTCGTCCTCTCTCTCTCTTGTCCTCTCTCTCTCTCTCGTCCTCTCTCTCTCTCTCTCTCTCTCTCTCTCTCTCTCTCTCTCTCTCTCTCTCTCTCTCTCTCTCTCTCTCTCTCTCTCTCTCTCTCTCTCTCTCTCTCTCTCTCTCTCTCTCTCTCTCTCTCTCTCTCTCTCTCTCTCTCTCTCTCTCTCTCTCTCTCTCTCTCTCTCTCTCTCTCTCTCTCTCTCTCTCTCTCTCTCTCTCTCTCTCTCTCTCTCTCTCTCTCTCTCTCTCTCTCTCTCTCTCTCTCTCTCTCTCTCTCTCTCTCTCTCTCTCTCTCTCTCTCTCTCTCTCTCTCTCTCTCTCTCTCTCTCTCTCTCTCTCTCTCTCTCTCTCTCTCTCTCTCTCTCTCTCTCTCTCTCTCTCTCTCTCTCTCTCTCTCTCTCTCTCTCTCTCTCTCTCTCTCTCTCTCTCTCTCTCTCTCTCTCTCTCTCTCTCTCTCTCTCTCTCTCTCTCTCTCTCTCTCTCTCTCTCTCTCTCTCTCTCTCTCTCTCTCTCTCTCTCTCTCTCTCTCTCTCTCTCTCTCTCTCTCTCTCTCTCTCTCTCGTCCTCTCTCTCTCTCTCTCTCTCTCTCGTCTCTCTCTCTCTCTCTCTCTCTCTCTCTCTCTCTCTCTCTCTCTCTCTCTCTCTCTCTCTCTCTCGTCCTCTCTCTCTCTCTCCTCTCTCTCTCGTCCTCTCTCTCTCTTCCTCTCTCACTCTTCCTCTCTCTCTCTTCCTCTCTCTCTCTTCCTCTCTCTCTCTCTCCTCTCTCTCTCTTCCTCTCTCTCTCTTCCTCTCTCTCTCTTCCTCTCTCTCTCTCTCCTCTCTCTCTCTCTCTCTCGTCCTCTCTCTCTCTCTCTCTCTCTCTCTCTCGTCCTCTCTCTCTCTCTCTCGTCCTCTCTCTCTCTCTCTCGTCCTCTCGTCCTCTCTCTCTCTCTCTCGTCTCTCGTCCTCTCTCTCGTCCTCTCTCTCTCTCTCTCTCTCTCTCGTCCTCTCTCTCTCTCTCTCTCTCTCTCTCTCTCTCTCTCTCTCGTCCTCTCTCTCTCTCTCTCTCTCTCTCTCTCTCTCTCTCTCTCTCTCTCTCTCTCTCTCTCTCTCTCTCTCTCTCTCTCTCTCTCTCTCTCTCTCTCTCTCTCTCTCTCTCTCTCTCTCTCTCTCTCTCTCTCTCTCTCTCTCTCTCTCTCTCTCTCTCTCTCTCTCTCTCTCTCTCTCTCTCTCTCTCTCTCTCTCTCTCTCTCTCTCTCTCTCTCGTCTCTCTCTCTCTCTCTCTCTCGTCCTCTCTCTCTTCCTCTCTCTCTCTCTCGTCCTCTCTCTCTCTCTCTCTCTCTCTCTCTCTCTCTCTCTCTCTCTCTCTCTCTCTCTCTCTCTCTCTCTCTCGTCCTCTCTCTCTCTCCTCTCTCTCGTCCTCTCTCTCTCTTCCTCTCTCTCTCTCTCTCTCTCTCTCTCTCTCTCTTCCTCTCTCTCTCTTCCTCTCTCTCTCTTCCTCTCTCTCTCTCTCCTCTCTCTCTCTCTCTCTCTCTCTCTCTCTCTCTCGTTCTCTCTCTCTCTCCTCTCTCTCTTCCTCTCTCTCTTCCTCTCTCTCTCTTCCTCTCTCTCTCTTCCTCTCTCTCTCTCCTCTCTCTCTCTCTCTCTCTCTCTCCTCTCTCCTCTCTCCTCTCTCTCTCTTCCTCTCTCTCTTCCTCTCTCTCTCTTCCTCTCTCTCTCTTCCTCTCTCTCTCTTCCTCTCTCTCTCTTCCTCTCTCTCTCTTCCTCTCTCTCTCTCTTCCTCTCTCTCTCTTCCTCTCTCTCTCTTCCTCTCTCTCTCTTCCTCTCTCTCTCTTCCTCTCTCTCTCTTCCTCTCTCTCTCTTCCTCTCTCTCTCTTCCTCTCTCTCTCTTCCTCTCTCTCTCTCTCTCTCTCTCTCTCTCTCTCTCTCTCTCTCTCTCTCTCTCTCTCTCTCTCTCTCTCTCTCTCTCTCTCGTCCTTCCAGGAACGGGTGAAGTTCACAAACGATAATCAGCACAATGAGGATTATATAAAATAACCTTACAAGAGGTTGTGCAATTAAATTAACAATTTCCTTTTTTCAAAGAGTAACTTTACTTGAGAGGAGAGGCAAGCCCCTTTTAATCTACAGTATATACATGTTTTAAAGTGTTTGTGTATGTGTGCGTGTTATTGTTTCACAGCTGAACCGTAGCATCGAGAGGCCCCAAATGTTGGGTGTAAGTACATCAGAATCTGGGCAAGGTTGCTAACACACGTTGGCCTTGAAATCCATTTTGAGGGCATCAAAGGTCATTATAATGTGTGTACTAGGATGTGGGCGTCAGGCAGCACTGTCACCAGCCTGCAGGCAAAAGGTAACCACCATGAGGGCAATAATTCCATAGCTTTTCAATGTCACACATGTCCTGAAACCACTGCCGGGAAAATCTTACCCAGCCGGGCAGCGCCGGGTAGCCCCTGCTACTGTATTATAAAATGGGAGATTGAAGAAACAGCACAGAAACGAAGTGATGAAGGTTGGCAATTAAGAAAGTACTCAGCATTTGATTGCATTAGGGTGCCAAATGCAGTCGAGATACGATTTTGTCCCTCTTTTTATACAGGTCTCGAGACTCGTGGAATAGGGGAACAATGGTAAAGTTCAGCGGCATAATATGTGGAGCGTGCACTGAAGCTGAGAGGTCCAGCGGTTCGGTTCCGACCCTGACAGAGGCATAGCAAAGACTTCAGAAATGGTACGTGCTGCTTCTTTGCTTGATGCTCAGCAATTAAAATAATGGAGCACAGACTGTCCCAGAAGCAGCGGGGGAAAGAGAGTGGCATCTATGTGTGGGAGAATTGCGTTGCTTAACCTGTGGGTCGCCCAGATGGCTCAGATGGCAGACCACTGGTACGGTTCACCAGAGGACCTGGGGTCGATTCCAGGTCTGCGCACATAATTTTCCCACATATACATATTGCGCGCATGCACACACGAGTTTGTGTTGCACTTGCCAAAAAAAGAATAGAAAGACTTACCTAAAATTTTAATACATAGACCAGTACAGTAATACCTCACCATACGCTCGGGTGTGTTCCTGAACAACCAAGTGTATCGCGAATTAGCTTACTGCAAAATAGGTTTTCCCAGAAGAATAATGTTACAAAAATACTCCTGAGCGGGAGTGCCGGTCATCTCTGCCAGAGGTTGAAAGTAACTCTGTGCCAGACTGGAATAGGGGCAGTTCATAAAGTACGTACGCTCTACTTCCGGGTTTCAAAACCACCCACCCCCCTCTGTATGCAGGCTAGTGACCACCCACTATTTGTTAGAACTACGAGGAGTTCCCTTGGAAAAGCGAGCCTGACCACGTTCAGGGCCTGACCAAGTAATGCTCCAGAAAAGTTCATTTAAAGGGGTGCCCCACATATATAGGTTAAAACTCGTCAGTACATAATGTTTTTTGCGTACCTTGAAAATGAACACACATAAGATAATGTGTGATTAATTTGTTTAAAAGTGGGTGCTCATTTATATGAACTGTTCTTGAGCATTAGTTGGTTCCTCTGAAGAGCACAAGGGTGGTACAGCATACACACGAGATTTTTTGAATGAGCTTTATTTTCTATCGTCTGGCATTTTCCAAGGATGTCCTTTCTTTTCTATTGTTTGGTATTTTCTACAAGCCATGCAATGCTCTTCTTTTCTATAGTTTGCCACATGGCACATACCATAGAAAGGGGCCTTTTCTATGCCCCTGGCATTTTTCTCAAGCTATGGTATAACCCACACACTCTACAAATTAACTCCAGCTCAGGACTGGAAATTTTGTTAACTCAAAAACAGTGTTTACTGATCTATAAAGAAAGCAATTTTAGATGATGATCAATTCAACACAACAGATGACTTCTAACTTGTATGAAACACAACATGATGAACGATGACGTAACATGATGAATGTACCGAACGACTCTTACTGAGTGATATGTGACATCTATCACATTAGCACAGTAAGAGCTCGTGAGTAATTCTTAAGTGTTCAGGGGATCTTTCACTTACCGTAATTCTCAAGCAGTCTGCTGTGCTGCAACGCACATGTTGATCCCCAAGTTTATTTTGCTGCTATGGTTGTTTATATTTTTTTAAAAGTTAGTTAAAATGGTTTTAAAAGCAAACCAATGTATTATAACCGAACAATTTTAATTCTTCCATCGAAATAATGGTTATTCAGAACAAAAAAAAATACGTTCAATGTTGCATAAGATGTCCCACAATGCATTGCATTGTAAAGATTGCATCCAGTCATGAAGGTTGGTCGTGTGTCTGTGCAAGAAATCTGGAGAACTAGAGCTTGCACTTTAGTTTTCGTGGATAATACGCACCCCAAATTTTGATCAGATATTTCTCAGGAAAAAGTGCAGCTTATACACGAGTGATTACAGGTTTCCAAACCCGGACCTTGATTGGTCGCTCTCAACATTTTTATGTAATTAAAGGCCATTTTTTTTTTCTATTCCAGCTTTGAAAACTTCACATTGATAAGCGACACTGATACAGCCAACCAGGTTATGTGACAATAAACACTATTCAGCAATATCTCAACTCCTCACCACCTCCAACGCCAACTCACCATCGCTTCTTCTCCAACTTCGTCTTTGAAAAACCAGCCCTGCTATAAAAAAATACATAAATGGTAAAATGTTACAGAAAATATACATCAATTACAAGTATAATGTTAAAAGGTCAAAGTTTATAATCACCGACTTGACTGAAATGTGGGTTTGGGTGGGTGGGGAGTAGGAGGTGGGGTGGATGGGGAGTAGGAGATGAGGTGGGGGAGAGGGGAAGGAAAGGGGGGGTAGGTTTCCTCAATATTTTTGCAAATCTTCTCCAAGAGCACTTTCATTTTACATTGCTATAAGGCCCATTGAGGAGCTTGCAAATGAATCGCAAATGGGACAATGGAATTTTTTTTGTGTACTTTGTTGAGGCTCGTATAAGAGCTAACGCACAGAACATATAACAAAGGGAGCAGGAGACAAGAGGGGTAGGAGAGGGAGGCACAACAACAGTGGGGAACAGGGACATCAGCAGATCTGTGGAAGGTTAAGGAATGGGGCGGGGTACACGGGATAAACAAGATGGACACGACAGGGACTTTCAGGAAGGAAAACCGGGAATTTGAAGGCTGTGTCAACAGGTAGGTTACAGAGATTTTTGTGGAATTGCCAACAGCATTCTCAACCATAATCAATCAGATTCCTGTTCTCTTCTCTTCCGAAGTGCTTACTTCTCTTGATAAAGTCAACCTCTTCGTTGGGCGTTTTGCTACAAACTCTATGAAGACAATGGACACCCATTGCTTGCTTGCCCTTCCTGTGTTGACACCAGTGTTTCCACGATTATCATCATGCCAAGGAAAGTTGCTAAGATTATTCAAGGGCTTGACATCTGAAAAGCTACTGGACCAGATTGAATCTCTGCAATTGCTTTGAAGATGTGTTCACCACAACCATCTTCTGTTCTCTAAAAGTTGTATAGTTTGTGTCTGCCAAAGTCTGTGCTTCCACCAAGATGGAAGTAGGCTTCTGTAAACCCTGTATTTAAAGATTCCGGTGAGAAATCAGATCCTTCCAACGATCGGCATATTATCCTTCTACCCATTATGAGCAAAGTGTTTGAATCGCTCATCAAAGTACAACTAATGAGTCATCTGGAAGCCCACAACCTTCTAACTAATGCCCA
This sequence comes from Eptatretus burgeri, assembly GCF_056783735.1. Taxonomy (NCBI): domain Eukaryota; kingdom Metazoa; phylum Chordata; class Myxini; order Myxiniformes; family Myxinidae; genus Eptatretus; species Eptatretus burgeri. The sequence continues at coordinate 85,074,155 of NC_140964.1, read as the reverse complement.
ATATAGCTTGTGACATTCAAGATCTTCTGGTGGTGTTCTATCCCTAATCCCTGAACATGTGAATAGGGCTTTGGATGATCGTGGTGGAGCCAGGGTCGTTGCTCTTGACATCTGAAAGGCTTTTGACAAAGTGTGGCACAAGGGGTTCACCCACAAGCTAAAAGTCATATGGCATCTATAGAAAATTGCTTGCTGCAATTTCTGATTTCCTTGCAAATGCCAAATTTCTGTGGTGTACGAGGAACAGTCATCCTGTGCCCGTAATGTATAATGTACGTGTTCCTCAGGGCTCTGAGTTGGGTCCTACATCGTTCTTGTTATATATATATATATATATATATATATATATATATATATATATATATATATATATATATATATATATATATATATATATATATATATATATATATTGTGACGTCCACGGGACTTGAACAGTCCCGCCAACGTAGAATGAGCCGAAACGATGGAGGCGGTTTATTTATTTATAACCCAAACATGGCGGTTCTAATCGCTCCACCGCAAACGGGACGAGGAAGGTGGCACGAGTCACTTTTCACTGAGTTGATGATGTTTATTTGTTTTTTATTATTACCAGAAATAACAAGACTCGGCAAGAAGAGGGATCCGGGGCGATTCGACGGGATGGTGTGGGATCGGGCGTGGGGAAAAACATAGACAATTCCAATGAATATACAGTTCTCAATCCCTCTAAGGCGCCAAGCGCGCACACACACACACACACACACACACACACACACACACACACACACACACACACACACACACACACACACACACACACACACACACACACACACACACACACACACACACACACACACACACACACACACACACACACACACACACAACGTAGCTATTTCTGGTGGTCAGGCTGGACCGTGGTGTGGACGCAACTGTCCCTGGATCGGCGTCGGACGAGCTGGCCTTGCTCTCGTCAGGGGGACAGGAGAAACCGTGGTGCTGTCGACCTCCTGGTCTTGGCCCAAGTCCGCTCACAGCCGCCAGGGAACCAGTTCTGGCGCCAAGTTGCGAGCAGGAGAGGGAGGCAGGTCCGCCCGCCGTTCGACCCCGTACTCCGAGTCAGCAGAACCCCAGAGCCAACCAAGGTGAGGCACGAGGCTCAGCAAGGCTCCAAGACACGATCAAGAACACGATCAAATCAGCACAAGAACAAGGACGCTCCCCGCGCAACAGCCTCCCCACCAAAAAAAAACGATCTTTTGGTTGTAATCTTCTTCCTCTTCCTTTTCGACCCCGAACAGAACCTTTTTATCCACCTGTCCTCGTCACTTCCAATCGAGCCGTTTATTGGCCCACCGCCGCCGCCTTCTGCCAATCGTGATCACGGGGCGGAGCCATCCGCTGCACTGTCCTGTGACGTCACGGCCAGTCTCCAGAGAATACCAAAAGGGGTTTACGCAGACAAACTTACCCTATCCCGTGTCCCTATCTAATTACGTGACAATTATCATTTCCCCCTTGAAGAAATGAACATTTATTAGACAACTTATCACCACTGAATTGCTACTTATTACATCGAGATCCTGGTAAACTCGAACAGCATGGCATACCTAATTAAACATCCTAATTACCCTTTGAATGCATACCCCCCCCTCAAACGTAACACTGCCCCCTCCTCTGGTACCGCAGCTCCTGCAAGGTATATCACAGGCGCTACCGTACCAGCCTTAACACTTACTGACTCACACCTAATTAACCTAACGAAATAAAGTAGGAGGGGCAATGGGCAGCGAGTCGCAGCTAACTTACCTATCCTGCCTAATGTACTACCCCCTTATGGCCTTATCCTCGCCTAAACAATCATTCGTTTTTTTATTTTTATTTTTTATTTTATCACATGAGAGCACTGAGCGAAGTTGCACTCCATCTTCTGGATCATCGCTCTTGCCCAGCACTCTTCCAGTGATCTGGGGAGGGGAAACAAAAGGTTCCACAAAAACACAACACTTATACTTTACATTCCTACTCTAAGCCTTAACGACACTATTCACAGGATATTTACACTTGACCGCCTCCCCCAGTGGATGCTAATAGACCCAGCGTTAACTGGGGAGCCAATTTTCAAATCTGCTTGCCCCAAAATTATGCGGACATCATGCCCTTGCTGCACATGTCAAGTTGTGCGGGATCGAGTGGGACTCACACATCTTCACAACACTCACACCATGGTCATCATCACATTTCTTGGTCATGGTCCTCATTTTAATCATGCAGGCTGAATCCTGTCATGGCCGTGGGGTAGGTTACCACAAGATGATGGGGGCATCTCAGGTGCAACCATGCCCACAGGTAAGCTTTAGTCCAACCCGGACGTTTCTCCGCCTCGCTCCCTTTGATTCCCTCCCCCTGGTAGCCATCACCTCTAATCCCGTACAACACTCTGGAAGGTGTCTCACTGGCTCCTCTGGCCTTCCTGGGTCGCCAAGGTCCTACCCGCCTTGGTCGCCCAACCAGACCCTCTCCCAGTTGCCTCCAGACACTGTCACCATTAGCCACCAGGTGGTGAATCTCCTTGAAGGGGGTCGCAATTCACGCTCACCGTGAGCTTCAGAAATCCCTGTGGACAAGCACATCATCCCCACCCACAAAACCAACATGACTCCCCCACCCCATCGGCCTTACATGTGACACCTGCATTTCTAACACTTCACCGACCATGACCTTCCCTGTTACCACACCATGTCCAATAAAAATCAATGTGTGCACCATACATTTCACTTCTTAACTTGAAGCAACTCACAGCACTTTTCCTCACCCGATCCACGCACCAGCCATTGGACAGCCACTCGTGCCCGCTTTGTTACCAATTACCAATTGTCCCTATTGTCACTAAAACCCAGCAGAACTTACAAACCCATGCCAATTTTCCCACAATTCATTTTTTTTTCCACCAAAGGAGGGCACTTCGCCACAATCTCAGCAGCCGAGCATGGCTGTATATGCTCAGCCCAATCTAGTCTTCCCGACCCCTGACAGTGATCTCCGGACCCGACCTATGAAAGGGCATCTCGGATAGACCTGGCGGTTCAGCAGGAGGATTCACCCTCTCCGAGTCTAAAAGTCGATTGGAGGGTCCCTCCATCGCCGGGTACCGGCAATATCGTTGCATGTGTCCTCTTCGCCCGCACCGGAAACAACTCCCCATAAAAGGCCCCCGTGAGTATCGGTGAAATGTCTCTTCCGGTTCCGGACCCCCTCGGCCATAATCAAATTGCTCTATTGGCTGGGCTGGACCCCGCCGCTTTGGCGCACCAACTACTGAATTACCCTTTATCAAACTTAACAGTTTCTGGCAAATTTCCTGAAACATTTGGTTAATGCCAATTTCTCCCAGCCCCCCTCCCTGATCCTGAATCTCCGCCTGTCGGATCGTCACCGATGGCCTCTCGGGCACCCGACCCGGCCGCCTCCACGAGGCCAGCCTGGCCGCGCACTCGGCCGCTCGGTGCACGGTGGGTGGATCCTGTAACTCCACTAGCGCTCGGACCTCAGGGTCAGGAAGAGCAGCTAAAAATTTCTCAAGTGCCAGTCTGTCCCACGCCTCCACTGTAAGGTCCCGATACGCGATCCTGACTGATTGGTAAATGTCCTGTGCCAGCTCCTGCACTGTCTCACCCGGCTTTAATCTGCGGTGCTGGAGCTGGGCCTGCACCAGATCACAGTTTGCCGCGAACCCAAACCGACGGCTCAACGCCTCGCAAATGTGGGAGCTGGTCAACATCCCTCCGCGATCACGTTTAACACATCTGCGGCTGGTCCCCGCAACGTTGCCACCAAATTCCCTGTACGTTCCCGCTCATTCCACCCGTTTAGTCGGGAAATGCACTCAAATTGCGTCAGAAAAGCTTCAACGCTCCCTGACCCGTCAAAATTTACCAGGGGGATCACTTTTACGGTGGCCCGCTTCTCAGTTTCTCCCTTGTCCGAATCCAGCCCAGGGATCAAACACCCTTGTGGCTGCGTATCCAATTTCGGAGCCCACTGTGGCCAAAAATGTTTTGTGGTGAGGGTCTCATGGGTCAATTTTGCCTCCTGTTCCAAACATTGAATGGACCGATTCACCTCTTCCCGCAGGATCTTCTGGGCCCGCACAACCTCCTCCAAGGCTCCGTCGCGAGTTTGTAGCTGCTCCTCAACCAACCCGGACACTCTACTTACAAAAGACGGCTCTACCAGGCCTTTATCTAAGACTTCATCTTGGCTCATAATTTTATCTTGTTCGTCCAAACGAGCCTCCAATCCTTTTACCTCCTCCGCCAAATTCATCCCTTGCTTCCTCAGCTCTCCCCACTCTTCAACCTGCAGCTGCATACGAGCATCCACACAGGCATGATGACGTTCCAGGCTTTCATCCACTTTATCAACCCGAATGTTCGTTGCATCAATTTTATCTACCAATTTTTTTCGTATATTTTCCCCCTCCAATGTAATTTCTACCTTTGTTTCCTCCAATCTATCCTCGAATTTACTTTGTATTTCTCCCAATTTAACATCCACACACTCCTGCATCTCAGTTTTCATTTTCTCCATCTTTTCCCCCAATTCATCCCTCATTAAATCAATCCGTGCACCCAACTGTTCCCCCATTACCCCCAATCGATCCGCCATCTCTGCCCCCTGTGCCGTCATTTTTGCCTTCTGTGTCACGAATTGATTTTCCATTTGTGCCGTCATTTTTGCCCCCTGTGCCGTCATGTCTGCCCTCTGTGTCACGAATTGATTTTCCATTTGTGCCGTCATTTCTGCCCTCTGTGTCACGAATCGATTTTCCATTTGTGCCGTCATTTCTGCCATTTGTGCCCCCTGTGCCGTCATTTTTGCCCCCTGTGCTGTAATTGCACTCATTAAACGTTCCAACATTGTCCAGATCGTCATCGTGCCGGTTTCCGGCACTGCCGGCTCCGTTACGGACGATGAAGCACGGTCCACGCTCGGAATGGGGGAGGTTCCAACCCTACCCCCGTCTCTCCCCTCTTCCCCCGACTCGCTGCCAGACACGTGGCCTTCCTCCTCAAACATCTGCACATCCGCCATGGTGCAGAAGTCCCGTTTGCCGCCAATTAATTTAAATTTGAAAAATCCCGCCAAAATTTTCCCGCGCTCGTGCGCTTTTCTGTAGTAATTTTATATTCCAATTCGTGGCGGGATTTTAATCTTGGTATATTCTCCCGATACCAAATATAATTTAGAGGGGTTCGAACATCCAACACCCTGAAACCAATGTGACGTCCACGGGACTTGAACAGTCCCGCCAACGTAGAATGAGCCGAAACGATGGAGGCGGTTTATTTATTTATAACCCAAACATGGCGGTTCTAATCGCTCTACCGCAAACGGTACGAGGAAGGTGGCACGAGTCACTTTTCACTGAGTTGATGATGTTTATTTGTTTTTTATTATTACCAGAAATAACAAGACTCGGCAAGAAGAGGGATCCGGGGCGATTCGACGGGATGGTGTGGGATCGGGCGTGGGGAAAAACACAGACAATTCCAATGAATATACAGTTCTCAATTCCTCTAAGGCGCCAAAAACACACACACACACACACACACACACACACACACACACACACACACACACACACACACACACACACACACACACACACACACACACACACACACACAAAACGTAGCTATTTCTGGTGGTCAGGCTGGACCGTGGTGTGGACGCAACTGTCCCTGGATCGGCGTCGGACGAGCTGGCCTTGCTCTCGTCAGGGGGCAGGAGAAACCGTGGTGCTGTCGACCTCCTGGTCTTGGCCCAAGTCCGCTCACAGCCGCCAGGGAACCAGTTCTGGCGCCAAGTTGCGAGCAGGAGAGGGAGGCAGGTCCGCCCGCCGTTCGACCCCGTACTCCGAGTCAGCAGAACCCCAGAGCCAACCAAGGTGAGGCACGAGGCTCAGCAAGGCTCCAAGACACGATCAAGAACACGATCGAATCAGCACAACAAGGACGCTCCCCGCGCAACAGCCTCCCCACCAAAAAAAAAACGATCTTTTGGTTGTAATCTTCTTCCTCTTCCTTTTCGACCCCGAACAGAACCTTTTTATCCTCCTGTCTTCGTCACTTCCAATCGAGCCGTTTATTGGCCCACCGCCGTCGCCTTCTGCTAATCGTGATCACGGGGCAGAGCCATCCGCTGCACTGTCCTGTGACGTCACGGCCAGTCTCCAGAGAATACCAAAAGGGGTTTACGCAGACACACTTACCCTATCCCGTGTCCCTATCTAATTATGTGACAATAATTATCATTTCCCCCTTGAAGAAATGAACATTTACTAGACAACTTATCACCACTGAATTGCTACTTATTACATCGAGATCCTGGTAAACTCGAACAGCATGGCATACCTAATTAAACATCCTAATTACCCTTTGAATGCATACCCCCCCCCCAAACGTAACAATATATATATATATATATATATATATATATACATATATATACACATCATTGATCTGCCTGATTGGACTCTTTCACAGTTCATAGTCCAAGTTGGCTTGTAGAAGGTCACAATGACCAATGTCAGCCAAGGCTTTGACAAGTGCTTTGGAATGGCAACAAAACGAGATAGGAGGTGCATCAAAAGCTGCCGTGGCTCGGCTATGACCACAACAAGAGAGAAGAAAACCAGATAGGAGCTGCATTTGATCTTGCCAACGCTAACGTTTTACGAAGATCAAAAGGCTTGCTGACACTTGAGGAGGCTATAAAATGAGTCAATAGTTTGCTTCAGACAGGAGAGAGAAGAAATGGCTGTGTACTCTATTTCATGTGGCAAAATTCATTTTATAACTGGCTCATCCAGTAAAGGTGGAATCAGGCGTCTTCTGTATGCGAACCTGAAATGGTACAGCGACTCCATTCCCTGAGTAAAGAACCAGCTTCAAGATGCTGTACGCTGGTCGCCCTACTCATCAAATCTGCTGCCCTGCTGCTTTCTTGGAGTTCTCTTCAATGCAGGCATCTCCTCACTGGCTGCATAGAGACGGCAGCCTGCCTGTTCTTTTCCCTTTCTCCTCACCTGCTGGCAGTATGCATCGTCCTTAACAGCGTGCAGTCTCGAATTAAACGTCTCAGATTGATCTGTGGACTTGGGTTCATCTGCATACCTTGGTGATACAAGGCTTCACCCTCAGAGGACTTTTACAATGCAACTGGCACGTCGGATTCATCATGTGCGCACCCAATGGACAAGATCCTTTTGAACGTGTTCACAGTCGACCCTTACCTAGTTGTAACCTGCTGGAGTTACAACCTGGTTACCTGAGATAATTTGCCACCTCAAAAGTCGTGAGTTAATTCATAGCTGCATTGATAACTGTGACGTTTGTACTTTATCAATTTGGGGATTCTTCAGAAAGTCATTCGGGTTTCTTTCAAATTGGTATTATTTTTTAAAAGGTAGACAGTGAGGGTTAATGAATAATACTTATAAAAGATCATTCTGTCTCTTGTCATCTGCCTGTTTCACCGGTAAAACAACAAACAGGGCATATTATTGTCCTTAAATTTTTTAAACTGTGAAATCCTGCAGTAACTGGTGCAGTCGCTTCGGTGCCTCGAGGTAGACACGTAATAATAATAATAATAATAATAATAATAATAATAATAATAATAATAATAATAGGCTAATGAAGGAATCCCAATAGTTTGGTCTGTTTGCACATCATTGGTTGTGGGTAATGGATTTATTTAATATGTACTGTTATTGCATCTTCTATAATCCCCTCCCTGTACCATTGATTATTAAATACACTTGGTCTCAGAGTGAATTTGGGCTGTCATGGTTCCTCTTTGGTGATTAACGAGAGACCGGTTAATGGATTGATTGGCCACGTTTTTTCAACAACGCACACCGGGACCGCGTCGCACGTCAGGCTCGCTTGGCTGAATTATAATCATCATCGTAATGATTGGCAGATTTGGACTCACAATCCATCCGGTATTTAGCATTTAGACAGGTGATCCGGTGGGGAAGACCCCAAAATGTTTGACCGTTAGGTTTGCAGAGGCGACTTGTCAGATTTGAATCAGGTAACTGGCATGAACCATAACAATATCATATATATATATATATATATATATATATATATATATATATATATATATATATATATATATATATATATATATATATATATATATATTACACAGGGTGAGTCAATGGAATGTGATGGTTTTTCAGAAAGAAGCTGCAGCTCAAGGCACGCTGTGGTGGGGGAAACTTTGTGTGTCACGTGATCTATAATTACGCAGTGTCTCCTATCAGTGTCGCGAGAGACAATATGAAGAACTGGTCAGTGCCACAACGCGTGTTCACGGTAAGGACATTTTTTGAATCATGGCATTAAAACAACTCATCACGAAAGAAATTCGAGCAATTGACACAGGTTTATTGCAACGGCTTGTGTACGATTTCAAGTCTAGATGACATGAATGTATCCGTTGTGGTGGAGGCTATTTAAAAGATGTTTTTTTTTTTTTTTAAATGAAGACAGATTAATAAATTGTATTGTACTGCTGTATTTCAACTGAAAGCGTCTTGCTTTTTATTCAACCCAGTTGAATAAAATAGCTAATGTTTGTCGTTCGGCTGTCCCACCCTGAAACAGAAATGCTCCTCGGAGAGAAAAAAAAAATGATGAAGTAAAAATTGCTTCAAACTAATCAAATCCTACAGGAAAATTATTTTAAAAAATTTTAATCAGACAAAAAAAGAATTGAACCTCGATCGCTCCCGAAAAAATATTTTTCTTTGCCGTTAGGAATTATGCCGCGATATCTTTGCTGTTGCACTTAGACCTCTTCTTGTGGGGTATGTCAATCATGGCTTTCCAAAACTCTGTTGCTGACATTGAAACACTTCATACAAGCATAACCAATTGTATTAGCAGTGTGATGAGGTGTGTGTGTGTTTTGTGACGAAGATTTAAGTGGATTATCACTTGGATGTGCACTACCTGCCACTAAAGGTGCACATGTTGAGGTGTACTGAAGAACACAAGAAACTTTATGAAGTACGTGACAAAGTGCAAAAAAAAACAAAAGAAAGTCTCTGTATCTCTTTTGGTTTGGTTGTAATAAAAATTTTAAACCAGACCAAAACTTTGTGGACAGCCTACACTTCGTTTCTAACCCCAACATTATCTTAATAGAGTGCATGGTAAATTTACCCAATCAAATTATTGGAATAAATCATGACTGATCGGCGGCACTCGCTCCCTCTCATAAAAAAGCTAAGTTCCCCGGATTTCATACGTTGTGTTTTACCGTTTTATTTTTATTCCCGTTTTGCTGGTCATGTTTTTTGTCAATTTTTATGTCCCAAACCATATCCTACTGTGTTCAATCGTCCAGTTTGTGTCCCGAGTTAGGTCAGGCCTACTGGTGATAGTCGACTAGTTTTCACTCCTTTTATCCCAGGTACTGTTACTTCTAATCCTTGAAGTCAATCCATTTCCCTCCTCGCTCAAAAATACAAACACCACCACTCCTTCTTCACTCTTAACCCCACCAGCCTCCCAAAATAAATAACAACCAACAACCACAACATTGGGGAACAAAAAAAAAAACCAAGCTCTTATCTCAGTAACTCATTTCCCGATCCCCTCTTCTTTTCAATAACCCCAAACTGAATCTTCACTGAATAAAATGCTTCTCTTCAACAACTCTTCATAACACTAAAACAAATGCTTCCAAAATGTATTTTGAAGTGCCTCACTCTGCTTATTACTTACTACATCAGGAACAACCCATTCTTTCTTCTTCTTAATCATCGAAATCACTTCCTTTTCTCTTTCACAAGGCTTATTTCCCAAAAGCTCTTCACTCTTAAATGTTGAGTTCATCCAGCTCCTCTTTCACTCCCAGCCAAATTTTCCTCCATGCATTCAACCAACAACATTCTCACCACCACCCCTGGATACCAATAAAGTCTGTCACAGGTTATCCAGTCTGGGGATCCTGAGGCATCCATTTTGCAGACATGTGCAAACTAAAGCATTTCCCCTTCACGTCCATTCATGGTGCCAAACCCCTTCATGTCAGCACCCTCCCAACCCCCATCTGCTCCCCCTCATCCCACCCCTTATCAGCTTCCACCGCCGCCTGCCCCCCTCTGCTCCCTCTCCTGCTCCTTCCAATCCCAGCTTCGCATCTGCCCCTCCCCACTCCTCCCAACACACATGCTCTCTCCTTGCTCCTTTCCACTTCCCTACGTCCTATCAGCAGCTCCTACCCTCCCCCCCCCTCTACCCATCCCAAACTGTGTGGACATCAAACATCTGAGGCCTCTGCTCCAAACAAACAGATCTCTCAATGTAGTCTTCAGCCGATAAACCAGACATTGTCTGCTTAACAGAATCCTTCCTCCCACAGGACATCCCTGACTCCTTAGTGTCTCTCCCTAGCTATTGTCTCCTCCGGTTGGATCGATCTGAACCCAATCTTGGTGGCGGAGTTGCACTGTACATCAAGAACTCCATTTCTCACGCTCCGTGACCTGCTCTTACACCTCACAAACCCCAGGAATACCTCTGGTTACGACTTGCCCTCTGTTCCCACCTCATGTTTATCTGTGTGTTGTACCGTCCTCCCAACAGTGACAACTCCATCTACATCGCTCTCAGACGACATGGACCAACTCTTAACCACTCATCCCAACTCTCTCTTCCTCATATGTGGTGATTTCAATTTTCACCATGCCAATGGGCTGGGTGTTGGTACCTCTCACAAGCCATGGCACTTCTGCTGTGACTCCATGGGACTGACTCGATCTGTGAACTTTCCCACCCAGATTTCTGTCAATGGCAAACCTTACCTTCTAGATTGGGTGATGACTAACTTCCCCACCAGTGTTTCTTGCTCTCCCTCTGCCCCCAGTTACTTCATCTGATTATATGCTTGTGAAGGTCAACATCTCTCCAGCCATTCTCAGACAACAGCCCCAATGCCAGCGAGTCTGGGAATTCACTCAGGCAAATTGGCAAGGGTTGCCTTTCACCCCTCCCACTCTTGGTACATCGAATTCTGTGATGAGACAGTTGCTGTATAACAGCTTGCATTCTCCTCCTGGAAGTCAAATCTGACCGAAGGTAACCACGGCCTTCCATTCCCCTCTCCACATGTGCGGCCTCTTGCTCCCTCCCTGCTTGCATGGCCTCCTGCGGTCCTTCCCAGCGAGACAGCTCAGATGTGAGTTTACGCTATCCTACGAGCCACAGATGCTCCCATTATTTTTCAAAGCTCATTTTCTGCAGATTTTGGAAAAGTTAGATATCTCAACATCATTTTTTGTGTGACACGTCACAATTATTGATGAAAAGACATGGTCCATAATTGACTTTAACTTATGTTTGAAGAAAGTAATGTGAACATATTACTAACGAGCAAATATCACTCGTTGCTTCGCTGACGGGAATACTGAGGGGGGGGGGGTGAGAGAGGGGCGATAATGAGGAGGTAGAGGGGGAAAAAAGAGAGGTGGGAGGGGGAGAGAGGAGGCAGGGGAAAGAGAGAGGAGGGAGGGTGAGCGAGGAGGGATGGAGAGTGAAAATGGGTGGGGGAGCAAGGAGAGAGGTGGAGAGAGGAGGCAGGGGAAAGAGAGGAGGGAGGGGGAGCGAGGAGGGGTGGGGGAAGGGAAGGCAGACGTGTGGTGGAGCGTTAATTACGATTCATACTGTCTCATCAAAATGCTTCTGCATGGAACAACAGTGAAGATGGAAACAAAATGTCTGAAATCCATTTTAAACCAGTCACACTATAAATACTGCCAAGAGACAAACATGGCCTGAACATGCTCGAAGATAAACACGGTCTGGAGACAAACACCACATGGATGGGTCTAGAGCCAAGCTGTCCGGAGACAAGTCCGACCCAGACACATATGGAGATAACCACCGTCCAGAGAGAGCGGGAGACAGAGAGAGCGGGAGACAGAGAGAGCGGGAGACAGAGAGAGCGGGAGAGGTGTGGGAGGAGAGTGCTGCACTGTATTGGGAAGGGGTACATTCAGGAATCAGCAGGTTGGAGTCAGTGTGATTACTGACTACAGTACGTACTTTATACAACCCAAAACCCATGAGAAGCGTTTATATATATATGTTTCAGGAAGATGGTCACAAACATTATTCCAGATAAACAGCTACGTGTGATGGGTGGAAAAAAATTTGGCTCGGTCATTTAGAAAACACATGAATAAGGCAAACGGCTCAGAAATTGGGTGGTGTCATCAAATATATTTTGCTATGAAACTCACAAAGAGAAACATATAACCTTTGTAAAGCAAATCTGATGACCAAATGCTTTAGAAACAGTCGCAAGGACAAAGGAAAACGTGATAAAACTTCCATAAGATACAGGATGAAACTGCCACCACGGTGCCCGTAACAGGCAGAGCATGTCCACATACCCACGGAGAGTCCCTACAAATCCAAATATACCCATATGTAGCACATCCGTGTGCGCTGTATATGTACTTCTACCTTGTAGTAGCTATCGACTACATTCCGATCGGGACACAAATTGTCCCACTATTCACTGTAGGGCGCTCGGTATGTGGCTTAAGCACTCAAGCAAGCACCCAAACGGAATGCCTGGCTTGGCAAGCGATTACCAATTGCCGTTGATAAAACTATGCACCCGGAAATGCCAAAGCAATGTCTGAATTGAACAAATGAACACATTTTTCAGGAGTCGAAACTGCTGCTGAGTTCGATTCTGGAGCTTAAATTTTGTAATTCAGCTTAGTTTAAGGGATTCTCGAGGTGATCGCATGTGGGGAAATGAAATAAAACCACAAACGGTGGCGTCTCCAGGGTTTATAAGCATTGCAATGTACCCAGAGATTCCTAGCTCTGATGAACAGGCATTCAATAATACGAGGGAGGAAAATGAGAAAAAAACCAAACTATTGTAAAGAAATCATTGCGGCCTGTTCCAAGTCAAGGAATGGTTGAGCAGGCCAAAAAACATGGCAGCTTCAGACCCCCCCCCCCCCCCAGTGAGGTCACCCAGGTTACGCCTTTAGACCTCAGAGAGCGAGGTGGTCGAGGATCGCTTGATAAAGGATATAATTAAATAAGGCCGTTAATCATCTTCAAAGGGGGTGTTTTAATTAACCCAAAAAACCAACAATTTTCAGTTGTGCACTTCCTTAGAGTTTTCTGAGTATGCATGCAAAGTTTCAGGCTGCTAGGTTTTATTGTTTTGGAGTTATGGAGGACACACACACACACACACACACACACACACACACACACACACACACACACACACACACACACACACACACACACACACACACACACACACACACACACACACACACGGTCTTATCACTGACGACAAAAACTGAGGAACACTTAATTCCTACACCGACGACATAAACATCCGAAAGCATACGAAACCTTCCACTTGGACAGGACAGACATGTAACTAAAACTGGAGAATACCTTCAAAAGGAAGACAAGTATCATTATTGTACAATAAACACAAGCTTATTTGCATGTGCAAACAAAAGTCCAGGTCGACTTTGACGCATCCTCATACTTTATCAGAGTATTTGCTAAAAAGATTAGAATTTGTCCTCAGGGATGGGAGAGGTTTGCGAAGGAGGAGGAGGAGGAGGAGGAGGAATGGGGCAATGTTAATGCAGTCCAGCAAATTCAGCACATTGACCACCTGATTGATATGGAATAAAACTTTCTCTCAATTGTCTCACACTGAATTATATGGATAATGCAAGTGTGGGAAAGCACTACCAGGCCGAGAAGAAGCCTGCCATCTGGTACTCACCTGCTCGATGAGCGTCTCCACGATCTTGTACTGGTCCGGCATATGCGTCACCATGTCCGTCATGTTGTCTGCAGACGTCCTCACAAGCGTTGGTCCAAAAACAATAGCCAGGTTTCGAGGTTCCATCTGTGAAAATGACATGGTTGAGGAATTAACATAAACAATGTCATCTGATTACAAAATTAAAACTTCCACGACTGCGAGAAAACTCCGTGCGAAGAGCTTTCGAAGAAGATATTTCAGCAATCAGGATCCTTCCCATCATGATGGAACACTAAACTGACCTTGTTCTTCGCAGAGTGTGCTGCCACAGTGTGCAGGTGCTTGGAGAGGAACTTTAACGTCTGATAATGATGTGGAGGTAACTCGTGAAGCTTCAGGGGTAAGGAAGCGAGGAGTAAAGTGGAACGGAGATATCTTTACATGCTGCACAAAATGGCTGTGATGCAATAATTGAGTGATAATGGAAAAAAATAAAATTACAAAAAAAAACTTTTTTTTGTTATAATTTGAGCAATGAAGACAAAAAAAAAAAAATGAACATCCGAAATTAAAATGTGAAACATGTTCCGTGTGCCAATGTTAATTAATGCCATTACATTCATGAATCAACAACAGGCCTTGTGTTAATGATATTTCATACAAGTTCTCACCATCCTCCGAAGAGCCTTCAGCCTGTCTGTGGCATTTGACTTCCTGTTTGCCTCGATGAAGTCATGATATTTATCTGCAAAGAAAATAAAGAAAGATAAAATGGGTTATTTGAAAACTGCAACCGTGGACTCTTTTACAAAGGGGCTAAAAAAAGAATTTAATAAAGTGACAAAATAAAGATAAGGGGAGAGAGGATATAGGAGAGAGAAAGGAATGTGGAGAGAAAAGGACGAAGGAAAGTAGGAGATTGGAGTAAAGGGAGGGAAAGAAAATAGTACGGACATGGGAAAGGGTATGCACACGGCATCGGGTGGGAAAGGGTATGCACACGGCATCGGGTGGGGAAGGGTATGCACACGGCATCGGGTGGGAAAGGGTATGCACACGGCATCGGGTGGGAAAGGGTATGCACACGGCATCGGGTGGGGAAGGGTATGCACACGGCATCGGGTGGGAAAGGGTATGCACACGGCATCGGGTGGGAAAGGGTATGCACACGGCATCGGGTGGGAAAGGGTATGCACACGGCATCGGGTGGGAAAGGGTATGCACACGGCATCAGGTGGGAAAGGGTATGCACACGGCATCGGGTGGGAAAGGGTATGCACACGGCATCGGGTGGGAAAGGGTATGCACACGGCATCGGGTGGGAAAGGGTATGCACACGGCATCGGGTGGGAAAGGGTATGCACACGGCATCGGGTGGGAAAGGAGGTGGGGGTTCCAAAACGTGTCCATTTTCAGCAAGTGTTACATAAATGCCCCCAATGAGCTTTCGTTGCATTAAATATCAGGAAAGATAATCCTCGAGGGTCCCTCAACATGAAGGCATAACTGGATTGTTGTAAATTATACAATCCTATGGGCATATTTTGTCAGGTCAACAATATAATGCTATTGTTCATGCAGCTGACAATGTTATATTGTCCAGAATCCAGATGATGTGTTAAGGTAGATGCTATTGTCAGCCAATGTACTCAGGCAGATGCTATTGTCAGCCGATGTACTCAGGCAGATGCTATTGTCCATTAAGTACTCAGGCAGATGCTATTATCAGCCAATGTGCTGAGGCAGATGCTATTGTCAACCAATGTGCTCAGGCAGATGCTATTGTCAGCCAATGTGCTCAGGCAGATGCTATTGTCAGCCAATGTGCTCAGGCAGATGCTATTGTCAGCCAATGTGCTCAGGCAGATGCTATTGTCAGCCAATGTGCTCAGGCAGATGCTATTGTCAGCCAATGTGCTCAGGCAGATGCTATTGTCAGCCAATGTGCTCAGGCAGATGCTATTGTCAGCCAATGTGCTCAGGCAGATGCGATTGTCCAGTAAGTACTCAGGCAGATGCTATTGTCAGCCAATGTACTCAGGCAGATGTGATTGTCAGCCAATGTGCTCAGGCAGATGCTATTATCAGCCAATGTGCTCAGGCAGATGCTATTGTCAGCCAATGTACTCAGGCAGATGCGATTGTCAGCCAATGTGCTCAGGCAGATGCTATTATCAGCCAATGTGCTCAGGCAGATGCTATTATCAGCCAATGCTCAGGCAGATGCTATTATCAGCCAATGTGCTCAGGCAGATGCTATTGTCAAATAAGTACTCAGGCAGATGCTATTGTCAGCCGATGTGCTCAGGCAGATGTTATTGTCCAGTAAGTACTCAGGCAGATGCTATTGTCGGCCGATGTACTCAGGCAGATGCTATTGTCGGCCGATGTACTCAGGCAGATGCTATTGTCCAGTTTGACAAATCAGGCATGTCTCTGGGATTGTATTATCCAGAGTTTGCATCCAAGGAAATTGATTTTATAGCTCATTTTCATTTTCTTTCTGAAGGTCTAAAGAGCTTCCACCCACAGCACATGCAGAACATCGGCAGACATCAGTGTATCTTGACATGAATTACAAGAACATAATCTTACAATGACATGTTAGTTGTTCCCATCGGAGCACATAATGCTGGGATCCCAGTTTTCAATCATTGCATGTAATACATAGACAAGCTCCAAAATAAGGATTAAACACTGCATAAAAAATTATCCCCTTGGGGGACTGATGGTTATTTCCCTAACAAGCAGGGTGAAAATGAGGGATTAGAGGGAAGGAGCCATGGCCCCCCTTCCTGAAGTTGTGCAGTCATGGGGAGCACAATTTAAGTTAACTGCATGGTCCTCATGTTTTATAAATAGTTTGGTTTGCATCTGGCCGTCGGTTTCGATTTTTAAATAATTTACCTGAATTGGAGGAGAAACCCCCCTTTTCAGTGGTGGATCCAGATGGGGAGCATAACTCTACGAGACATTAATGTCCTGATGGATTCTACCAAGTTTGGTCCGTATTCCTCAGGTACAGTTGTTGTGGAGAAGATGTTTTCGTGAAAATGAGGGATTCGGAGAAGAGGCCCGTGGGCCCCTTTCCGGGAGAATGGTTCGATACAGCCATGAGGAGCACAACTTAAGGTTCGGGCGTAGTCCAATGCCTCGTGCCGAGTTTGGTCTGGATCTTTCTGGCAGTTTCCGAGAAGATTTTTAAATAAAATACCAATATTTGGGGTAAAACCCCCCTTTCACTTCCTTTATAGAGAGTGCATCCAGTGGGAAACACAACCCCATGAGACCTTCCTGTCCTGGTGCATCGTCAGAATTTTGGTCCATATCGGTCGGGCAGTTTTTACCTCCGCCACCGAAGGTGAAGGAGGTTATGTTTTCACCCCTTTGTCTGTTTGTCTGTGTGCAGGATATCTCAAAAAGTTGTCGACAGGTTCGGTGTGTAACAAGGACGAACTGATTAGATTTTGGTGAAGATCTGAATCCGGATCGGGATCTGATAATTTTTGAAGCGATTCGTCACCGTTGAGAGATGGGGCGAAACCGATATACAACACGATATCTCAGAGTTGTGTACAGATTCGGATAAAACTTGATGGACACGTTGGGTGTGTGGCAAGGACGAATTGATTCCATTTTGGTGAAGATCTGTATCCAAAATCTGGATACGAGAATTTTTTTTTATTTTTTTTTTAAAGTGATTCTTCACCATTGAGAGATTAGGGCCAAAAACGATTTAGTACTGTATAGCATGATATTTCAAAAATGTATTGGGCCCGATATGTTCCCGTGGATCAGGCCTTGTGTGGTGGAGGGATGCGCTCTACCGACTGCCCTTATAGTCGAGAAGATGTTTTAGTCAAATGTTAACGGACGTATGTCCGTACGGACGGACACCGGGACCCACTCGATGAGCTTATTTCTGAGAAATAACCTAAAAGTGGACACATCAAAATTGTACTGCCATGAACGACAAGGAAAGTGTTAAGATAAAAGAAAAATCAATTGGCTTGCCTGAAGAGACATATCATCCAGTTGGCAGGTCTGTTGGCGCGATTGGCGAGTTATTATTTGATGGATGTGTCTCGCGGAAAATCATTGTCTGGCGAGTGTCCTTGGATGTCATCATTTGGTGGAATGTTAGTTCAGTCGGTGAATTCCGAGGGAATGTTTAGTATGTGTGCACAGAAATGTATCGGTTCGAGGTGGACGTTCAGAAAGACGACAGTCAGGTGTGTATATATCCAATGCGAGGTTCTGGCTGGTGAGATGCGTTTAAATGGGATATTATTGTTCGACTGATGGATTTCAGATGGATATTAGAACCAGCCTGAAAGTTTACATATTACCACCAGGTACACAAGTGCTATAGTTCATCAAATCATTCCATACTCACATACACATCTTAAAGCTTCCCTCCCCTTTGCTGTGATTGTATTTCAACATAATTTATTCCCCCCCCCATTTCAAATTCACCAAACTCAAAACATTATTTTGGAAGTCACCACGTTTTAACTGACGAGTGAAAATTGAATGCAGATGTTTCGTTACATTTCTGTTTCTGGAATTCCTGAGCGTCCTGGCAATGAACAACGTAGCTTATGTGCACGATGTACCGTCGATAAAATAAGAGCAATCGGGTGGCAGAAATGTCGACAGTTAGTGAAATATCTGACGGATGCCGACAGTCACATTCCTCACCGTCGGTGAAGAGTGGGTCCGGTAGCTTTCTGAAGAACAACTTCAACAAACTGCTTATAACGTTGAGGTCCCGCCATTTCTGAAGGGATAGAGAGAAAAAAAAAAAAACAACAAGAGTGTTAAGGAAAGACCTCCTGTCGCTGGAGTACATCCACATGGATTATCCCTCTTGGGATGTTCAAATGGAATTTGGTGGTTTGGCCAGCAGATTTAACTCATGGCTTTTGAGTCTCTGCCTTTTGGTTGTGTCCTTTATCTCCACGGCTTGACGTCTGAAGTGCTTCACATTTATGTAGTTTTGTAGCAAAAAAAATAAATAAATAAATTCTCCTCCATGGGGCAGCAACAATGCAACACTTTCAGGAGGAAAGCATCAACGATAAATAAGAACAGAAGTTAAAAAAAAAAAATTGCATTCATTTCCACAATAAAAGACGAAGGGAAATCTTTGGGAAGGAGGTGGGGGTGGGGTGGGACATGGTGGTGTGGGGGCTCACTTCGTCTGATGTGTCGATCTCCATACTCCCACGGTTAAGCTCCTCCTGTAGGCTGGAAACGGCTGCGTTGTTTCCAGGGACTCGGTAAATCCCTGTAGAATCCAAACCCTTTTCCTCGACCAAGTGGCAACATATTTCCACGATGAGTGGTAGGTACTGCAGAGAAGGAGTCAGGGAAGAGAGAGAAGTTGGGTGGGGTGTGAGGGTGTCAAGAGGCAGATCAACTGGGTTTAGAAGGATTCGTGAATTGATGCAACGTGTTCGAACACAAAGCGATGAAAATCAACCCCACATCAACCAAACCCCAACGCCAATCATCAAAATGTGCAATCGACTCAGTGTGCAAATCAACTCGGTGTCAAGTTAAGTTCATAGCGCCTCAAGCGAATGAAAATTATGTTTTAGATAAAATGCATGGTTATGTAAGGTGGGGGCAGAGAAGGAGTTTGAGTTATGAACACCGAGCAGCTGTACAACGAAGGATGTTCAAAAAAGGCCCAAGACAAACATGGTGATGCTGAAGCCAAAGAAAGCCACGTGAATATTCTTCCCGAGAGAAGTTGGGGAGTTAAAGGCATGGATTTTTTTTTTTTAATGCAGCTTGGCAATAAACGACACCCTTGTGAGTAGTTAAAGTGCCAAATTAAAAAAAAAACAAAATCAACAAATTGTGCACGAAGGATGCTTGCGTCAAAACTCTTCATAAAAATGAATCAAGTTAACATTCTACTGCCACAGCACGAGCATAAAGGTAATGTTACACTCCGCAAAACGATAGAGTTTGACTCATTAAATCGAATGTTCACAAGGTCTCGTCAGGGTACTTCACAGGCCGGGCCTTGCATCACTTTGGGTGCCACGTTGGCCGTCCCATCTGCTAAAATTCACTGCATGCTAAAGATCACGCAGCACCTTTTATAAAAGAGTAGGCCTTTGGGGGATTGCTACTCTGGCCAAATTAGAATTTCTGCACCGACATCGTTGGGTCACATCTTTACGATAATTAAGAGTCGAAAAATCTTGTCCAATAAGTTCGCCACGTGGGGCGAATCAGCTACAGGCAGGTGGTGAATTGATGCTCTTCAATAGTTAACTTTTTTCTTTTTTTGCAAACACTTGCGTTGGTGCACCAGTGATTGGACTGCACCAGCAGGGTTCCCAAACGCCGAATATTATTTTGAGCTTACGAAATGGACTCAGGTTAAAATGCTATTTTTAGTGTTTCAAGAAAAAATAAAATAAAAGTCTTCTGTTGTACTGACATCACTACCTGCAGGTATCAGTGATCTGACCGTCCCTCACTCTCTACATTCAAATCCAGAATAAACTTCCATTTTTGAATCGATATTCTAAATTCACAATTATTCTTTTGTATCATGTGGTGAATATGGTGACCTGATCGCCACAAGTTTGGCGAGCATCGAAACCCTAAATTGGACACCGAGGGACTCTCGAAGATGCAGGAAAGTGATTTTAAATAAAATAATCATCCAAGATGGACAGCAACATGAGTAGGAAGCACAGCTTGAGAGTGAAGAAGAACAGAGTTAGGACTGAAGTGAAACGGGGTATTTCACATCGAGTGCCATTAATGTATGGAATATTCCTCCTCCTCCTCCTCCTCCTCCTCCGTGGTTGCAGGTACAGGAGATTGGTTTGAAATATAATTGTATTGACACACAGAAGCAATGGGGATAAATGAGTACACAGAATAGGTAGTAATGGGAGGTAGACTGTGATTGGATGGGAGTGTATGTATGTAAATGAGCAGTAGACTATGATTGGATGGGAGTTAATGTATGTAAATGGGTGGTAGACTGTGATTGGATGGGAGTGTATATATGTAAATGGGTGGTAGACTGTGATTGGATGGGAGTGTATGTATGTAAATGGTAAGTAGACTGTGATTGGATGGGAGTGTATGTATGTAAATGGTAAGTAGACTGTGATTGGATGGGTGTGTATGTATGTAAATGGTAAGTAGACTGTGATTGGATGGGAGTGTATGTATGTAAATGGTAAGTAGACTGTGATTGGATGGGAGTGTATGTATGTAAATGGTAAGTAGACTGTGATTGGATGGGAGTGTATGTATGTAAATGGTAAGTAGACTGTGATTGGATGGGAGTGTATGTATGTAAATGGTAAGTAGACTGTGATTGGATGGGTGTGTATGTATGTAAATGGTAAGTAGACTGTGATTGGATGGGAGTGTATGTATGTAAATGGTAAGTAGACTGTGATTGGATGGGAGTGTATGTATGTAAATGGTAAGTAGACTGTGATTGGATGGGAGTGTATGTATGTAAATGGGTGGTAGACTGTGATTGGATGGGAGTGTATGTATGTAAATGGTAAGTAGACTGTGATTGGATGGGTGTGTATGTATGTAAATGGTAAGTAGACTGTGATTGGATGGGAGTGTATGTATGTAAATGGTAAGTAGACTGTGATTGGATGGGTGTGTATGTATGTAAATGGTAAGTAGACTGTGATTGGATGGGTGTGTATGTATGTAAATAGTAGGTTGACTGTGATTGGATGGGAGTGTATGTATGTAAATGGTAAGTAAACTGATAGGATGGGTGTGATCTGTGGGTGTTTATGTATGTTGTGTGCACTTTACTGATCAATAATGAGATGTTCTGGCTCTCAAGATTCTTATCGTTACGGGTGTTGAAAGTGTGAACATGTCAGATAATACCATCACCCCCCCCCCCAGTTCCCCACTACAAATTGAAAGAAAGAAAGAAAAAAAATTCCCACAAAAAGAGTAAGATGAGGGGATTTAGCAGCGGAAAGATGGGCCAAATAGCCGTTACCTGTGCTTTGCCAACTGTGTTACCTACAGGCGCACTGCATCAGTGGGATAGCCACATCTCAATAAATGAAGCGACCATCACGGCATATTCATGATTTAATCACAGTCAAGTTTTTATGCAAGCATGCTTCGTGTGCATTGCATTCAGCACATAGATATATATGTACAAAATAAGTGCAACTAGTGCTAAAGCATATACTGCACGCACGCACGCACGCACACACACACACACACACACACACACACACACACACACGGATACGTTCCTGGAAAATGTCGTGAATGTCCATTCCACGAAAGTCGGGGCATTGTTTCAATGGGGAAATGGGGGATAGGTTCCCAGCGATTCATGATTCATAAGAGAAAATCAAAAATCCTGTGATAAACCTCGAATACGCCTGCGGATAAAACCGCAACTACGTGAAGCACAGGGCCACGAACGTAGAAAGAGGTCAGAAAAACCATGAATATCCATGCAAGAAACTGTGAATACGTGAAGCACAGGGCTGCGAATGTAGAAGCTCGTCAGAAAACCGCCCACGAAAAACCACGAATAAAACCGCGAATACACGAAGCACAAGGCCGCGAATTTAGAAGCAGGTCACATTTTATGAACCGTAAATACACAGGGTCTGCGAATAGCGTAACTGCAAATCTCGGGGTCCGACATGATATATATACATATATATATATATATATATATATATATATATATATATATATATATATATATATATATATATATATATATATATATATATATTGTTGCGGATTCGCGCCCGCCGGCATGCGAGCGGCCACGTAACTCGAATCGCGGCACGTCGCCCACCGGACGGACAATCCCGTCGTGACCCTCTCGGACTAACGCCGGGAACTAGTCACAGGTGGGCCTTTCAGCCTCACCATGATCGTGCCAATCGGCTCCCCGCGTGGGATAGGGTTGCTGGCCAAATTCGACCTACCTAAGTACCCACACAGAGGGTAGACCGGGCGATCGCACCTCGCCGCAGGTCGACTTCGGACACGGGCCACTTTAAGCGACCCGTTCCGTACTATCGGGATAACCGAGCGGTGTTATCGTCAACCTCGACGCTTCGATTAATTATTGGGCGTATTTAGCCCACGACCAACCCTTTACGTGAAGTAAGATGGAGATTCAATAAAAGAAAAGACGAAGCGAAACAGGAAAAACAGTTCAACATAAAGCACATTTATTCCGCGGCAAACGGAAAGCACACATATACAATTATACACCAAAAGCAAATGTAAAAGTAGAAGAAACACAACAATTCTGCACAAAAAGCAAATGCAACAATGCAGATCTACTACCGACTACCGAGCACACGGCAACACTTATACAGTTTTACTTCACAGACGGCGCCGACAACACATATACTCAAAGCAAAAGAAAAAGGAAGGGGCCACCCTCAACGATGAGGGGGCAGACGGGCCTGGGGCTGAGACTGCGTCGAGCCTACCCGTCTGGTGATGAGCCGCAAGATGGCGGCGGCGCCCCGACTCCGCGGGCCTCGCTGGCACTGCCTGGAATGGGGTGGGAACGGGGCCTCCTTCTCACACGATCTCAGCACGGGGGGAAACAGGAGGGGGTTGTTGATGCTCGGGGGAATGAGGATATCTCGCTGGCTTGGGTCCCGCGACGAGCGACTCCACCGCGACCTCAGTCGCGTTACCGGCCTCCCCTCTCCGCAGCTCCCCGACTCTGACACGAGCGCCCTCTCGACTGCATACGCCGCCGCCACAACTCTCCAACTCTCCCACTCTCCACTCTTCTCAACTCCGTCCAACTGCCTCGATTTGCTCCGCGCTCGGCGCTTTATAGTGCGACAGGAGAAATCATATGCAGATTTTTGGATCAGGAATCGCTCGGGGGCGGAG
Source organism: Eptatretus burgeri (assembly GCF_056783735.1). NCBI lineage: Eukaryota > Metazoa > Chordata > Myxini > Myxiniformes > Myxinidae > Eptatretus > Eptatretus burgeri. The sequence goes on along the minus strand of NC_140964.1, from coordinate 85,050,407 downwards.
CCACACTCCCCATTGGACAGAGGAAAAGTGGGCGTGAATGATTCTTGATCCGCGAATCTGCATATAGCGATTATACTCCGACGCACCTGGAGGCGGGGCCAAATCGCCCCACGCTCGCTGATAGGACGGAACAGAAGTGGGCGTGAATCGTTCTTGATCCGATTTCTTGGAAAGGCTGGTGTTTTTGCACCCGCTGCTCGGTGCGCGCCCTGTACGAGTCCAGGATCGGTGCCCACAAGCGGCGCGGGAATGGCGGTGATGCGATGGTTGCGAGAGCGAGATGTGACGGCAAGGGTAGTGGCTGTTGTTGTGAAGCGGAGTTGCGGTTGGTGGTTATTGTGTGATGGCTGTTGAGACGTGGTTGGTGGTGGTTGTGGTGGTAGTAATGGCGGCTGGTCCAAAATAAAGATAGTAAAAGAAAAACGGCTATCTAAAAGGGTCGCAGCCCGAATGAATGACATTTATTCCCTCTAAACAACGGGTTTGGGCCTAACTACACATATACTTACAGAGATATCTCACCTACAGGACCTGAATGGTGGTTTGCGAATTTCGTCAACCACAACAATATATATTGTTGTGGTTACCAAATTCGCAAACCACCATTCAGGTCCCTTAGGTGAGGTATCTCGGTAAGTACATGTGTAGTTAGGCCCAAACCCGTTGTCTAGTGGGAATACATGTCATTTATGCGTGCTGCGACTCTTCAGGATAGCCGTTTTTCTTTCTCTATCTTTATTTTGGACCAACCGCCATTGTTACCACCACCAGTCACAACATCAACCACCAACCACAACGCCGCTTCACCACAACCGCCACGACCTTCCCGTCACACCTCGCAACCGTCGCATCGCCACCGTTCTTGCGCCGCTTGGGGGTACCGGTGTTGGACTCGTGCAGGGCGCGCGCCGAACAGCGTGTACAAAATCACGGATTTTGTGCTTCAAAAACGACACACGCCCACTTTTTGCCGTCCAATCGGTGAGCGAGGGGCGAATTGGCCCCGCCCCCAGGGCGTTGGAGGGCGATCGATATATGCAAATTTATGGATCAAAAAGCATTCACGCCCACTTTTTCTCGGGCCAATGGGGAGCGAGGTGAAAGGTCGAAGGGAGGGGGTCAAAGATGAGAGGGCGAAGCCACGGGGCTTATAAAGGCAACCGTGTTCGTCAGTCGAGTGAGTAGGAGAGTAGGAGAGTCGAGAGGGAACAGAGAGTCAAGACTTCGCGGGCGGTGGAGTTGGCAAGAAGGAGCTGGTCGTCGTGTGCGTTGGAGTCGGAACGGAGGGGACGGAGCTGTGGAGAGGCAGCGAGGGCAGACGAGGGGGTGCTCGCGTCGTGCGGGGAGCTGCACCCCAGGGAGGCCGACAGCGTGACCTGGCCGAGGTGGAGACGCTCGTCGCGGGGCAATAAAAATCCTCTATACCCCGAGCATCAGCAACCCCCTCCTGTTTCCCCCCGCGCTGAGATAGTGCGACCAAGGGGGCCCCTTTCCCACCCCCTACCAGACACTGCCCGCGAGGCCCGCGGAGTTGAGGCACCATCGCCGCTCCGCGTCTCATTACCAGACGGGTAGGCCCGACCCGGTCTCGGCCTCAGGCCCGCCTCATCCTTGAGGGTATTCTTTCCTTGGTTTTGGGTATGTGTTGTCGGCGCCGTCTGTGAAGTAGAATTGTATAAGTGTTGCCGTGTGCTCGGTAGTCGGTATTAGCTCTGCATTGTGTCCTCGCTTTTACATTTGCTTTTTGTGTAAATTGCATTGTGTCTTTTCTGTGTGCTTTTGGTGGAATTGAATGTGTGCTTTCCGTTCATCGCGAATAAATGTGCTTTGTGTTGAACTGTTCTCCCGCTTCGCTTCGTCTTTTCCTCTATTGAATCCCCATCTTGCTTCACGTAAAGGGTTGGTAGTGGGCTGAATACGCCCGATAATTAATCGAACCGTCGAGGTCGACGATAACACCGCACGGTTATTCTGATAGTACGGAACGGGTCGCTTAAGTGGCCCGTGTCCGAAGTCGACCTGCGGCGAGGTGCGATCGCCCGGTCTACCCTCCGCGTGGGTACTTAGGTAGGTCGAATTTGGCGAGCAACCCTATCCCACGCGGGGGCTGATTGGCTCGATCGCGGTGAGACCGAAAGGTCCACCCGTGACTGGTTCCCGGCGTTAGTCCGAGAGGGTCACGACTGGATTGTCCGTCCGGTGGGCGACGTGCCGCGATTCGAGTTACGTGGCCGTCAGCACGCCGGCGGGCGCGAATACCGTAACACTGGTGTCAGGTCGTGCGATACAAATTCATCGCCCTCCTCGCGGCACTGGTATCGGAGAACAGGAAAACGGGCTCTCCTGTCTCCGGCTAAATTCACGGGAATCGGTCCAGGGGTGAGAGAAGCGACCCCCGATTCCCTCCAAATTATGAGCGAGCGAAATTAACCCTTCACGAGAAGCAAGATGGCGTCTCAAGGCGAGCGGGAGCCGGGGGTATTAGAAATGGATGTAGAATGTGTAGAGTCCATGGTCCAGGATGGAATCCCCGTGCAGGAAATGTTGATTGTGCAGGAACACGGACTCGCCCAACTGAACCCAGAGCCCGAAATGGGTGCGGCAGCGGCCGCGGTGTATGACACCCCCCCCCCCCTCTCCACCAAAACCCTTCCCCGACCCCTGCCGAAACGGCTCACCCAAGCGCACCCGACATGACCCAGCTATTCACCATGCTGGCAAAAATGTATGCGGAAACGACAGCGAAGATGATTGCGAACATGAACAAACAAATGAACGAAAAGATGGATGCGAATACACAAAAGATGAATGCGGAAATGATCGAAAAGATGGAAGCGAATATGAAAAACGAAATAAAAGCATGAACAAACAAATGAACGAAAAGATGGATGCGAATACACAAAAGATGGATGCGAATACACAACAAATGAACAAAAAGATGGATACAAATACAAATGAAGTGAAAACGACGATGGATGCGAATACACAGCAAGTGAGAAAAGAAATGAAAGAACTACGGGGTGAGACGCAGAACATGGGCCGATGCCTGCAGGCGGGCATGAAGGCCGTGACCAGGGTGCTGGAAATGGCGACTCCACGTGTAGGAACAAACGAGCTGGAAGGGGGTGCAACGGCTGACAGGCCCGCGGTGGAGGCGGGTGAAAAAATAATTCGGGGGGCGTGTTGGGCGGGGGTCGTGACGGTGACCAAAAGGGAAATATTAAATGGGGAGACCAAAACGTGTGAGACGAGACACGAGGTGACGACAACGGAAATAATAGTGGAGACAAGGGAGGTAAAGGGTGAAGAGTTGGCAGTGACGGTAGCCGGGAAGGGAACGATAGAGGAGAGACTGCACGATGAAGACAGGGTAAGTGACGCACACACACACACGGAGGTAGTGGAGGACAATGGGGGTGAGCTCGCGGAGCGTGCAGAGACCCAGTGCGAGCACCTGGATGGCCTCCTCCAGGAACGAGGGGAGGGAGTATGCCCCCTTGAGGCGAGTCACGACCAGGTGGGTTCGGTCGTGCTTTGCGAGGTTGAGGGGACGGGTGCTGTGGACAGGTGCACGGAGAGCTTGGGGGGTATAGAGGCCCCGGAGATTCTTGTGGGGACACGAATCCCCAGTGTGGTTGTCCCTGTGTGTGTGGTGCAAGGTGTGAGTGCGTCCCCGTGTGTGGAAGCGACCCCGTGTGTGAGTGGTGTGGTGGCGATTGTGCCGGAGTGCGTGCTTCCCAGCACGCCGTGTGTGGATGAGGCACCGCGGGTGAGTTCCCTCGCGTGTGGGGGTGAGGCACCGTGTGTGAGTGAGGCACCGCGGGTGAGTACCCCCGCACGCGTGAGTGAACGGCCGTGTGCAAGGTCGCTGTGTGCAAGGGAGACCGTGTGTGTGAGAGAGCGGTATGAGAGGGAGATGTCGGTTGGCATGCGGGAGCACGCAGCCGCGTCTCCCGGTGTGAATGTGATGGAGTGGACTGTGTGCGTCGTAACACGCAGGTGTGCGTGGGTGGAATGGAGGTGACGACGGCGACATGAGAGGAAAGGAAGCCGAGTAGCGGCTGTAGTTGTTTCGGGGACCGTGCCGGGTTCACCCAGCAGTGAGCACGTGGTTCGTGCTGTGCAACGCACGAGACCGCCACGTGCTCGCTTGCGAGAGTGAAGTCCCAGTCCGGAAACGCACGCGGTGGATTTGCCGATCCCGCGGACGGACAAAGTTTAGGCAGGTAAATGGATTTGGACCGGACGGGTTCTCCACGCGATCGTGTGTGTTAAGCTCCAACGGGCAAAGCACATGTGTTCGCGTGGGGAACCCCTCGAGACGTGGGGCTTGTGTTTTTTTTTATGCGCACGGTGATGCCATGGCTGCACGTGGGGTTGGAATCCGGCAGGAGGGGTATCTCTGCCGGATGGTACCGTCCAAGGAGGGACGAGGAACACGTGCAGCTGCATGACGTCACGGGCAGTTGCAAAGTGCGCGAGCTCTGAGTTGCCGCGCAGGTGCTGCGCATGGAAAAAAAAAAAAAAACAAGCAAGCCTCACTTTCGGGTGCACAGGATTCCTGGGCAAGGGGTGAAAGACCCCCTTACCGGGGCACAGGATGGAAACTAGTTAGGGGGAAGGGTTAGCTTAGTTAGACCGACTTCATGGGGCAGGGGTAAGTCCTCATGGAGTCCGTGGAATGGATTAGTTAGAGGGATTGTAGCCAGATTTAGGTTGGGAAATTGATTAATGGGATTATTTGGAGACAGTGACAGACTTGTGAATGTGTAGAGGGGACGTAGCTTAGCTACATAGTGTTTAAAGGAACGTGCTATAGTTTAAGGGACGACGTGGGAGCACGAGTTAGTTAGGGGATGTAGTAAGAAGGATGGCAGAGTTCAGTGGTGTGTGTGTTGAAGAGTTGGTGAGTGAAGTGGAAGCATGTGCTAGGTGAGTGAGTGAGGCCAGCGGGTCTGTGTGTATGGAGCGAATGGGGAATGCATGGTGCGATGAGTGATTGGGGGGAGGAGTGACTCCCGCCCAAGGGACCCCGGGGTCAGTGTAGATTGAGTTAGCTGGGTTAGTCAAATTGAAAAATGGAGGTCGTTTTGTTGTTGGTGGGAAAGTAGGCTCGAGACCCATTTGGAGGGGTGCAGGAGCCCTGTTGACGGGCTTGGGAGCGTGGCTGCGAAAGGTGAGTATCGCTGAGTGGGTACCCCGGGCACCAGGCGAGTCGGCCGTGGTAGGCCAAGGGCCCATGGGGGGCCGGGATAGCGTTGTGGGCACGGGTGCGTCTGCTTGGTGCGGGGGCCCGGGGCGCCATTAGCCGCGTGGGCAGTGTTGTGGGCACGGGTGACCCTCGGAAAGGGGCCCGGGAGGCCGGCCTGCCACGTGTGCGTTTCAGGGGAGGTGCCATGGGGGGCACTCCCCGGTGTTAGGGAGCTGGTAGGCTCGGAGGCAGTGTAGTGCCCGGGGGTGCCATAGCGGGAGAATCGGCAGAGGGTCGTGCCTGCCAAAGGGAGCCACGTGTCCCAGCCAGGAGACCGTGTGAGGGCACGGAGAGAAAATTGGGGGGCGAGGCCCGAAATTGTGAGGACACCAACACAGGCGACGGGAATCTGGGTTGTTAGAACCAATAGTTTAAGCGAGAGGCGCTTGTTGAAAGCCCCGGGGTAGTTTAACAGTTAAATGGTTAGGGTAGATTAGGAGATGTACCCCTCCGCACCATCCATCCCCTCGCTCTCGTTGTGGGCCGCTGGACCCACTTGGTGTTAAGATCGCCGAACTCTGGGGAGGCCATTCTGAGGCTTCGTTGGGCCTCAGCACAGGACGTTAGCTCTCCCTTATTCCCCTCAGGGAAGGGAACGTAGGGGTTGGGAGTAGGCTAGGTGACAGGAGAGGTTAGCCGAACAAGGACGATAAAGGGGGTTAGGGGACGATTTATAGTGGGGAAGTAAAAATAAAAACAACAAAAAAATAAGTTGGGGCTAAATTGGGGTTTGACAAATTAAGGTAGTGGGTATGTACAGTGACAGGCAAAGGCGATAGGTTGGGAGGGAGACAGGTAGGTAGGTCCGAGCCCGCCTTCCAAGTGGCCAGCACCACCGCACTCCCTCCACCAACCTCCATTGAACGGCAAAGGCTGGCCAACTTCATCGGCTGACCGTGTTTTGCTTCAAAGCGGAGGCCGGCCAACTTCATTGGCAGCTGTGTGCTGCAAGGCCTGTGCCGGCCAGTTCATCTGCTGGCTGTTTTTCTTCGAGGCCTGTGCCGGCCAGTTCTTCTGCGGGCTGTGTTTGCCTGCAGCGGCCTTCTTCTGCGGGCTGTGTTTGCCTGCTGCCTTTGCCATGCCATGCCCACTGCCCACGTTCACCAGCCCCGTTCAATTTTTGCTTTGCCCCCCCCCCCTGTTCATTTCCATGTGCGCCAGGATCCGCAAGGCAACAGTTTGCAAGCTGCGAGAACTGCCCTGTTGGCAGCTACAACACGGGCCTGCAGTGGCGGCCCGTGCACCGTGTTTGTGTCCATCCATCCATTCGTTGTGCTCATTGCGTGTGCCACTTGAGCTGGCACGGAGACTGCGTTTGTGCAGCCCATGCACCGTTGTGGTTCACTGAGTTCGATTCAAACCATCCATCCATCCATTCGTTGTGTTCATTGCGTGTGCCACTTGAGCTGGCACGGAGACTGCGTTTGTGCAGCCCATGCACTGTTGTGGTTCACTGCGTTCAGTTCAAAAAGGAAGGCCTTGGACTGCGTGTGAGCAGCCAGCCACGTTCCCTGTCACCTGCATTGTTTGAGCCAGAGACTGCATGTGGGCAGCCTGGCTCCCTGCTAACTGCTTTTCTTTTGCAGAGTTCAATGATCCTGGGCCATGGTTTAGTGTAAAATTTGTAAGTTAAGGTTAAGATGTACTGTACATATGAGTGCGCCCCCGGCATGTCTGTCTTAGCGCCGGCAATTTTATTTAAGTCGTCCGTGCGAGTGAGTTTGTTTAGGTAGTTACGCAGCCCTCAGGTTATTTATTTTGGGGACACGAATACCATGAATGTCGCACTCAGGGATCCGTAGGTAAAATGTACTAGGGGAAAACTACACATGATGGCACACGAAAATTTGACGACTCGGGACGAGTCTGTAAAAAGGGGAGGGGGTAGTGTTGTGGTTACCAAATTCGCAAACCACCATTCAGGTCCCTTAGGTGAGGTATCTCGGTAAGTACATGTGTAGTTAGGCCCAAACCCGTTGTCTAGTGGGAATACATGTCATTTATGCGTGCTGCGACTCTTCAGGATAGCCGTTTTTCTTTCTCTATCTTTATTTTGGACCAACCGCCATTGTTACCACCACCAGTCACAACATCAACCACCAACCACAACGCCGCTTCACCACAACCGCCACGACCTTCCCGTCACACCTCGCAACCGTCGCATCGCCACCGTTCTTGCGCCGCTTGGGGGTACCGGTGTTGGACTCGTGCAGGGCGCGCGCCGAACAGCGTGTACAAAATCACGGATTTTGTGCTTCAAAAACGGATCAAAAACGACACACGCCCACTTTTTGCCGTCCAATCGATGAGCGAGGGGCGAATTGGCCCCGCCCCCAGGGCGTTGGAGGGCGATCGATATATGCAAATTTATGGATCAAAAAGTATTCACGCCCACTTTTTCTCGGGCCAATGGGGAGCGAGGTGAAAGGTCGAAGGGAGGGGGTCAAAGATGAGAGGGCAAAGCCATGGGGCTTATAAAGGCAACCGTGTTCGTCAGTCGAGTGAGTAGGAGAGTAGGAGAGTCAAGAGGGAACAGAGAGTCAAGACTTCACGGGCGGTGGAGTTGGCAAGAAGGAGCTGGTCGTCGTGTGCGTTGGAGTCGGAACGGAGGGGACGGAGCTGTGGAGAGGCGGCGAGGGCAGACGAGGGGGTGCTCGCGTCGTGCGGGGAGCTGCACCCCAGGGAGGCCGACAGCGTGACCTGGCCGAGGTGGAGACGCTCGTCGCGGGGCAATAAAAATCCTCTATACCCCGAGCATCAGCAACCCCCTCCTGTTTCCCCCCGCGCTGAGATAGTGCGACCAAGGGGGCCCCTTTCCCACCCCCTACCAGACACTGCCCGCGAGGCCCGCGGAGTTGAGGCACCATCGCCGCTCCGCGTCTCATCACCAGACGGGTAGGCCCGACCCGGTCTCGGCCTCAGGCCCGCCTCATCCTTGAGGGTATTCTTTCCTTGGTTTTGGGTATGTGTTGTCGGCGCCGTCTGTGAAGTAGAATTGTATAAGTGTTGCCGTGTGCTCGGTAGTCGGTATTAGCTCTGCATTGTGTCCTCGCTTTTACATTTGCTTTTTGTGTAAATTGCATTGTGTCTTTTCTGTGTGCTTTTGGTGGAATTGAATGTGTGCTTTCTGTTCATCGCGAATAAATGTGCTTTGTGTTGAACTGTTTCCCGCTTCGCTTCGTCTTTTCCTCCATTGAATCCTCATCTTGCTTCACGTAAAGGGTTGGTAGTGGGCTGAATACGCCCGATAATTAATCGAACCGTCGAGGTCGACGAATAACACCGCTCGGTTATCCCGATAGTACGGAACGGGTCGCTTAAGTGGCCCGTGTCCGAAGTCGACCTGCGGCAAGGTGCGATCGCCCGGTCTACCCTCCGTGTGGGTACTTAGGTAGGTCGAATTTGGCGAGCAACCCTATCCCACGCGGGGGCTGATTGGCTCGATCGCGGTGAGACCGAAAGGTCCACCCGTGACTGGTTCCCGGCGTTAGTCCGAGAGGGTCACGACTGGATTGTCCGTCCGGTGGGCGACGTGCCGCGATTCGAGTTACGTGGCCATCAGCATGCCGGCGGGCGCGAATCCGCAACAATATATATATATATATATATATATATATATATATATATATATATATATATATATATATATATATATATATATATATATATATATATATATATATATATATATATATATATATTTATATATATATATAGTCCTCATTCTGTAGTTTGGACGAAAAATTAAGTCAGGCAATCTGCTTAAAAGTTTATGTCAGTGGGATCTTCAAAATTGCTTTTGGCCTCAGGAAGAAAAGAGTAAACAAGTTTGCAAAGAGCGAACATACAGGCAGAAAGCGATGTGGAGAATGGGTAAAGCCAAGGGATTACATAAGAGAAGATAAACAGTAACGAGGACGAACAAAAGGTAACGAGGTGGCGCGGGTGAATAAAATGGGAACAATAGCGAGAAGAGCATCAGCGAGAGAAGAAGAAAAAAGAAAAAAAAACCAATGTAATGATAGTGGTGGGAAAGAACGACAAAGAAGGAAGGATGGTGGTGAGACAGAATGAAAGGTCGGTGATGAGAGAGAAAATAAGAGAAGCGGTGTGCGGTAAGAATGAATGACACGCATGGGTTGAAAGGAGAGGAAAAGATCGAACTTTAAAACGCTTCAGATTACCTCTGCAACACATTCAGTAAACTCTTGGCAAACAAAGCATTTACAGTCCAAAAAAATAAAAATAAAAACATTCCAGGCTGTCCCTCGCTGGATGGAAGAGATAACACGATCAAATCAAAATCATACAAAACCGTCTCCACCACTTCAATTCAGTGTATCACGAGGAACATCTGGAGGGTTGATATTATTTTGGCATTTGCTGCACCGGCTGCGAGTCGTGCAACGTGCACGATGAATGCAACACAGAAACCGCAATTCAGACAAGAATGACTCTAGTCAAGAGGAACACAGAGGAGATTTGAGTCGTCTCGCCGTCATTAATTATAGGGTACCTTATTGTGGTACGCCTGAGGACAATCTTCCAAGCGTACTCCAAACGTGAGAGCAGTTTCTGAAGCGGGCTTTGGCACAAACGGCCTCTTCATGATGCTCTGGATGCCTTTCCGCCACGTGGTCTTATCTTTGGGTGGACTTGGCTCCTCTGAGAGGTACATCGATCAAAACATGACGGAAAGCATTTTTGACCCAATACACCACGTCCTCAAGTCCCAAGTTACCAAGTCGCAGACTCCCGCGAGCTGCAATATCACTGCACATACCTTTGCCAGAAACTTTGTCAGAATCCTGTTTTGGTGAACGTGGTGGAATCTTGTGGTCCCCTTTCGGGACAAGGAAAGGCTGCCTTCCAAGCATCTGCCGAGGTGCCTTGGGTGACAATTCCACCTTGCCGGTGGCTGCACTGCAATAGAAAGCAAAAAGAGGCTTCCAGAAATTCGTCGTCATTCACAAACCACTGTGCATATGACATCATGAATTTGCACTTGGCAGGGTGTTTTTTTAGACTGCGAAGATGCTCAAGTATTGATAAATATGTAATAACCCAGCATAACACAGGAAATATCACTTTTACATTGTTAGACAGCAAAGTGCATTTAAGGTAACTCAAGTGTTGGCTGGGCTGAGAAAGAGAAAGTAATTTGGAACAAATTTATTTTGTAATTGAATAAAAATGCATCAATCGCTACGATTCATGAGGACACAATGCAACTTGCCCGAGGACTTGTAAGAAAGGATGCTTCGGAAGTTATTCGAACAAGCTGAGACGCAATTTGTTCTGCTCCGTTTAGCTCTTATTACCTCTGCCACCGAAGGTGGGTGGAGGTTATGTTTTCACCCCTGTTTGTCCGTTAGTTTATCTGTGAGCAGGATATCTCAAAAAGCAGTGGATGGATAGGTCGGGTGTGTGACAAGGATGAGTTTATTCGATTTCGGTGAAAATCCGGATCTGGATTTTTTTTTTTTATTATTATTATTATTATTTTTTTTTAATTTTTTGAATGATTCTTCACCATTTGAGAGATGGGGCCAAAAACTATGTATAGTATGGAATTTTTCAAAAGTTGTGGACGGATGACGAAACTTGGTGGATGAGTTAGGTATGTGACAACAACAAGCAGATTCGATTTTGGTTAATGTCCGAATGCAGATACGGCCCATCAGTGGAGTATAAAATGTAAACTGTTCAGCCTGGAAGACATGTGCTCTCTACCGAGTGCCATTCTAGTTTTGTACTGCATTCGTGAATGACTCGAGCAATTTACCACAGTAAAGCACATCTCCAAATATCTCAATCATTTGGCACATTTCATGATCAAGATTACAAACTATGACAGAATGGCATTAACTAACTCAATGTCCGAACAACTGCTCTATGGGATTGAGCTCTGGCGATTGGCGGGGGGGGGGGGGGGCATGGAAGATGGGCAACTTCGGCCTCATGCTCCTTAAACCACCTGGTAACAACACATGCCCTGTTTACTGGAGCATTGTCATCCTAATAGACACCGCTCTCAGCAGGGAAGAAATGCAGATGATCACTCAGGACAGTAACGGAGCATGCTGAATCAACCCTGCCTTCTAATGGAATTAATGGGCCCGGGCCCAGGCCATGCCAGGAAAATGCACTCCAGACCATTATGGATCTGCCAGAACCTTTCACTGTTTGAACCAGACACTCGGACTGCAGAACTCCCGGGGCTGTCACACATGCACACATCCATTGGTCGTGAACATGGTGAAGGATGACTCATCAGACCATATCACATTCCTTCACTGCTCAAAAGTCCAGTACCTAAGCTCCTTGCACCACTGGAACCGTAAAACTAGGACAGTATGGACATTGCCTGGTGTTACGAGTGGTTTGTACAGCGATGGTATCCTGACCTGTGAAGTTCCCTTCTAACCGTTTTCCACGATACACAGGATGCTCACAACCCACATTGAACTCCACACACAGTTTGCCCACCATTGCTCTCCTGTTTAGCCTTGCAGCAGGAGTGATGCCCGTGCATGACTTGTCGACAATGTCCTTCGCTCACTGTTGTCCTTCGATGATGACGTCTTTCCATTTTTTTTTTTCCAAGCTGACATCACCTTCCAGTCAGTTCCTCGTGACATGGTAGCAATTTCTGCAGCCTTTGTCACTGAAGCACCCCCCAAACATGCACAAACAATGACACCACATTCAAAGTTACTGAGGTCTCCTCTTGCGGCCATGCTGGCTGCCTCTTCATACTCAAGCCGCAGCCAGCACATATATACACAGACACAGACACAGACACAGACACAGACACAGACACAGACACACACACAGACACAGACACACACACTTGCGCATTTCACGCACCAGTCAAATACGTATGGCGCCGCAATGCTTTGTATACATGTTGTATGGCCCAAGTACCCTCGTGTTTCAATTTTTTGTTTAAAATTTGTGCAGTGGATTATTGTATATTGTTCGGATATCTTTTTACACAGCCCACGTTTATTACACAAGAGAACAGAAGCAGCAGAGGTGCAGAGCAAGTGAGAAGATGATGGTAGGAAGAAGATTATCTATAAATTGGCTCGTGACAGGGAAGGGGATGTAAGGAAGTGAAAAGTGGAAGGGGGGAGGTGATGATTATGGGTGGTGACAGGAAGCGAGTGACACAAAGGGAGGCAGTATTGGAGGTTTGGGAAAGCCATTTTAAAGAGCTCTCAAACCAAGGAGGTAAGGACAGTGAGCTCGAGCTACCGTGTTATGTAGAGGGCAAAGTGGAATTAGTGGAGATCACGGAGGAGGAGGAGGAGGAGGAGGAGGAAATGCAGACAGCATTAAAGAGGATGAAGATGGGAAGGGCACCAGGCATTGATGAGGTACATCCAGAGATGCTATTTGCAGTGGGAGAAGTTAGAGTTAGTTGAAAGAAGAGGCTGTTGAATATGTGCATGAGAGAGGGTTCAATTCCAGAGGATTGGAGGACAGGGTTAATTGTGCCAATATGGAAGACAAAGTGCAATATACAGGATCCTGGGAGGTAAAGATGCATTATGCTCCAAAGTCATGGCATGAATGTACTGAAGAGGATTCTGGACGGGAGGATAAGGGAGAGTGTGGAGATGGGGCTAGACGAAGAACAGAGGTTTAGAAAGGGTAGGGATGTTCACACTGAGAAATTTGGTGAAGAAAGGGTTGGAGATGCAAGAGGTGAAATGGCGTTAGGATTTGTGGATCTTGAGAAGGCCGATGACACCATCATGAGAGAGATGGTGATGGCGACATTGAGATGGATGGGAGTGCCTGGAGCAAAAGTTAGGTTGGTGGAAGTTATATTTGAGGAAAAGAAGGGAAGAGTTTTGGTTGGTCCGATCGATGCTACAGGAGTTCAGTGTGTACATCGGCTTGAGGCAGGAAAGCTCTCTCAGTCCACTCATGTTTATTATGGTGATGGAGCTGGTAAGCAGGAGGGTAAAATGAAGGGTATTCCAGGGAAGATGTGGACGACCAGGCTGTTGCGGCAGAGAGTAAGTGGGAGATGCAGGAGGTAATGGGGGAATGGAAGATGAGTATGGATAAGACGGAGGTAATGTGGGTCGGGTAGCAAAGAAAGGAATGAATACGAGGTAAGAGGAAAAGATCAGGCAGGGAAGTTGGTTTAATTATATGGGGGAGGAACAGTGACCGGGGATGGTAGTTCGGAGAAAGAGGTGGGGAGGAGGGTGGAAGGAGAGCAGACAGAAAAATATCAAGGAAATTGAAAGGGAAAGGTCTGGTGTCTTATGAAATGTGGCTTATCTTTATGGTCTCGTGACCGTGGCACTGAGACAGAGACGACAGAGGCTTCAGGTCAACGAGAACAACTGGGTCAGAAGGATTGTTGGGGTAAATAGGGTGGATAAAAGGAGGATGGATGAACTGAGGGAGGGAATTGGTGCGCAGATGAGCATCACGGGGAAATTGGTAAAAAGCAGGCTGAAGCGAGCTGGACACTTGGTGCGGATGGAGGAAGAGAGAATAGCAAAGAAAGCGAATAGGTAGAAGGAGGAAAATGAGGAGACTGCGACCGAGATGGGAAGATTGTGTGAGGAGGGATATCAATGAGGTAGGGGTAGTTGGAGAGTGGAGAGATTTGGCTGAGGACAGAGGAAAGTGGAGGAGTATCGTGTTCAAGGAAGAGCAGAAGTCTGATACCATTCGGCCTCACCCCTTATCAAGGGAAGAGAGGAAGAAGATGTAAGAAGAGTAGAAATGACCAAAAATGAAGGAAACCTACTTCATTACGGTGTATTCCTTTATCTTCCTGCTGATCAAGTCGCGACTTGACTCACCAGAGTCCTAAGGAATGCAAAATGGTATGTGGTTGGAGATAAGGGTTAACAGACTCAAACAAAGCATTGTGTGCCTATCCCATTTGATAATATGATAAAAAAAAAATCATCCCAAAAGCTTGAAACTCGAACCATTAAAACAGTCTTGTATTCAATCCAAATTACAATTGTTAAATGGGTCTCTGCCATAATGTAACATAATCTTTGCTCCAAAAATGGATCCAAAACACTCGTGGATACAAAACTCACATTTAATTCCCCAGCAAATGCAATAACAATAAACTCCTTTTGTGTTTTTCTTCTTACCAATTGTATGATGGATATCAACAGAAGTA